>NC_060207.1:29896666-30500000 GCF_021130785.1 Homalodisca vitripennis
TTAAAAACATATCCAGCACATAGTCTTGTTTATCATCAATTGTACGATGATTGGAGATATTGATTAATTTAAATTTTACACTAGCAATATTAATTATACATTTTTATTAATTCTTCAAGATATAATACTCTTATCTCTGGTCGGTTTGAACCAGATATACCAAATTCTATTATTGTGGGAAAGTCTGTTTGAATTTAATGAACCTTCTTAATTATTTTCCGTCATTCTTTATATGTTATTATGCGCATAACCAGGAGTTTACAAATAAATCATTAAAAAATAGGTAATCTTAATGGTAATGTGTTATTGTCATGGTTACAAAATTGTCCCATTGAGTAGTTTAATATCTGAATGAAACATTGCAACTCCGATTGATATTGTACTAGTTCCAAAGCCCGTGAACGTTTCTTCGTACAGGAGACTAGATGATGTTTGTAATAGGATCTTCGCCAACACGAGTAGGCCTAATAATGCAAGTTGATGAGAAACTGGGTGGGACGTACTAGAAATTAAATTAACTAACCCAGACATGATTTGAAACAATTAATAAACAAAGAAACCTTGCGCCTGGCAAGTAAGGGGGTGTAACAGTCAGAAATTTCGATTCCCACCCAGTAACGTATTATGTAAAGGGCAGAGGGAATAGCCGGGCCAAACCATTCATGGTAAATCTTCACTTGAGAGGTTAGAACAATTCAATTTCTGTCAGTATGCCTGTTCGCACATTATCTCGAAAAAAATTACCTACCGACTCTATATATATATTTATTTATTTATTTCCAACGGTCCCACCATTTATACATGAGTTGACTTAACTAAGGATAAACTAATCAAGATGGCATACAATGACTAATAACTGTGGTAACAACAATCCAATAACATAACAAAACTAGTAATGATAACAGATAACACAAGGAGGACATTATGCAATAATTAATAACAATACATAGCAATCATAACAAAAAAAAAAATGCAGGAGCAACTAAGTAAAGAGAAACAGAACAATGTAACAATAAATTATGATAATAATAACTTAGCAAATGAGGTAAATATATAAAAACATGCAACGATATAGATATATTAGAATGTAACAATGAGATAAATAAGTAACAGTATAAAAATGATAAAAGTATATGTAACAGAATAACAAACAGATAAATAATAACAATTTTTAATACTGAAGATGAGGTGTAATGTGAGTGTGTGTGTGTGTGTGTGTGTGTGTGTGTGTGTGTGTGTGTGTGTGTGTGTGTGTGTGTGTGTGTGTGTGTGTGTGTGTGCGTGTAAGTGTGTGTGTGGGTAAGTGTGTGTGATGTGAGGTGGTTTATTCACCCTCCTGGTTTATTCATGCAAAACTACTACCCAATCACGGTTTGCTGCATAACTTCCTTCGCACGGCGTGCACAGTATCGGCGAAGAAGTCAATATGGGTAGCTTGGCTCCCCAAACGCAGAAGTCTATTAATTCTCCATGGTGAGCAGCGTAATTTGTACGTTGATATTCTCTGAGAAAAGCAGACCTCGATCTAGTGCCTCTAGGTATCAGGAAACCTACCTAGTTTATTCTAGTAACCTTCTAGGTATATATTGAATAAACCTTCATTTCTATGAGCAACACTGAGTTCGATGGTAGTACATGTCTCTCCATGGGATTTGACTGAACGTTAAAGAATATTTTTCCATCGGTTTTATGGGTAACCATGATGGCAACGAGAAAATAGTAGAATAAATACATTTGTAAACGAACTGCGTCCAATTGTATGGTATTTATACTTGTGACACTTTTATTTATAGAGTAAAACGTAAAAATAATAGATTTTTACTCTATTGTCAATGTTAAAATATGTGATATTTTATTTCAGATTATACTTGCGTTGTATACCCTCCGTAGCTCAACGGGATTTTTTTATTATTTGAAAGCTGCTATGAAGCCTAAGTTAATGTAGAACCACTGAGTGTTGCAAGATATCTTAAACATTTTATCTGTAGCAAAATTTAAATGGCATAAAACCTAACTTTCTACATGAATTATGAGTTCTACAATGTTGCATGTCCTACTATGGAATGTGATTGAACGTAACGTTTGGGTCGATTTCTTTCCTGTATTTTATATCTCCCCGCAGAACATCTCAAGAATCCAATGGGTCACGGAAATTTTACTCCATGTAACCTCAGCAAAACCTGTTACGCGACACGTGGTATGGTGTACTCCTACCTTGTTAATAGCTTAATTATTAAATTAAATTGTGAATTTTACGCACTTTCATGGAAAAAAGCACGTAGAAACAAGAATGCTGATCTACGTGTGATCGCTATTGCTTACTTTAACTCAACTCAAAGATTACATTGTCCCGAAGATACCTGGGATTGTTCAGCGGAGATAATTCGTGACGTGTCGAATCACGATACTTACATTATTACATTACATTATTCTGACAGGATCACCTTCTTTTTTTATCATATTAATATGGAAGCTGATATTAAATTTACTCGTCCATCTTTAACACTACACACAGAATCAAAGCTGCCTGACATAACCCTTACACTGCCATTGGCGCAGTGTAGTGTGTACAGAGGTTACCGCAAGATAACCAAATCAAGCAATGTCAAGCGTGGCTGTTGCTTAAGTGGGTGACCGTTGTGCGATCTTGTTCTTTCAGTAGCCCACCTGCCCGGCCATTGTGGTTTGGAAGTCAGCCTTGAGCTGTTGTTCCCTAGGTTGTGTTAAGAGAGGGCTTCTTAGACGTAACTTCGCCTCGTACAATAAGACATCCCTTACCTTTTTTAACTGTGATCTGAGTTATCAGTTGACACAATGGAGTACAGAAACTACCTTTTCGTTTTTTAATGCATCGAAATAATTTTATGGAATATAATAATTATTTTATTAAATATTTATATAATTATTGTTATGGTTTATCTCTATAATAAACTAAAGAAAATCTATATTTTACCCATAAATAAGTAAATAAATAATCAAAAATGAATAAAAAATAAATGTGATATGTTTTATTAGTGAAACATTGGTTTTACTATAGATTTATGCATTTAAAGGTCAGTTGTATAATGTCATGAGCAGGCTACATCGTATCTTATATTACTATAAAGTTAACACATGTCATTAAATTAATGACGTCGTGAGGGGACACGTTGTGAGTATGCGTAAGAGAGAGCTTAGATCCGCGATGGTCCGGAATCTTTCAGGATGCATAGGAGAAGTCGCAATTTTCGTATCGTCTTGTATGGGTACTTTTCAGGACAGTTATCGCATTCATGAATATATATTATAATTAACATTAATATATATTTCATACATTTTATATATATATATATATATATATAAATTTTGGAACGGGGACTAGTTTTAGGATTTGGAGATCATATTCTGAGAAGGTTTAGCAGACCTTTTTTTGATAACATGAGGTCAATTGCAATAAGCTGATTTTGCAAAATCTACATAAAATATAGTGAATCAGAAAGTTAAGTTGGTTAAAATCCAATTGTACAAGCCTCCGAATCAGATGGAATCAAAATTACCAATCAAATTTATTTCTCCATAACTACAGTACTGTGTTTGGTCCAAAGACTTGAAAGGAATTATTTCATCAAATTCTTTCTATTCACAAGAGAGATCTATTTGCCCAAGTGTAATCAATTCCTTTTAAAACTTTATACGTATTCTGAAGTCAGAATGGCATAGTATATAACCCCATCCATCTTAGAAATGAACTTCTATTCGCCACCGGATATAATTCCTCCACTACAATAACACCGACCCCAGGAGCGCATTAGATAGGTTTGTTACAGCGTCTCGTGGGAAGGCCAAGGTCGGCGGGGGGCTGGCTAGGAATGTTGCCTTCCAGCAGCTTACCCTCTAGCAGTGCTACCCCACAAATCCTCGTCCAACTGCTTTTTAATTCCTTTCTTCCTGCTCAATTCATTTTTTTGGAGGGAACCCTCGACCCTCGATAATTTTGTTAATGGTCGCTACGGCTCACGATGTGGCTAAAGATGACTCGACTCTGCTCTACCCGAGCCTCTATCGTTATCGGTAGTAAACTTTATATTACAGCTGGCGGGCTTTGTAGTTCCTGGCTGGATTATTTTTGGTACAATAAGTTCATCTGTTATGAAACTATTTTGATCACTTTTTTATTCATTTTGTACATTTAAACCCTTTTAATATGTTTAATAGTACCTAAAACACATTTAAGTGTCTTTAAGTGTCACATTATAAATTAATGAAACCTATTGAGAAGATATTTATTTACTCTTTTTGGAAAACGCTATTTTTGACAGACATGGCATATTTTCTATCCACAATCAAGCAATATTTTTTCCCACCAGGGATCCAATAGCCGTAACTGGAAAAGAGGATAATTGAATAGGTTATGGTACAGTTTTAAGATTTTCGTAATTATGAAATGATGTGTTCAAAGCCCCAACTTTAACTCTAACATCAGCTGTTTCCGACAAGCTGATGTTTTAAGACCTCCTTTATCTTAAAATAAGGTTTTTAAACATATTTCTAGAAAAACTTTGAATGAGGTAGAATTAGTTCATTGGAGTCGTTTTAGCCTTTATGTAAAGCCTCATATCTTTTATTGTTGGTATATTACTAAAAACGTTTTTGTGCTGTATAAAAAAAAATTATGGTTGCCTGTAAAGTCGGTTTTACGGGCGAAGATTTTACGTGACAACGTCTTTTTCTCGGTAGAATATTTATTGATATGAATATTATTAAATTGCACAATAGCAACAAGGAATTGAATGAAAATAAGAATTGCACAAATTTTAACTATAGAAATATATTTTGTTTACTAAAACATTGTACATAATTTGAAATTAATTAAAATTTGTTATTGTAAATGGTAAAGTTGAATAAAACATTTACTAAAATTGGAATTTGAAATTCTTGCTAAACACAGTTAAATTCTAACTCCGCGCGTGGTGATTGGTCGGTTTAGTTCGTTTGTTTGGTCGCACTGTTATGACAGGTTAGAGGTTATAATTTGTTATTTTAAATGTTTGACTAGCAATACGCGCTGTTTCTTCTCAATCGACTGAATTACGATTGATTGCAGAGTGATTTAAACTAATAATTTACTTAACACTACCAACATTTGTCAATAGTATGACATAACCTATAAACTCAGTTTCTCAACTTTTGTGTCAATCTAACAATTAATCAATCAATCATAGTTTACGATAATGAAATATCAGTGTACAATTATTTACCTTTATTGTTGTAGTTGTTGTAAATGACGAATCTAAGCACTCCACATTTTCATGAATAAACATAGTTATCTGCTTTATCCCGTGCGGCGGACCCACAGTTATCTGCTTTATCCCGTGCGGATCCCGTGCGGCGGACCCAATGGACGGGCATCGTAACGTTACCGGGCGTTACACTTTTTCATGAGTGACTCCGAGCCGCAACCTAATTTAAGACGTTGTCACGTCAAAATTAAAGAATTTCTACGAGACAAAGCAAAGCATTTCCCTGACAAATATTAAACATTTCACAGACCTGTATAACTCACATAAAAGATTAATTGTCTTTGATGAAACTTTACTTGTTCTAATGCATTGATAAATCCTGAAAAGTCCAGTAGGTCTATGATATTAGGCAAATTTCACGTACTATCTAAAACATAAGGTAATTGTTTCATCCATTATTTAGGTTATACTGTAGTTCCCACTTTTTTTTGTAGTGGTCTAGGGAATACTCAACTTCACATCTGAATTCGACAAAACGCTTTTTGAGAGAATAATTGCAGTAACAAAGAAACACTCGAATACATCGATTGAACCATATCGTTAAAAATATTGATACATTGACTGCGAATAGAAAAATAAATTAATAAACTGTAAAAACCAAATAAAAGGTTTTTAAGTAAATTTTATTCGATAACAATTATTTTTTGGTAATTTTACATGAATGGTAAAGGAAAGAAATATCACAATTACGTGGGTTATTAATGTATGCAAGATAATGATTTTAATGGTGACACACTAAAAAATTCAACTTTCAATTATATTTAAATTACTAGATCATTATAATAATGTCTAATACATTAAAAATCATATTTTTATGTGGTGACACGTATACCTAAAAGGAATTTCAAGTGGAAAATAGGTGTAAATAAACCAAAGAAAATATACTTATCAGTGGTTTAACTTAACAATAATATACACATCTTATTATATTATTTAATAATATACAGATTTTTATTAAATGGAAAATACGTCTAAACTAATCCTCAGAAAATATTGTAATAACTGTTCCAAATTAACGATGACACACGCTACATAAATGACTTGAAGTACATCCTTGAGCATTATATTCAGACAGAGTTGTTTAGTTTTATTTGTGTTTGTTGACATAAGATAATCTGTAATATTTTAAATTTAATGGTTTCCAAATCAGGGTAGATTAATTACTTAGGTTGTATCAAAAAGACAGCGTAACAAGGTAAATTTTAAAGGACTTCGATTTTCTGTAATACTTTTCTCTGTTCGTACACTTAGCTGGCCAGAGCTAGTACAGTAGAAATTAATACTTTGTCCAACACAGACTTTGTACAATGTTTATATATTTTATATGGAAACATGTTAATAAAAATGAAAAAAATGACATTAAAAAACCTGAATGAAAATCAAAATAATATCAGGAAAAATTTGAGTTTGTCACGGTAGAATTGCGTGAATCATTGGTTATAGTTTTGGTATACATAATACCTAGGCCATACATTTTAGGAATCTTTTATGGTAAACGAAAGTTATAATTATTTATTATATTACAAATCATTACTTATTTTATTATTATATTATAAATCATAATGGTTGTATCCGATAAAACTGTCAGAAGTCTGACAATTAGTTGCCTATGACAGCCACAACAAATGAGGCTTGGGACAAGGATGATAATAGATTTTAAAACATCTAAAGACTGATTATAACAAATGTTTTTCCAAAGCAAGTTTTAACAAACTAAAAATAATTTACATCATATAAGTACGTGTATGTAATAACACTACTGTCAAATTTTTTGGCCCTCTTTGAAATGTGCTCTAGTTACATAATTAACAATGCATGATATTCTTATAATAGGTAGGCGCATAAAACATGAACTACGCCTCGTAACGCACGTTTCACTTTCTTTCATTTGAGTTGTTATTAACATTGAGGTTAGCTGTTATGATGATGTGACGCACATCAGCTGCTTCGTCCTCCTTCGTCATCATAAATTCACATCGTCAAGAGAATTACCGGATTTCACATTTTCCATCGTTGATACGTTAAAAAAGGTATAAAACAACGTTTCGAGGATTGGTATCTGTCCTTTACGTCAGGTGGAGGGAGGGGTATTAATGCAATAACTATGAAAAATACCAGAAATCCAGTTATCCTTTCAAACCTTCCATCGTCAATAACAAACTAAACCAAGAATAGAATTACGTCTCACTCAATAACGTTTTCTATAGCCCAGACTAATAAATAAGGTTTAGTGTCTTTGGGAGACTACATACTACTTCCGAAAGTTGTAAATTTTGGCCATTAAACTTCAAAAAATTTAGCTAAATCCTACTTTAGATACAAGGGAAATAAACCCTTATATTCCTAAAGTACGTTGTCTTCAAGGTGTGTCAGTGGTCAATATTCTAATTTACGAACTGCAGTACAAACTAGTACAAACAGTCGTACACAAGTACGACTTACCGTAAGAAACCGGAATGCATACATAAATCGCTGCATTATTTTGTGGGGGACACATTCTTCTAACCGTTGGGCTTGCAAATCAGTGCACGTTTCGTTTGGCATGCTCACAATAGGTATGCGACTTACGGTGAAAGTTAGCTCACCTTGCCAAAACGTACAATGTTTTACAATCAGTTCTGGAATTTAATGGCTACAATTGTATTAAACGATGAAATTCAATAATCTATGAGCAACGATCTGGTTATTGTCAGAGAATACATTTACTGAAAGGAAAATCGTCAGATGGGTCCAAAGGCCTTCACAGACTATTGGCTTATGAGAGAATCAAACATAATAAAGAAGGAAATCAGTCATGGCAAGAAAATTCTGACAACATGTGATTGGAAAGATTTGAACCCATCTATCTATGGTTAGTGCTCAATGTAATGGGTCCTTGATCACGTGACCGGCGGTTCTCACTGATCACTGATGATGCGCACTGATACCGTGGGGGCGCCTTAGCATTTCGTGAGCAGCCGCGATAATTGTGTCCTCACCTCTGGCCCAGAGTGTAATAGTTTACCGATAGTGAGACAATGGGACATGTAAGGTTACGGGAAAGTACCGTATATCAGTGCTAGAGGATGTGTGGGTACCAGGGTACGGCACAGAAGGAGGACGAGCGTGCCCGTGTGGTGCTGACGTCACGGGATCACGACTCGACTGCGGTACAATTAAATGCCATGTGATCGCACACAGTAGCTATACTGAGCATCCGTTACAGGTACGTAACAGGGGAATAAACTATGATTGGTACCTCCATTACAGAGGTCTATAAAACTATATTTTAAACACGTACTTCGTTTAAAAAGCTGTTCTCAAAATTATAAAATTGGTCTGGAAAATAAAAAAAATGTAGTTACAAACTAGTTTTTTTGCGTCCCTTTATAAAATGTACCAGCATGAAAGGATAAATATAAAATGTTGATTGCACCTTGAAATCAATCTCGCTGCAGCAGACGTGAAAGTACTTACTTTCAGTACTTACTTACTTCAGCCTATATGAATTATCTGTATTGTATATATATAAGGAATATGAATGACTAAAGGTAGGTTTTACGTCATAAAATAAGCAATTTCCTAAAGTGAGCTTTTGTTAATAAGTTATGTAATTTATAATTTATATTTAATTAGAAAAGTCTGATTAGCTTAAACTATATTTCATTATAAGCATGGAATATCCTCAAGTCGAAATCATATACATACCACTTTATACCTTCATCTTCAGTGGCTTTTCAATTAGCCTGGCTACAAAATTACAAAAAAAGTACTTAGATGCTTGGTATTCCTTGTTGAGTGATAATGGTTTTGTTGCATTCTATATTTTGCTGTATTCGTGGAAGGTACCTTAGACATTTTTTTATTCTGAAGTATAAACATATCGCAATGGAAAACTGGTTGTACCCCTTTCATTCGTTTTATAGAAAAATCTCAACAGTTCAAACAATACATGACACGTCAGTATTAACCTTTATAGGGCACAAGTTCTGTGTATAATGTTCTTTCTCACTGATTTTATTTGTTTGTTTGGAATAGTTGTATTTGTAAAGTTTTTGTAAAATGAATTGGCCGCTAAATTAAATAAATAAAAAATAAACTGGTGTAATTAATTAAACAAATAGATATAACACACCATATTAAACGTAATACACTATACTATACAGTATACTGTAGTAGGTAATAAATAGAATGATATATTTTAATGGTTTAGTTGTTAATTTTCAAATATCAATTGGTCCCGTCTGAAATATTCTATCGAATTAAAGTTAAAAATAATAGCCATAATATCACAGATTGGAAGAATATCATCATGAAATTCAAGCCTATAAAATGTAAATTAATTTAGATTGTTTTAAAACATATGTAACATGTAGTACTGCATTTTAGATACGCTGTAGAAATGGAAAACGTTACATAAAAGTTAAATATGTTGAATCAAAAAGGAGTTTAAAAGAAAGCACTATTCTGTGTTACCAAAGACTTCCTCTCACAAACCTTCCTGATAGGTTCACAGTGAGCGCGCTTCTTAGTTCTTACTTTGTCTGGTAAAATAAGACATACTTTACTTTTTTACTTTCCCCTCACTTCCTGAGTTGTATACTGTAGGGTTCTTGAGTTACATCACAGACAGTTTGGATTATGAAAAATTACTGTAATAGCTTGCTAGTCGGGGAACCATGGTCCGACAACTTTCATCCATCCGTGACTAATCCTGCAGCTAGCTGCGGTGGTTTTCTTGTGACTACACCAATTTTAGGAATATTAATAGTTTCAAGTTTTTTTTATTTTTGTAATATTATACCTTATAGAATATATGATTGGTTCATATAGTAATGATATACTCTATCATAGTCTACAAGGTAGGAGTCCGCCACACCAAGCGCCGAATAACAGGATTTATTAAGGATGCATGAACATTTTCTAGTCCACAGAGTAGTCTATAGTTAGGCTACATGTGTTACTATATCAATATGCCTATGCTTTTATTCTGTTTTCAAATTTATTTACTCAGCGATTTTCCTGTTCTATCAAGATTGCACATAAGATCAATATAAAATTGTTCGCTAGCGCTCAGCGAAATTTCATGTAGCAGCGTCATCGAACTCTTTGCTTGTATAAAAGTGAAGCTTCGTGCCAATTTTGAATTCTATAGGTCATTTCGTTCTAGAGATATCGTGCAGACAGACAAACAAATAAATGAAAATTTCCAACCCCTCAAGTAGGCTTCGCTAATACTCAGCAAATTACCATTGAGATTACACATAGTATCCAGATTTGTATGGTGTGGTTTGTAAAGTTATGGTGAAGAGATTAGAATGGACATTTACCGAGCTAGTAAAAAGATCGGTCCGGAAACCGTTCCTTTGAGTCAATACTTATAAAAGTAAGGTTTCACTATTTATTTAACAATTACCCTTTTAAGTAAAAGGGTTAAACTTGCCAAGTATTAGGTACCATATCAATGTTTAACAATACATAAAATCACGCACTTCTGTAGGTTGCAGCAATTAGAATTCTAGTAATAATAAATTAAACAAACTGCTTCCCATTATATCGTTTAATTTATGCTGAGTATCACAATAACGTATAATTCAGACGGATTTGAGTCCATTTATATCCTAGCACAAAGTGGATTCTCATATCACCAGATCTAATGGCTATGGGATCTTAACTCCTTTCTTTGCAATGTACAGACAGTGTGTAAAAATGAGTGAGTCTTAAAAAATGGGTCACCATTGCGATCTTGGAAAATATAAGTTTGAGATCAAACTTTATTTAAACGGAGAACCTTTCTTGTTTTAGGGACTTTTAAACACTGAGATTTTATAATATCTTCGATATTAAAGGAAATGTGAAAAAATTCCAAGAATGAAACCGTCTTAAACTCACTTTTTGTATAGAAAATAATAATATACAGGGGGATATATAACAAAAAAAAGTTGGCCGCTTTATTAGAAAATGGGAGGGGTCATAAAAGTTAGATATACATATTTTTTAAAGTCTCTAAACCAAAGGAATGGTTCCCATTTAAAGTTTATCGTCAGATTTATATTTTACAAGTTCACAATGGTGGCACTTTTAAATAATAAGCCACCCAGTATGTTTAGTGTGACATTAGTCTCAATCAGGATTATGTATTCATATAAATGAATACATGTTATGTAAAAGGTTAATGTTTGAAATAACAATTAAAGATTTGTTACTTTTATATTAATAAATAATTAGTAAAAGTAAAATGATTGCATTATAAAATTGTATTATGGAAGAAAGTGTTGGGATGTGGAAGAAACTATAAACAAATAAAGTGACTATGTGGAAGGATCGTTCTAGATGATGAGGATCGTTATATTTTATACATTGTCATGTATACATTTTTGTCCTTTTCAACTATTTCCTAACTTAGGCTCATTATCAATCACCATCCCCAAATTCCACGTATTTTCAGTACACATAAGTACATTCTTTCACTGTAGTTCTACTGGGCGGTACTCGGTGACCCTATAGGTCAAGCAGTGAGCGTCTCCCAGGGCAAGTTGTTGTGGCCCACTCACTGCCTTGACCCACTTGCTCCTCCTCCTCTTGAACAGTATTGCTAGCGAATTAATGAGTTTAGAGCTTAATATCTCGTGCTGACCCCTACGGCTCAGTCCGGCCCGCGAAATGGCCTCCTCGGGCAGGGCCGTTCTCACGAAATGGCGGGGAAGAGGCGAATCCTCCTGCATTATCATCCCCGAGATTTCATAAATCATCGCATTCGATTTGTATGTATCCAGCAATCAGCCGTTTGGGTCAGTTGCCTAACCCTGGCTGTGCCTAAATCACTGCCTGAAGCGGAACCAAACTCAGATTTGCTTGTCATGTTTACCCACATTTTACGGTCAAAATGTGTCAATATATTTCATTTCAAAAGCCAGTTTATGTTTTTGCCAATAAGAGAGTGATTTATTAACTTAGTTATTATTATTTATTTATTCATCGATGGTGTAATTTTTGAAACCGGGCTGAAATTTCATGGCTGCCATCCTCAACATACTCCACGAACCATACATTTATATTAACTCCAAACCTTCAATCCTCCACCTCCTTAATAATTTCCGTAGTAGGCCTGTACCACCTAACAGACCTTTTTCTCTGTTGTATTCTATAGGTTTTTTTGTCTTTTCGTATCAAAACACGCATGCGAGTCTTAATATTTATTACTACGTTTTATTTACTGGATCACTTATGACGTGTTTGTCAGTATACTCCACGGTCATCGTAAATTTAAGAACCAAAAATGTTGACATAAAACCTTGATCACTATAATACCCGCACTGTGTACCATAAAAATGGATATGGCCAAAATTAAGAGTTTAATTTGTGTTTATAATATTGAACAGAAGATAAGCTAGTACCTTTGTTTTCGTAAGTATAAAAATGCTCTCCTTATAACATAAAAATATAAAAATGCTCAGTAAATTAATTTTAAAATGATTTTGTATTGTTTTAGTATATTACAGTTGGGAAAATGAGCTATTACAGCTTTTTTTCGTAGTATCTGAGCATGGGTACACGAAATACTGAAATACCTAAATATTGGTGCTTATTGATATTTGAGCATTTATCGCCTTTCAAAATGATTTCGTTTTATCTAATTGAAATTTCATTAACTACTGCCCTTTTACTTTCATTTCCATTTCAGCAAACAAAAGTAAAGAATCATAGGATCAAAATGGAAAATGTACCATTAATTATGACTTTGTTTAACTATTAGCAAATTTTTGCAAAGTTAGCTTAGTATGAAAGATATTGTTTTCAAAATCACAAACCCTGATCAATCAAACAATCAATGAATCAGATATATTTGTATGATTAGTGTTAGGTCCCTTCCGACCGCATCTCGTGATTCGGAAGTTACATTAAGTATCGCCGTTACCCTGTTGGTATCCAAAGAGGAATTCCAAATATAATTAACTATTAAACAATTTTTTTAACTATTGTTTTATGAGCTATGCCATTTTAACATATAAACTATACGAAAGTCCTTATTCAAAATATTGTAAACAACCATGTAATTTAGCACTATGGAATTTAGCATACATTATAGATGAAGTAATCGGGTTAATGAATTTTACAAGAAGTGATTCGTGATGAAGATATTGGTCGTACGATGAAAATCTTTTTATAGGACGAATATCGGCCAATTAAAAATATTGTGAATTGATCCTTTTGTGCTTTGTAGAGAGAGGTAAAATAACACAAAAATAGATTTTGGACATTAAGTTTGGTGCTTCAAGTTTTGTAAACTTCTATATTCCATAACTGGAGAGTTAAATATATACTGCTTACTTAATTTAAGCAAGCCTTTCTTGCAAAATACACAACGAAAAGGTTAATAACTGTAGTTTTATTTAAAGTGATGTCCTAATATGCAGTTCAAGCGTTCGATGATTTTAGCGATTCACACAATATCACTGATGAACTTTACACAGTACGACTTTCTGTGCGAATAATCTTTTGCTGCGGTATTGAAGTACAGCCACGATCACAATGGTGTGTCCGATGGCGAGATATATTAATTAGCACCAAGTTAAAAGTATGAACGTGATCACGACTGACCTCTTCGACCTTCTAAAGGTCACCATCTAATGAAGGGACTACGCCACTCCAGATCCTGCACCTGCCATATAGGAGGATTTTCGTGACCTCCCTCCAGCACTCCAGCACTACAGCACTCCAGTTCTAGGCCGCAGGCTCTCCCTCACTATCTTATCCACCTTCCACCTCGCCCTAATGGTTCTGGGAACTGAGCGATACAGTGAGGACCCCGCGAGGGTTGCAGTATCTTCGCCAGAGGAGGATCTCTCCGAGCAGGACGTTACTGCTGAGCACGCGAACGCCAAAGGACAACAGAAACAAGTCACGTTCCAATAAATTATTCAGGAGACATCTTCTCTCCGGTACGACGGATAATGTACGGCAGACCTACTTTCGGATAAGGCAGTTCCCAACGTGATTGATAGAGTATTGTTTCTACAGTGGTAGAGTTTCAATGAATCCATCACTTTCACGGTTTCTATGAGCCGCCTCTGACACCTCAAGTGTAACTCATATATAAACTATAGAATTTAGTTTTAAAACTGGTTTCGTGTCTTCTTTCTCTAATTTATTGTAGCGTTAGATTTTATATCAAATCTGCCTATTACAATTGTTCTAATTGTAGTACTTAAGACATTTTGTCTAGAAAACTTTACCGAACTATATCATATTTACATAATATATTATATATAACATTATAATATATACAACGCAGCTTGTAAAAACGATAACTGTAGCAAAAAAGTCTAAATAAGTTCAAAATTGGTACATAAATTTATTTTATAAGTTTCTGTTAAGTTCATGGGCCAGCTTGGTACGTCATTTCGTTTCAATATGGCGGCCGTCTAAACTTTAAAAAATTCACAACTCTGTTACTTATACACCCATAGAACAATAAAAAGTGTTCTGTAATACTTATAACATTTCCTAAAATTGCTATTATCACTATTTTTGTATCTCAAACATCATATTAAACTACAGAATTTAGTTTTAAAACTAGTTTCATGTCTTCTTTCTCTAATTTATTGTAGCGTTAGATTTTATATCAAATCTGCCTATTACAATTGTTCTAATTGTAGTACTTAAGACATTTTGTCTAGAAAACTTTACCGAACTATATCATATTTACATAATATATTATATATAACATTATAATATATACAACGTAGCTTGTAAAAACGATAACTGTAGCAAAAAAGTCTAAATAAATTCAAAATTGGTACATACATTTATTTTATAAATTTCTGTTAAGTTCATGGGCCAGCTTGGTACGTAATTTCGTTTTAATATGGCGGCCGTCTAAACTTTAAAAAATTCACAACTCTGTTACTTATACACCCATAGAACAATAAAAAGTGTTCTGTAATACTTATAACATTTCCTAAAATTGCTATTATCACTATTTTTGTATCTCAAACAGTTTTTGATGTATTGAGAATAAATTAATAATATTTCAGTGGTCACAAAATCTACCCACTTCTTCAGGCTGACCCTTAAAAGACTATGATATTTGTTTTTTCCCTACGCTGTGACAGATTAATTCGGTTTCTCATAAAACAAACCTTTGTAAACACATTCACAATTTTCATATAATTATGAACGAAATGAGTTGTTGTACCATGTGTAGTTTTATTACTGTACGAGATCCGTCCGGAGGGTAGTGAGCCCTTAGTAAAACGCGAAGTGGCCAGATAAGAACATGAAAGACTTACAGATTGAATCTATTAATTGATTAGCAATGGAGATATCTCAAACCTACTGACGTGATTTATGAAGCTCCTAGCCAATTAATTTAACAAAATGAACACAAAATATTTTCTGTGGCAAGATTAAGCAACAACGTCATGCATACGTAGCTTACATCCAACGTGAGTGAATTTCTTAGACTTGATTGTTTCAAATACCCAGAGGCAATCGATACAGTTCTAAACCAAGAGAGGCTGACTTTGTTGTTGAACTGCCGCCAATATACTGAAAAAATAAAAATCCTGCTAAATCATTCCAAATTCACAGAATTAATGTAAATAATTTGAATCATGATTTGAGACAATCTAAATGGCACAGCTACGATGAATGCCGCCTATATCACAGTCCAGAACAAACACCACAGTGGCTACACACGGTAGCGTTGAGAATCAGCACTGACAACCGAGTTACAATCCACTGATAGGTTCTGACCGTGCTACTGACACCATTAGAAACTAATTACATTCCGGGAAAATTTATGCAAAAGTTAATCACTTTGTTACGGTCCAAAAGGACGAAATTGTTTACGATCGTTGTTACTCAGCGGGGGTCAGAGGTCGACTGGCCCGTGGAGGTCGAGAGGCCCTGACCCTGTCGTTCTCGATCGGTACCGTAAACAGTCCAAAATCACGAAAACCAAACCACACAATTGCAATCTTACTGCGATTTCGTTCCGATCGATTTGTCTTTCAATTGCATGTTTTATTTTTACGTTTATATCGAATATTCTTAACGGTTTGAAATGACGAATAATGATGCAGTGCCTTTTGAGTTTTCTCCAATGTTATCCTTGTTAACGATATTTGGTGTAACATAAAAATGTGGTTATTAACCTTTCTGGCAGTATATTGGAATATTGAAATTATACCAAAACTATAGAACGCTCACAATATGTAATCATTGCTATCACATAGGAAATACTCATATATCTCAAACAAGCTAGCGAGGATTACTTCAGGACATTTTTTACAATTTTGGTGTAAATTAAACGATAATTAGGACAAATAAGATCTAGAGTTATAAAATTCAGTAGTTAATCTTACATCTCAAATCTCCCGAATACTTGGTCTGCGAGGCTTGACACACGATTGATCCACGAGTGCTGGCCTGAGGTTGCAGTAAAACTGTTTTTGAGCATTTTTATTATACTGGACGAATTTTATTAGACTGTAAAAAATAAGAAAGAACGTACAGGTTGTCTTTATCAAGGCAGAAACAAACGTGTTACAAGTTCAAGCTGAATGAAGTTTCTTTGATCAGAGTTGATTAAGTATTAATGAATTACTGAAGGCATTAGCCAATCCTTTTAAATAACTATACTACAAAGCACATACATATAGTATTAGCAAATACTGAGGTCCAGGTAGTTTTAAACCAACATACAAGCAGACCCATGGGCGTATATAAGGGGGCGCGTAGGGGGCTCAAGCCCCTCCCCCGAATTTTGAAAGACAAATATTAAAATTGGACTCAGTAATTATTTTAGCCTAGAACAAATTTATAAGACCTTAAAGCACAACAATTTTCTGGGTGTTGATTCCCGAGGCCCTATTTTTGAGGGTATTTTACACCTCTCTCCCCCGATGTAATTTTCTATATACGTCACTGCAAGACCATATACATAAGTGCAGGTGAATAAGATTGATAGTATTTCCGCCCTATTAGTTGCTTAGTGCACTTCACCAGTCAAACTCTTATTTTTGTTATTTTTTATTTTATCCTAATATCATTAGTATACATAGATTGTAAATGTCGTAACAAGAAAACTGATACCAAAAACATATAATATAGTGAAATTGTCACAGATTAGTGCTTGTCTTGAGTTTCAGACGTTGCTAAATAACCCGGTATGTAAAACGGCAGATGCCGGGCTGGCATCTGCACTCAAGGGGATGCGTGCGTCGAGGCCACCAGCCAAAATCCCTATTGCTAATACTATTATAATTATTCTACGCATCATAATTCCTATACATCGACTTCAATTTCAACGTCATGTGTATGACTTCACTGATCGAATTTATCAGTTATTTATTAAACCATAATTGTTTCTCAAGCTCAGCTGGATCGTTTAAAGTTGAAACCAGTGCCAATGTTTTATAGTAAGGAATCCAATGTTATATCTAAACAAAATGTTAAGATGAATTATACTTGTCTGCTTAAAAAGTACAATTTTTTTTTAGACCTTGTCTACAAAAAAGATTAGTACAGATTAGTAGACCTTGTCAATTAATAATTTTGTTAATTATCATGGCACATTTAATGAATAATTTATAACATTTATCTGTATAGACTTGGCTTACGCATGTAGCACTCACATATACGTACATATATTATATACACAATCTCACTATATAGTACACAGTTTAAGTAAAACTATTGACGTGAAGCCAACTCACAAACTTAAAATATTATTGCCTTAACAGGACTGGCATTGCAAGTAACTTTTTATATATGAATAAAAACAAACACACTTTATGGCTTTGTTGTTTACAAATATATAACAGATTGAATATTTGTCTGCTAAAAATTTACAAGTCTAATATTAGAAGTTGTTTGAATACAATCATTGTATAGTTACAATACACAGATTGGGGCCAAAATTTATTAGTTAAAATGTTTTCTTAATTAATTTAATAATGTGAAAGTTCAAACATTTATTCAGCTTGATTTATGGTGAATCAAAACAGTAGTTTTCAGAGGTAGTATTATATTGTGCTTGATGTAAGAAATATGAAGCAAGAGCAATAATACAACAAATTAGTATGCACATTTGAATAAATAGTTAGCCCGATTTAACTCTTATCAAACAAAATAGGCAAAAGAGACAAAATGTTACTTTGAAACTTAAATTGTCTCTTCAACATTAAGTCAATGTTTCTTAGCCCCTTCAGAGCTAGGTTTTTGGCCTTGCTGTATCACTTTTCTGCCAGGCTTACTTTTATAACCATGTAAATTTATTAAAATAATGAGTAAGTTAACTGTTTTTTTACTGAGTCTACCTCAATCAGTAAAAAAAATTGTACCCAAAATCCCTCATGTTCAGTTTTTATTTCTAGTTCTTACATTGAAACTGCATGGTGTACAAAAAGGGAGATGAATGTTGTTATGTAACAATAATATGACTATGTATATGACTATGAAGTAGAGTCAAAACGTGTTGTAGATACGTGATCGGAACACATTTCCGGCTTACTCGTCAGTACATGCGTGAACTTATGTAAAATTGTAAATTGAATAATTAGAATTAAAAACTGATCAAAGGAGGAATTCTTTATACAGAAATCCTACACTGGACAAAAATAAAACAACAAATAGAGTTTTAGCTCAAACGAAACAGTTGACATATAAGAGAGTACATGTCAAGTGTATCAACATTTAGAACAAATCAATCGTAAAAAAGGAGATAAAGATATTAATCACTAATAAGGGTACTGCCAATAATAATCACTAATAACTTCTACCACTGCCAAGTAAACCCATGTTGAAGAGAAAATTATGGATATCATCTCGTTACCAATTCGGCACACTCCATCCTTCACACCGAGTAACGAAGGTGCTAAGATTAGAGTTTTCACTCTTCATGCAGTAAGAAAGTCTCGATAAGCGTGGCCTATCGTCGAGAAGATCCTGATCCTACAGGATGGGGCAGGACCTCGCTAGGTGGTGATTCACGAACGAAACCATTAAGTGTTTATTTAAATTACACGCCGGTGTTGGAGGAAAGTCTCAGTCCGGCCGAGAGAGAACACCTCAGTCCGAACTTTGAGACAGGCCGTAATTAAAGGAAACAATGGGAATTGTCAGTGAACAATTGGCACTAGTGGTCTTTCTCCTGCAGAGAGCTTTTAGTCCTGCTCTGGTTTTCGAGTAATGGGTTGTGTAATTTTTTTTAGCTAATAGCTCTCAGCAATATCTACGTAAATTTATCATAAAAAATGAAAGAGTAATATGATTTACCTAAGCCCACCTTAGGTCAAACCTTCAGTGGTTCTTCCTAAATCCGATTAAAAATTTTAAAATTAGTTTTAAACGTTAAACTTGTTTTACGAGGAACGGTTTCATTATCACTTCAGAGGGTACAACAAAAATTGTATTCATATTAATATTAATACCACTTGAGGGGTTGGACAAATTTCGTTTCTGTCGGTCTTTTAATCTGTCTGCCTGTCGATCTGCATCTTGAAAACGTACAGACTCAAGGACTAGAAATTTTACATGATGCTTAATTTTGATGTAGACAACTCTGAGTTCGATAGTGTTGCTGTTATTCTATGGAATTTGGCTGAGCGTTAGCCAAAAGTTTTACATTGCTTTTTGGGTAACCATTATACAAAATAGTTATATGAAAGAAATAGCAGAATGAATAAATTTTTACACAAACTAAACACACCATATGAGGTTTTAATATAGACATATTAACATTAACAACATTAACACACTTAACTTAATTGCCCCAACACACTTACACCATCATCTTTTGATGTCTTAAGGAGTATGCGTTTATTATTTAAACACTGTTATGAAACCCAACTTAATGGATAAAAATGTAAACATATCATGTAGCAAGATATCCCGAGAAATATATTTTCATCTGTGGACTTAAAATTTTGCATAATATTTTATTTCTATAAAGACAAGAACAAGCTGATTAAGATTGATCTCCAATAATGGAATTTGTCTGAGCGTCATTGAAGCTTATCACTCATTAGGCTGACACATTTTTTTGTTTGCCGGGATGATGTAGAAATTCCTTTGCCTTATTTCTTGGCCTGTCTGTCAGTTTCTATCTGTTCGCAGGACATCTCAAGAATGCCATTTCTCACGGAACTCAGCGAATCCTGTTGCAGTGTTGCAGCGAAGACACGTCGTTTGGCGTACTTAACATTGCTTGTTCTTTACTTTACAATATTATTAACCCACTATCTCGTATTGCAGATATTCGCTGCAGTGCTGATAGGAGAGTTGACGCTCAGCCATGGCTTCTGGTACTACTCGAGTAGCAGTGCGAACGCTGAAAAGAAATTGTAAGTATGAAGTATTGCATTAATCTTGTATATCTTAAATATTATTGACTAAATTACTGTTGCAGATAGGTGCATTGTAAATTGTGTGAGTATCTGATCAGCTTTTGGCACACCCAAGAAGATCCTTTGAACTCAGAATTTTGGACTGCATCGTGCTTTAAACTTCAGAAGTACTTAAACAAAGTAGGGTTTTCGTTCAAGATCTCGTTAGTCCACGAATATGTTGCCTAAATAAAACGATAATTACACTGACCATCTTACTACCAATAGTGTAAAGAATCATATTTGTTATATATTTAGCCAAGGGCATAATGGAAACCTGCACGACAGAGATTAATAGAAGGGAACTAACTATACGGTTTCTATATTGGCAATACAGCCTCGCTAAGTTGTACAGTATCGTCTGTGTCTCCGAACTTTCACAAGATGTAATCTACCGACATCCTCCGTGGTCTATTCCTGACCCTGAATTGTCGCCAGCAGTTAGCCAGCACAGTTGGAAACTTTGACTGGGGGCTCACGACAATTTGGTCGGCGATCTCATCTCGGACGACCTCTGACCTACACTCAGAGTCTCATGTCCCATTGCTTCCCTTTGCTAATCCCTAGAAGGGAATTACGCGATTCATCTGTGACCTCTTCACCTTGAACCCCCATTGTGTGCTATTTACCTGTCCATACGATGAGTGTAGTAGAGTCTAGAATTTAGCTATACCATCATTGCCATTATAATTAGAAGAAAATGGTGCTGCACATTACACAAATACATATGATTTTGCTGAACACTGGTTACCTTTCTAAGCTGTTGTTTTATGCCATCAAATGATATGTTGGCATCTATCTGAGTGGACTGCTGAGAATATCACTTCAACCTCTGGAAAAGACTCTCACAAGCTACACGATGAAATGTTAAAAGACATATAAAATCAATATTAAAGAAATTAAAATTGAAGAAAAGTTTTAGAATGATTTCAAGGATCCAATTTGACATTCTTATATTCTTCGGTGTTTCACTACGACTTACTCACTAGCGTACGGTGTCCCACAGAATAGCGTATTGATCGACACAGAATTCTTTCTTATAATTTGTCCGTCCTAGAATACCTAAAATGTTTTTAATGGTTGTCTAGAACTATATGAACATAACAAGACATGCCTTGATACTGCAAAATATCATATGGCAAAGCTTAAGTAGAGTGGATATATCCAATAAATATAAACTTTCATGGTTCACAGAAACCTGCACACTTTACATAATGACAACATTAAAAGTTTGGTCATTTTAATTAAAGACTTATGACTAATGACCGCCAAAATTCAGCGTGCCAAACTCCGAGTGGCCGGTATTTTCGATAATTACCATATGACCTCGTGACGAGGGCCCGGTCCTGCCCGTGTGATCGTGTGCGCTCGCTCATCCTCACATGTACGATCGCAATTTCCATAAACGTGCAAGAAAGCGAGCGCATGACCGCCCGTGTCATTTCGATAAATTATAATGTAGAAACTATACAATTATTACAGGTAATTTGAATTTAGCGTCCACTCCAGTGAAGATGTGACCCCGGTCGTGACCTTGGGGGAGTGGGCTGTAGAAAGCCCCCGTCCTATCCCATGATAAACAACGATTTTGGCCGTGCGATGTGTGAAGCCACCGACCGCTCACGGAGAAAACACCGGGGCCGCCCCCTAGCGTACCTCAGCTGTGAAATCTATTGATTTGGTCATCCGCCTCACGAGAGGAGTCACTAGTGAAGACGTCCCATCAAACGTTTTTAATTACACGTGAGTATTGTAATTTTCGCGGTAAACTGTACGACCTCTGTTTGGTTTAGCGCGTGTAATTTAACAGCTTCTCCGGTAAAAGGTCGTACGTAATAGCCACTAACAAACTGCCGCTGCCGTATCGCGTCGGTCCAATTCTCCCAAGGGAGGTGTAAATAGCGAGTGGCTCACTCCACGTAACAAGCATGACTTCTCGTTCTGCACGATTATCCACAATGGGACATGGGACGGCTAGTCCCGTAAAAGGTAACAAAACCGATTTGTTTCCTGCAAGTCTGCAGAGACCGTCATATAGGATTTAATCCTACATGTAAGCGAGTAAAACAATTATATACCACGTTTGACAACCTTTTTGTCAATTTTTATATACCTTGCAGTGGGGATTTTGGTATAGGCGTATGTGTAATTTGTCAATCTAATACATTTGAATGTATACATGTTTAATTACTCAGTACGATGATGATTAAATTCATTGCGAGAAACTCGATGGATTTCACGTATAAGGTTTGAAGCTGATATTCCTCTTTTTGGAGCGAAGGAAACAATATTGAAACGAGGAAAACTTAGGAAACGACTCATTAACATTATATAACTATTTATGAATTTTTTTAGAACTGAAAATTATAACATACAGTTAAGCATAAGAAAGTTATTAAGGTTTGGAGTTAGCCTTCTTAAAAAAAAAAACAACTAATTTGATAAATCTAACTTCTTCATAATTATTTTAACCTTAATGCACTAAACAATGAAGTGTAACTGAAGAGACTAATTATACAATCTAAAGGGGTTGAACCTGTATATGGTGCAATCTGTGATTGGTTTGCTATCATAATTTATTCATTTACATTTTTTACTTTATTTTATCACAACCATTAAAGAAACCTTTTCTGAAAACAAGAAAAGTTAAAGAAAATTCCACAGTACTAAGAATTAAGGATTTATTTCCAGGTATTTTTTAGTATTTAACTAGCCTAAATTATGTACACAAAAAATTGGTTTAAGAAAATGGCATATTTTTATTTAAAAATTTAATTTTCTTAAGTAATATTGTGTTTGAAAATCGTATTTAGTAAATTTATATGTCATTAAAAAGTAATTTTACTAAATCACAAGTCATTAAGATCACAAAATATCCAATTGTCACTTCAAAAGTCATTATTCGATTCGAATAACTGAAAAAATCAAAGTATTATTTTCAGCCGTTTTAGGATCCTTTAAATTCTGGAAAAAATTCATATTTTGAATGCTAATAGCCTATATATTTCTCATGAACCGGTCAAATACTTCTATTAATCAGTATTAAGGAATTTTTATTAAAGGGTTATGACTCTGAAATACGTAACTTTTAACCAAAAACCTTAACATATACTTTTTGAGTGTCCTTTGACTTACTGACCTCCTTGTTCAGCGAAGCCAGCCGGAGTTGTGATACACAGTCCGTGTTAGTTAGTAGGGGTCATCACAATGTAAGAGCTTTAACATAAGCGGAACCCGACGCCATAAATTATCTTTGTCCACTTTCCTTTTTTGTGCCGGCCAAGTTTAAGATGGCCCCTCGATATTATGGAAGCAGTGGCGCATAAATCATCTGTGGACTTCGACAGGTGAATCACGCTTTTCTCCTTCTGCTCAAGAAATGCTGGAAGAATCATCCGCTGTTGTTCAGCGACTGCCACCGAAATATGAATATTTAAACAGTTCCTGAAAAATACAGTAAGATTGTTTACAAATGCCACTCTACTATGTCAGACGGAATTATCAAATTAAAATATTAATACACACAGGCCGTAATTTATTTGCAATTACTTTCAAATAAATGTACGACTATAACAAGTATTTGGTATTTGTTTTGAGAAATTATTTTGCAGAGCCACATGTTGATCCATAAGTTAGAGATGTTTAAATATTATTTATACCAACAATATATGTTTGGATGTCTTCTTTATTGACTGATTATTTCCTGCCTGTCTGTCTGTGATAATTCTTGATAGAAAGGTCCTAGAGGTTTGAAACTTGGCATAGGTTCCTCTTGGCTCAAGGAACAACGCTAGTGATGTGTTCAAACAAAAGAAAATCTGCAGTATAATTTGTCAAACGTTTGGTTAGCCAAGACATTCACTATCATTGCGTCAGCCTCATAACTTTTTGTGTTCCTTTCATGAGTATGGCCTGACACTTTCCTCGTGAAAAAGGAACATTTTGAGCTACAGTTAAAGTCAGTTCTAAAGATTCGTTGCACCTTATTGGGTAATTCGACACTCTGTTCCATAGGTTTATTTTATGAGATCAAATCGGGGATGTCATGGTTGACGTTCAGTTGAGATGTTTATCACCATAGTCAAAATATGTACTCCCCTTTTCTAAGTCCAAGCAATATATTAAAAATTAGTATTTGGAAGCATTGGAATGTAATAATTGAGGAAATGTCCATTTAATGATATTCCAATGCAAGAACATTAGGCTGCATTAATGTTATTTAAAATAGAGGCGACTTTCGCCCAATTTAATGAGCTTGATAAGGCATGCATGGGGAAGTTCATTATGTAATTTAAAATCGTCACGCATGCAATTCACGCAGTGAGCAATTTCTGTAATTAGTTTATAAATTTGGCAATTTCTCCGAGGAGGCGGTAGTGTACGTGAGTAACCCTGACTTTGGCGACCACCACACACACGCCATATCGGTTGTGCGTGCTGCCCGTAAACCAACGCGTCTACGTGCCAATGACGCTAATTAGGCACTGCCGATGGCTTAATCAACTAATTACGCAGTTAGCTGATTGCAACGGCATAGTTGAATTTATCATTTCAGTTACTTGAATTACTGTTTCTGCTGTGGACAACATGTTTCTTCATCTTTAAGTTATAAATCTATTTCAAATTTGTTATGAGCATTTACGTTTTGCTTTATGCCTAAGACTATTTGGATAGCAGGTGTTGTTTTAAGTTGATATTGATTATCACAAACTATATAAATTATCTTAAAACTGTATTTTTTGTACTCTCCTAGGACATTTAGCGTTTTGTGTTGGGTTATTTATGTTCTACATTTATTGCAGACCTGCACCACCAGGCTTCACGGTTAGATCGGAGCCCTACAACTCTTGGCCTATGGCACCTGCCCAGTACCAGTCTGACAGCAATCCTCACATGACGGTGGCTCTACCAGTCGCTGTGCCTTACCAACCTCAGGTAGTCAGTGATTCTTTGTTCAGTATATTCTTATTTACTCTACAGTATGCATCACAGTTTAAGAGAGAGGTATAGTTAATAGTGAAATGATTTTACACGTAAAAGTAGAGCGATAGCTGATACATTCCGACCGAAGTACACAATTGTTAGCAGAACTTTAAAACAGTCAAAAAGAACTTTAAAACAATTGTTAGCAGTGGATTTTTCTATTAAAACAGTCATAACAGAGATGGTAGGACACATAAATCAATTCAAACGAGAAATTATAGTGAATTAATTTTAATATGCAGTTACTAACTCAGGTCATGAACAATCAAACTCTTATTTAGTTTAACCTTTTCGTAGGTCATCCTATCAAGTAAACTATGGTGCGAATATTGAGTTCAGCTTCAATTTTACCTTCCGTTTAGTGCAGCATCTGAAATCTGCAACGTTATTTGTAGTAAACCCTATGGTACTCGTATTTAGTTTGAATTATTTGGAGAGAAGATGTTTATTTACGCAGGAGCCATATTGCAACAACCCCTACAAAAGTGTTCTTCCGCTTATATAAGTGACGATGGAGCGACTCTGCCGTAACATGCATCTCTGACAGGTCTCAGCTGGCGGTCGTGTGGCTTGCAGACTTTACGGTTATTGCATCTGCCATCTAAATTTAATCACCTCAAGAATGTAACTGCATAAGCGATGTACGAGTTGATGTGAGACGTGAAATACATGGGAGTCATGATAACTCCCGCATAAGCCAAAGAACTGTAACAATGAATATGGCCAGTTACTCGTCTAAATGATAGGTTTCTTTTTTTTTAATAAAAAAGGTCTCTAACTTTGTGTTTTGCGTTCTTGTCGTCCTATCAAATAGTCATAATAAAAAAATAACGTTGTAATTGTAAAAAAATCAGACTGTAATAAAACATATTATCGTTAGTTTAATGATTTTTTATATTTCTTCCCATTTACACGATTATCTATAAAACAAAAGAAAAATTAGGAAAACTGCCAATTGTAAATTATATTTTACTTTTCAAACTACTGTTATATTGGATTTGTGGATTACGTTACCCTACGTAAATAGCATTGTTGGAGCTAAATTAGTACAATAAAACGGCCCGTTTTTGAAACCCCTCTTTTATTATCAGCTGATCAGGAGAAGACAGTCTAGTTGCACCTTGAATAAAAAAACCAATAGAAAAACTTTATCCTACAAGTGTGAGAGTAAAAGTTAGTACCATCAAAACATTACGGATCGTTCCGATTAACTGTATATTGAAATAACATATACACATTACTCTATTTAACTTTTCCAATTTGTTCTGGCAGGTATATGAACGAGTATTACTCAGACTTTGGCAACAAACTAATTATTTCTCTAAAATATATGATTAAACATGTAGTTATTATACTGTATAGGGTATTTTATCAGGGATTGGTGAATCGCGAACTGTTTCGCTTGCTTAGTAATTCATTTTATTTAAAGATCATATTTAAAAGTAAGTTGAAATCTGGGACTATACTAACTAACGTGGAAATAAGTTACAAAATATTCATTCCTGCTAAAAAAATGTTAAAGTAAAATTCCTTAACAGCCTTTAATACTATACAAATGCACTGGTAGTATGCCTTGGTTTTTTATTTACTTTTAGGCTCTTTATGATTATGGATTTTATTATCAACTATTGCTACTAATCTTTTTCAAGTTGTGTTGTTGGCAACTCTTTGTTTCAAACATTTGGGTATTGCATCAGTGCATTTGGTAACTGAACTAAGAGTACCCATTAAGTTACCATACCTATCGTGAATTTTAATAATCTAATGGCAAAAACTCCAGTGTAATGTAGTGTAATAATTGTTGTTCACAGTTGAAAGCGCTAAATATTTCTGATGCCGAAGACTGAAGATCTCGGTTAGTTTATTTAGGTATACAAGAAACCTGATCAATCGTGATCTCGTATTCCGCCTATAATAAATCACCCAACAGGTTACATCCGAGGTATGATGCTACAAGGATAACGGTCGAGATGTAAAGCTGTCATCTTGTGGTTGGTAGGAGAGATGAAAAACTGTTGCAGGCGGTGATCACGGAGTGCCCACACGTCATTACGGAATTGAAAAAGGTAGACTGGAGCGGTTCGGTTCGGTTTTGTTTTACTGTCCGGGCTAGTTGAAATAATGGTGATTGGAAAGGGTTTATCTATTTCCGGTTGGTCCTAGGTCGGATGATCGCCCAGGCAGACACCGGGTGTTTAGTGGGCGGGGGGGGGGGGGAGAGGAGGGAACGGAAAGTGGTACATAGCTAGCGACATCTCACGACCGAAGACGCACATCGGAGATGGGTGCCTCTCCTTCTCTACTGAGCCGTGCCGCTGCCGCATGCTTTCACACGCTGCCTCTCCACTGCTCATTGACTATGGAGATTCCCTTATCTCTGCGCCGCGCCGCGGCCGGTCTCTCTACCTTTCCTTTTACAATTAATGATGCGTTTGGACAGCGTGTTAAGGGAGATTCGGCCCGTCGGTGATCTCAAGTAAAAAAAGGTTGAGGGTGGGCTGTTGTGCTCGTCGAGCTACTTATATTCGTCGGCTAGATTCGTATTACTGTGAAGCAAGTATATTTACTTGAATAATGTAACAAGATCTAAGATTAAGTATATTTCTGTTAATAGCCTAAGATCCGTTGGTTCATTTATGCCATCAAAGAACTCAAAGAGGATAGACCATTAAAAATTGTATTTCTTTTAAAATTAGAATTATTCGGTTATTTATTTAACCAGTTAATTGTACTATTTAAAATAAAATTATGCGTTTAAGAGGTGTTAAAATTTTGATATTGAAATAATAATATTATAAACTCTAGTTTTGGTAAGTTAAACTCCATCATTTAGTGTGCTTGGGATTTTACAATCGTGATGAATCAATTTACAATTTTACCTAACATTATTTTGTATAGTAAAGCCTCATTAAACGTTTTGTTCGTAAAAACTGATCTCCATAACCATATTTTAAAAATATAACACAACATTAATACTATCACATATAAGGGGTTTAAAAAGTTAAAGGTTAATTTCAAACCACCAAAAATCTAACTAAAAAGAACGAAATTTTGTGGCACGGTATATCCGGAATATACTCTCGCATTTGGTGTGTTATAAGAGGGATAACGGTGTGTTTATACTGCAAAAAAAGAAAAAAAAACTAGATCTGTGAACACAATATAAACGTAGAAACGTGTAGAACATATTACACTGCATATACATGAAGAAAAGAAGAGATTAGTGGCATTAGTCGAAAATAGTTTATATTGAGTTACATGTGACATTTTAATACAAATACAAATATTTGACCATTACCTTACGGTAGGGTAAAGCTTCATCTCTGTACTTGATTTATATAAAAAATTGCAAATGGTTTGGAATCATTTCCCCCCTAAAAACATTTAGTGCGACTGATTAAACTGACGACTGCCAATGGGGTACAAAACCCCGCCTTACAAATTTGTCACCTATCTTGCTTATTTTTACTATTGTTTTATTTAATTACTCATTTTACTTGACATAGATTTAAGTAATATTATTTTAAAAATAATGTACTTCCAGTGAAATTTTTCAAAAGGCTGTGTAAGATGTTTAACGTTTGTTACTCATATATCATAGTTAACATGTAAAAAATATTGTTTTTGACACCGACATTTTGTATTGAATTACAATTTTTAACGACATTAAAACTTATTTAAAACAATAAGATGAACGAAACAATCAAATTTACTTGCAGATAACCTTAAAAACAATGACATGTCACGTCTATATCTTATATGATAAATGCCCTGGTTATAAATTGAAAACACACTCTGAAACGCTTAATGCTTTTTAAAAAACATGTTGTAAAACTTATATATTCAAATAATGCATACTGTATTGTATACAGTAAGTAAATGCAGTACTACGTTTAAATGAAAACACAATACCTCGATTTGTTTGACTTATAAATAATGAATGCTTGCAGATGGGTCCGATGCCGCCAACGATGCAAGGCACCTTACACAACGTGCAGCTCGTCCCTTGCCTCTGCCCCGTCAGCAGCGAGCCCATGCCCACTCAGCAGTCGTCAGCAGGCGTCAGCTACTCGCAGATGCAGCAGCAGCCGCCTCCCTCAGGATCCGGCAACCCCTAAACAACAGTCTGTACTGCAAGTCTGAGTATGTTATTGTCAAAAGATCCATTGACATAAGAGAATTGAAATTAAGTTGATTCATTTACATCATAAAATGAATGCATTGTAATTCTTAGCTGTCGATAGTAAATTTGATTAAATTACAATTACATTATATTTAATTAATAATATTTACAAATATTTAAAAGAGTCAGTAAATTATTCAAAACTTGTTTTTATATTATAAATGTATAAAACAAGTTAAAGAAGTTGAGAAGCAAAGAAGTTTTAGTTATGAATATTTTTTTGTAGATTCTCTGTTAATAGATTTTTTGGGGTAGATAACATAAATCACAGGATAATATATAGAGAGAAGAAACTGATAAGACTGATATGTACAACAAACGACAAGACTGATACAAATATTTATTTATTTATTACATCTGTGAATAAATTTAGTCCTAAGCTTGTTGGCTTATGTAGTATTAAAAATAAATTGTATTAAGACAATTGCTATTGTGTCACATTACTCACCCGTTTAGTCAAACTGCCGGCGCTATTGTGACTGTGCGTGTGGAGAAGGAAACGGGTTACAAGGCAGTGGAAGCCCAGGTCAACAATGACACAATTCCCGGAGAGTCTCAACCATATCTCTTTGCTTCCTACTTTCTTCCACGGCCGCGACCACGGCCCCCGGTTTGCATTGACCTATGGGAAGGAAGATGTTTCAATCGTGTCACCGCCGCTTTCAAATGTCTCCACAACAGGCGACACACACACACATTCATAGCTATAATGAGAAGTGGTACTGGTGTGTGTTCGATTCATGATTGTATCCTTCTTCCAATAGGCCTTCAGTGTATGTGTGAAGACCACCCAGTTTAGCGCCGACAACTGTTAGTAAGTATTTAGCTTAAGGTTGTGCTTGCGTCAGTATCGCAAACTCTGACCGCTAGATCGCATAAGCGTTAACTGTTTTTTCTTACCTTTCCTGCGATAAGCAGCCCGCTGGCCCATTCCCCCTCCACTCCAAGTACCGGGAATTAGTTATCTGTCCCATCTGCTCATCTCACTCTCTTAATCCTCCTCAATCGATCTGGCAGGCTCCAAAGTAGGGCCAGCTGCACTAGAACAGCCCGTACCAAAATAGTCCAGTGGTGGTTGTTGCGTTTTAATCCCCTCAAGCAATTGAGAATAGCATACTACCCCCTACAACCCTCACGCGATTTGCTGAAAACGTGACTGTATCTGTTTCTCATCAAAACAACTGGATGGTACTCCACAATGTTTGAGCTTAAGGTATTTGATAAGAAATTAAGATTGTCAAAAAACATCTTATTTCTACGGTGTTTTCTGGTCTTTGGTAGCAAGAATTGCCATAAAAGCAGATATTACAAGCTATGTAGATCAAAACTGGCCATTTCTTACTTAAGAGATACTTTTTTTCTTTCTGGAAGAAGCCAAACAAATTCAAGGTCAAATAGAATTCTTATATTCAATAGCGTTCTAGTAAACCATCGCGGATATAGATATGGTTAATATATACAGTATGTATCTATTACATTATACTCTAGTATGTATCTATGACAATGAGTCAGTGCAAGAACAGTGAATAGTAATAGTTACTGCACAGAAATTATATACTTAGAGAGAACGTGCAATACAAAATACCAAAGAGTCTGCTGTATGTAATATATCACGCTCCACTCAAGAGAAGGAGAGAGGAAGGAAGCTATCCGCGGATCTGTCTGTTCGCTCAAACGTCATACCTTTCACATATAATTGGCCTGTGAATCTCCGAGCCAACTGACAAATCACTGGTTCGCTTCTCTTGTTTCTAACAGATCACAAAATTGGTAGGTTCGGAACCTCTGTGTTTTAAACTTATATATTCTCTGCCTCGTCCTGCACTTCCTGGCCAACCCTTTTCTTTTTCTGTTTCCAAATGTTACAGTGAAACGTAAATCCTAATAATGTATTCTGGCGCAAATCCATCCAGCAAGCCTAGGGCGTATCACAGTTTTCGAGACTTAATTGTGGGGAAAGGAAAGCCAGCCGTACAAAAACTAGATAGGTCATTATGCTTCTGCAGTCTCTAAGCTAAATAGTGCCCCATTTAGTAACAGTCATCTCCATTATTCTGTATTCACGAAGTGCATAAAACTATGCTTCTCCAGCCACAAAAAGTACACGTACACGATTCTTTGTCTTACAGATGTTTTATGTAGATAATATTCCATATGAGTGACACTGCTTTATTTAGTAATTATGAGTAAACTATTTAAATATTTATATGCATGAAAATATTTAAATGCATACATTTGATACTGCATTTAATTTAATTGAGTAAAATATAATTACAATAATATCACACTTACAAACAAGAAATGTAAAAATCTCAAGATCTCAAGAAAATTAATTATTAAAACATCTAAAAAGTATATAATGAAATTGCAAGTGTACTGATATTTGGTAGATTACAATTAATAACTTAAATGAAATTGACATAACCATAACTTTTGCACTTATTCATATACATTACTTTCTTGTGGATACAACCATTATTATTTTTAAGATTTATCATTAGGGAAGTTACTGCTTGAATTAGTGATCTCAGAAAAGGGACAGACAAAGCTGAAGAAGTTACTGCACACTTGATATAATTTATTATATTACATTCAATGACACATTCAATATCACATTATGATACATTCAATGTGCCATAAGTTTGACTTGTTTATATATACATAGTAATCATACAGAAACATGTTAATCTAACAACTATGTTTGTAAATTAACACGAACATTGTGGCCCAATAGTATTTTATAGTAAAAATGCAAAAATATTGACATATTAGTTAGGATTAGGAATTCAATTATTGTTTATATAAGGTATTTTTTGTCAAGGGAAGAATAGTAATTTAAATACAATCATTAAACCAGCAGTAACGATAAAAACAGTATAGTTTATAGATATAACTAGGCAGGCCAAAGTTGTGGCAAATCAGTTCATCACAGTCAACGTCTTTTAGAGAATTGTATATCATTTACATGAGTACTTACGATTTGGTTCAATCTGAAAGCTCCTAATCAGGCAAATAGTGCCTTGATATATATGCTATATTGCCTTATAAATTCCAATACTTAAGTAATGCCATCAAAGTGTGCAATATTGCCTTATATAACTTCAAATTCGTATTGGAATATTTGAACTACTTAAGTCATGCCTTAATAAATGCGCAATATTGCCTTACCAAGTCCAGTACCTAATTAATGCCTTAAAAAGTGAGCAGTATTGCCTTAAAACTTCAAATTCTTAGGTTATGTCTTAATAAATGTGTGCAGTGTTGCATTTTGGATCCTAATTCTTAACTAATTCCTTAAGTATTAACAATTCCATGAGGATATCGTTAGTGTTAATTATTTTTTATGTACTGACAGTCAGTGTATAATTCAGATAGTTAGAAGACGCGATATATAAATACTGGTGAGATAGTTCTCACATAGTTGCAACACTCCCTGGCTCTTTGATAAAGTTCAATCATAAAATAAAACACAGCGTGTCCAACTATAAATCATTGAGTTTACACACTTCACAGTTATCCTTTATAAAAAACCTTCTCAGTTCAGAAATCGATATTGAACTATAACTAATTCTCTGTAGAGCAGCAGGAAACAGCAGTCGACATCTTGAGCAGCGCAGCGAAAGTGATTTAGTAGCCTCCAGGCTCCATTGTTGGTTGTTCAGAGGACTTCCTGATCGGCACTTGCCTCGAGATGGCCAGTGGCCGGTCCCCGTGCGGCGGAGCTTGACCGGCTGAGGACATCCTCGTCACGGCCCAGGCCGCGGGCGAAAGGAAAAGTGGTACCGCTTTCTCCCCACGACGAAACCCGGGATGCAGACTCTGAATTTGTGGAGTTTTGAGCTGCATCATAAGTGACTAATTCATGGGTAAAACTAATCTTAAAGGGTTGTCAGGATCATTTCCTTCATGATATTCTCAAAGAGGTAAGTCAGGATCACTTCAGGACCATATTTGGTCCTTGATAGTAAATGGAAGGCTGGAAGAGGATTTTTACAATCTCATTACATTATTATGCATTGTTTTTAAACAAAAACAATTTATGTAATACAGCGTTACAGTGTCAGTGTATTTTTTAGGATAAATGTGTTATTTTATTATTTATTTGCAGCCATTTACAATTCTTTAAATGTTTTAAAAGGAAGAAACATTCAATTTTGATTCGTGTTTCCAAATTTTCAAATCAGTGTTTAAGCAGGATTACTTTGATGGTTTCGAACTTTTTAAAGTTTTAATGCAGTTTAAAGTTTTTTAAAACTTAAAAACTTTTTAAGTTTTTAAATACCATGGACCTCTTGTTGATGGTAAATAACACAATACATAAAGAGCTATCAACCATAATAGAACCAACAAAATACAAAACAACAAGTGACTTGATTAGATATAGTCTTAAACACATACTACAAAAGATAATGATTTTTAGCTGTTGTTGGTTTTGTATCAAGATCTTTTTAACAGCATTAAGTAATGTGTCATGATGTGTACTATTTTTTAAGTTATTGAATTTCTCTCTTTAAAAATGCTCTCTCTATAAATTTTTAATAACAGGGCATGGTTATTTATAAAGCCATACAAAATTTCAACGTATGTATTTTTAAATCCTAAAATACATAGAATTATAATCCATTGACAAACTTAGTAGTACTATTTACTTTACTCCAACTTCTGATTTATTTAATAATACATTTATTTTAGTTATAAAGATGATTAACTAGAATTAAAAAAATCTAAATTAGTAAAGATTTTGTACAAGAGAAAGTCGATTTCTGTTCTTTATTAACTGAGTAGTAAGATTTATTTTAGTATGTCAGATGACAGAAGATTGTCAGAACAGAAAAATGTTTAGTACCATATATTTGTCTCTCTTTGCCTATTTCGACTACATACTCCATTAATTGAATGGCCCGAGGTGTTGCCTCTGGATAATGTGTGTGTCGCCGCACGAAGGCAGAGGTCACAGTCCAGCTATAGCTTATAGATTCTATCATTACACCGCATTAAGATAGTCAAGGATAGATATCCCTTGTACGGATGGTGTATCCCTAGATTGTTTGCAGAGACGATCGTAATTTTGCCTATACCTTATAAGAAGAGCCTACTTTACTCTAAACCGTTTATTAACTCCAGGAACCTAGTCCATCCCAACGCGTAATTGTCACTGATTTGTGCACACAGCAATGTGTAAAATTGCCACTGTTGTGAACAACACGAACACAACGTTTCGAGTAATAGTATCTGTTTCTCTTCTTCAGGTTCCAAATACATAAAAATAAAATTAAGCATGCAAAACGTAAACAATTCAAACATATGGGGATATACACACCAAGATGACTACAAATGAAAGCAAATGTCCGAAACACTGCTACTTATTTCACATTATATACAGTATTGTCAGGGAATAGAAAATTCAACAATTTAAAAAATCTAAAGACTTTAACTGGGTTATCTAATAAAACTTTGCATTACTTTCAAAAAGATTGAGACCTACACGGTATTATTATAATACCAGTTACAAGTTTTATTACTGAATTTAAATTATTTATAATTAAATATTCTATTGTTTTATATTATATTTTCACATTGAATAATGTTATAGTATACATTTTGCTTTAAGCCCATTTTGTTTAAGTAGCTTTCAATGCTACAGACCTTAGCGCTACAAAACTTTTGCCATGATAATGTATTTCAATTTCAAATATATGCACATTGTAATTTAGTACACAGAAAGGAAATACAACATTTACAAACTAAGAATATTGTATCGTAAATAGTAAATACAAATCATTATTTAAGTCTACATTGAAAAACTTACACTTTTTCTTAACTAACTACAGCCACAACTTATTAGGTACAGTATATAAATGCCCTAATAATCTTACTTGTACAGATTCAAAGTAAGGAAGAACATTTTCACGTATCAGCTGTTATAAAAGTCTGTGGCCTGTACACTCTGACTATTGTAATTTGTCATTCTTATCTCATCTCCGTAATGCTATGTAATGCTATGGCTACTAACCATAGTGCTCAGCAGCAACACCTAGCCATATAGCGGCCATCGCCAACACCGGCGTCGTACGGTAATTACAGTCTGTATAAACAGGACCTCTCCCTCCTGGCGCTGGCGGTCTTACTCGCCAACAAAAGGGAAACCTTGTGCTTCTATAGAGCCACACTTACAAGCTGTGTAATTTAATGAAGATTTAGCTGAAGATTGTTATCTTGTTGTTAGAATAGATAACAATCACTTCTTGGTTTGAAGTTTATTTTTGACGATGGAAGGATTGTGAAAGAAACAGGATTTTTCCGGACATTTGCCATCGTTCAGTGAAATAAAAAAAAATCAATAACACTATGTTTCGAGATCAGATTGTAGAATTCGTTCTTTTCAGCATCTGACTAAAACAAACACAAACACCAACGTCTGAAAATCAATATAAATTTTGAAAACTTTTCTAACTACTTATCTTCCTGTTGATAATATTAATACTTGTTGCAAATATTACTCAAGCAACACATTCTATCATCGTACATAATTCCATCAAGTTTACAGTAATTTAGATCACACAATATTGTTGCTCGTCAGACGAAACACGGAATCTACAAAACGCATTGGCTTTTACCAAGCATACGTTACGATGAGATCAGATTGCAGATCTCGAAACGTAGTGTTACTGTTTTTTGTAAGAAACTTTCAATATGGTTTCAACAATTAAGTCTTAAGTTTACCTATTAGTAAAGTTAATAAATTACCTATAAGAGATTTGGTAAAAGGGAGGTGAACTGGAGCTAAACTCAATATTTAAATTGAATCAACCCTTCCTACCATAGCTACGTTATGTGTAGAAAACTCGGTTGCTCCACTGTGCTTACAGATCGTGTCTATCACATCGTAGTGCACTCAATTGCGCACCTGATGAGACAATGAGACTGATGTCGAAACGATGTAAAGGTTTGTTTTGAGCTTCTTCGTCGCCGATTTTCTTTGGATCTTTTCACACGAACATGATTCCAGATGTCAGGAGTCAAGTATGAGACTGCGTCAGATACCAAACGCTGCAATAAAAGGAAGGTGAACTGGAGCTGAACTCAATATTGAAAATGAATCAAGCCTAGCTTAGTTACGTTATGTGTAAAAAACTCGGTTGCTCCATCAGAAACATCGTAGTGCACCCAACTGTGCACCTGATGAGACAATGAGACTGATGTCGAAACGATGTAAAGGTATTTGTTGAGCTTATTTGTCGCCGATTTTCTTTGGATCTTTTCACACGAACATGATTCCAGATTCTAGGAGTCTGCGTCAGATACCAGACGTTGAAATAAAAGAAAGGCGAACTGAAGCTAAATGTAACATTAAAATTGAATCAACCCTTCCTACCATATCTACATTATGTGTCATAAATATTATAATAGTTATTTTTTTCTGTACACAGTGAAAGTTTCAATCAATACCTTAAACTCCAAAAAAAAGTTAATGTTAACTGAATTAGAACGGACTTATAACATAAAAGTTTTAGAAACTAATATTTTTAATGCGTAATCAATTGAGAATACAAGGCTGAAACGTATGAATAGCAGGTAAAAAAAGCCAATGCGTTTCGTGAATTCCGGGTTTCGTCTGACAAGCAACCCATATTATGTGATCTAAATTACTTTAAAACTTGATAGAATTATGTACGATGATATGAATGTGTTACTAAAGTAACACTTACAACAAGTATTTATAGTATCAACAGGAAGATTAGTAGATAAACAAGTTTTCAAAATTTAGAGGGATTTTCAGACGTAGGTGTTTTTGCTTGTGATTGGTCAGATGCCGTAAAGAACTAACAGCGGCGGCTTACACACACTTTCATTTTGAAAAACAGGATACCATGAGCATATTCTTTTTAAATCGCATTCAAAAAATTCCTGAGATAAGTGATATTTTAATTCACTGATATCTCTCGATCTATTTTAGATTTAAATTTAAAGATGTGGCTCTGAGATCAGATAGTGAAACTTTTTTCATAAGTATCTCTGAAATTTCTCGAATTTCTCCCCAATATTTCAGTATATTTTATTGAATACTTCCAACGATTTCAGTAATAATCGCACTATTTCAGGCCAGTGTGGATAAATCCTAAGTCTAAAGGCAGACCAAAATTGAAGGTCATAGTTTTTTTTCCGGTAACATACTTGTGATATAAATGATGGCATTTTATTTCGGTTGATAAAAATACCAATAACACAAACACAGACAAAGAAAAGCTGCTGTCCGTAATATGTCTTTTGAAAAATGTAACTGATTTTGAAAGATAAATAACAACAAACATTTACGATCACCTGTTTAAATGTGTACAACTTATTATACCTATATTTTTTTTAGTTTGTCACGTGATTAAAAACTCATTACGTTAAAATAACTCTGAAAACGTCCTGTATGTAATGCTGTTTTAAATTTTTTTTCTGTTGTTTTACTACGTGTATTCAAGTTTCCATTTAATTCTGAAGGAATTTTAAAATAAAAAAATGAATACAACACTCCTTGAAATACACTTAACATGTAACTAATGGTACATTGCATGCAATTAGCTCATACTCGATATTGCGTATTGCGTGGAAGGTGACAGTAAAACTAATTATCGTAACTGCAGTCTCATTGGCATTTATATGAGACAGATGAGAGGAAAGTACCATTAAAAACTTAATGTGAATACGCCTTATTAAGTGTGAATATTGTATAGAATGGACAAGGCAAGGTAATTTAATGACGCGATATTAATTAAAAACATAATTATCTACGCGAGGTGCATAATAACCGTCGTGGAGGGAGACGGGTTCTACACCTTTCATTATTTGTGACTGTTAATAACTATGCACTTATCTTATGCGGTATAAATATGAACTTGAATGCATATCACCTATGTACCTAAGTCCTTAGGGTATAAATAAAATTAATTCATTTCTTTATGTAGTCAGGAGGCACCCAGGTAATACTTATCGTGCAGTACAAAATGATTTAATGTTATTAGAAAACTCCACAGAATACACTGCTAAACTGGTTAATACCATAGTAAAACCATTACCTTAAATTTTAATCCGCTCTTTGATATAGAATACCTCTGATGAGAAAATGGAGCAAATGGTTTTAGTGATTGAATTGTTGCTCTAACACCATAGTATCAGAGAAGTTTAAAAACAATCTTTTTTTGTAATTCTGTTTTATGTTTATTTTATACTGTTCAAAATGCCTAGTTTCATGAAAAGGGATTGGTTTGCTAAATCCGATTATATTATATATTTTAAATTTCCTTATCATACGTTTTTGTTTGTTTTGTGATTTTCGGTGCGGTATTATTTTTAAATTGATTGTGTATCGAGTTAAGTGACTGTCGGAACGTTTACGTAAATGCACGTCACTGTCAGCCGTTCACATTAAACATTGCAGAAGGTAATGTCTAAATTATAAAGCTAATGACAATGGATTGCAAACTCCTGAAAATAAAAAAATATACATTTTCCAGCGTATATGCTGCAACAGAGTTCACCACCCGCTTAAATAATTAATTAGTAGTAGGCGAGTCAAAATTTTTTGACATACATTTAAAAATACACAGAAAACTAAATACACCATATTATTCGACTATGTGTGCTATTTTGGTAGTACGTTAAAAGTAGCGCTAGCATACGTACATTTATTAATTTTTCTCTTAACGGGAAACACCAGTTGATAAAAATAGTAATAGTATACTTAAATACATCAGTAAAGAAATCGTTTTAAGAAAATACAATATTCAAATTGATATGGATGTACTAGAACACAAAATAACTAACATCATACAACATAAAAACAACAAGAACAACAACAGAATATATGATAATTCAGGGAACTACTAACAATAAGTTAATTACAACAAGAAGAGAAAAAGCCACCTTCCCAAATTTGCATAAAAATGTGCAGTACGTACCATGGTCGATATGAGTGGCACTAAACGATTTTGTGATTTTAATGTACAATAAAATGTATTATATGAGTATGTACATAACGTTTCCCACTTCTCCTAAAAAAGGCTGGTAGGGCCACAAAGAAGTCAACCTCAACTGTGCATCTAAGCATCCCAAGCGTTGAAGTCTCTTGTAAGCATATGCAGTTGGATGAAAACATCGCTGAACGACTGTCGTCGAGCGAATGCCTGTCGGGGCCGTAAAGTTAACAAACTATGAAAAGTAGGTGTGGGCAGTCAATGAAATCATTAACCAGCCTGTGCAAGAAGACAGGGTCAAGAACATTGCGTCTAAGATGAAGAGTCTGGGTGGCGAATTCTTCTTCCAAAACGGAGTGTCAAAGTACCTGTATCTCAGTCTTTGGCCAAGTATTCTAATGAAGCGGTCTTGCGTTTTCACTAATTGCGTTTTCAATTTGGTAGGGTGACCAGATGACTAACCCAAACTCAAGTACCGGGTGAATAATAGCTTTGTACAGAATGAAAATAGTGTGAAAAGCACGAAAATTCCTAGATATTCTTTAATAGCTGAAAGCTTGTTAGCTGAGCGTTAGCGAACCCTACCCTTCAGGTCTATCCCTCTGTCTGTCTGTCTACACGATATCTCGAGAACGAAATGACCTATATAAGCAACATAGAGTTCGATGGCGCTTGTCATTCCATGGCTGAGCGTTAGCGAACCCTACCCTTCAGGTCTATCCCTCTGTCTGTCTGTCTGTCCACGATATCTCGAGAACGAAATGACGTATATAAGCAACATAGAGTTCGATGGCGCTTGTCATTCCATGGCTGAGAGTTAGCGAACCATGATGGCACTAAGGAAATTGAATACAATCACATGTCATTGTGACATAGTATGAAGTCCAAAGAAATGAGAAATGAATATGAAAATTTGCAAGCAACTTCAGCGAAGCTTGTTACGGAGCGGTATTTGCTAGGAGGAAGTCTTTGGAAGTAACTAAAGTTTTAATATTTTACATTTTTATTTTTACACTAACTACTTAATTTACCTATAATGCTAAGTCGGGGCCATTGCCATGTATTGCCAATAATTCAGGCCTAGCGAATTAGAAAAATGTAAACGAATCTACGCTGGATCGGGAAAAAACTAACTTATGTGCTTATCAGTTTAAGAACCTACTGAAATAAGAATTAATAATAATTTAATTAAAAGCGTAATATTAAAAAAAATTTGACTAAGGAAAAATAAGACGCATTTGGTTTACACAGTTTTTTTTTTACATTAAACAAGGAACTATTATACATTTAAAAATACACAGAAAACTAAACACACTAATTTACAAACTTTGATCAAGCACAACTTGCTAAGCATTGAAAGTCATACAGAAGAACCAAAACCAACTGATTAGATGAACTTGGAAAACTTTGAAGTGAATTAATTGTATGCTAAAACCTGCTATCAATTTACGCCATCATTAATCGCGCGGCGAGTGAAATTTGACACGGCCGCGGCCGGCCATTGATTAATTATTCCATGATGCCGGTTTTTGTCGATGCCAGCGGTGAAATCCGCTCACACTTCACAACTAATTAGCAATAAATAATATTTAGTGTAACACGATATAACGGCGGAATTGTTAAACAAGGTAAGAGTAAGCCACAACACGTGTCACGTAACAGGCTTCGTGGAGGTTGCATGCAAAATTTCAAATATATAACTTATATAGGTTATTTCATTCTATAGATGACCTGAAGATATAAACAGACAGGTAATCGTGCAGAAAATAAATGTTTACAACCCACGGGGACAAAAGAGACATCGTGTGAGCTTACTGATAGGCTTCAATGACGCTCAGCCAAAATACATGGTTGGACATGCGCCGTCGTAGAACTCATTCTTATATAGAAATGAAGTTTCATGCAAATTTCAAAGTGCAAGATGAAATTGTTCTCGAGATGTCTTGCCACAATACATTAATACATTCACATTTTTGTTCAGTAAGTTAGATTTTATAGCAGTGTTCAAATTAAACTTTCTGTAACCTAGTGAGGTTACTATAACGTAAGAGTACACTGAAGTTAAATATTTTCACCGACTTTTAACATTGATCTAATCAATTATATATTCTTTTTAGTCTACGAATAAAAGTGTCACTTGTTAAAATGTCATATGATTGCACCCAGTTTGTTTAATATTCAATACAATAATATATTGTATAATATTGTTTAATATTGTTTGTTTATTCTGTTGTTTCTTGTTTCCATCAAGGTTACGCACAAGACCAATGTAAAAATATTCGCACTGATCAGACGTCGAGTGTTTACTAGTAGCAACGCTCTTTGGCTGAGCGTTAGTGAAGACCATCTCTCGGGGAATATCCTTAGCACGAACTGTTAACCTGTAAACTTGAGGTTTTGCATGAAGCTACATTTATAAATAATCAAGATAGAGTTTGGTAATGTTGCATTCTCCTTCACTGATCTTAACTGAGCGTAATTAACGCCTAACCGTCCGCTGGACATCTCGAGAACGGACTGAGCTACAGACGTGAAGTTTTGCATATTTTGCTATCATATTTGATAATCATTTGCTAGCTACTACTAGCAAAATTCCTCTTCTGTCTGTTTATCTGCCGTTCTGTCTCTCTGTGTGTTATCCACAGGATATAAAAATAACAAATTGAAATAAAGATATTTTTAGCGAAGCGTGATTCGGGATTTCGTTCCCTCCCTGTACTTTAATAATTGGGAAATAACAGTTTATCTGATTTAGGAAATAACCAGTATAACTAGCAATGATTAAATCCACGATCCGGCCATAAAACCATTGTGCAATGCCCATGTTGTAATTACTGGAAATACTTGCTAAAATTGGCCACAAAGTATTGATTTCAATATTTTACTCCAAAATAACTCACGAGATGAGGAGCAATTAAGTGATATAGCACTTTGGTCAGCAAGTGTAAAGTGTGCCGTAGGCATAACGGCATAATGTGGCTAATAGGCCACGGCTGGCCAGCCAACTGAGCCGTACTTTTGGGCGAGTTTCACTAGTCGCCTAGCGCCCATCAACGTTTTCATCGTGTATTCGTGTTGTTTTGCGAATAAGATAGTTTTTTCAATTCGATTACGTTTCAATAGACCATCTAATTTAATACGAATTTATGCCTAAAAAAAGAATGTATCATTCGAGTAGCGATATCTCACCGCCGACCCCACGAAATACTTCGAATACTTAAACATATTTGATATTTCAAAATAAGTAAATAAAATAACACACGCACAATCATAGGCGTATCTAGGATGACGTAATGGGGGAGAGGGGTTACCACTAAAGAAAAATATGTGGATTTTCTATGCCTCCTAATTAAGCTGCGGCCCGAGGGCACGGCCTCGGAACATGTTTAAATGTAGGTTTTGCATTTATGCCAAAAACGGATGCACATTAAGTCAAAATTTTTGGCGACTACCCGATAACGTATTAATATAAGAAAACTGCGTTATTTTAAAGGGATTTATAGGGGCTCTTGAAAATTGTTATAAATAAGGAATTATAAGTCACATCCTCTCTCTTTTACCTTGAAGTTATAGATTATAAAATTTGCTTCCTGAATAGACGTCTTTTATTTGAGAATTGGAATGTTTTTTTTTATTCAATTATTATGTATTATACATTTAAATATTTAAAAAATTCTAAACTATGCAATTCATGTTAAAAAGGTATTGGCATTCTAACCGATGTGTGTGTGTGTGTGTGTGTGTGTGTGTGTGTGTGCGCGTGCGTGCGTGCGTGCGTGCGTGCGTGTGTGTGTGTGTGTGTGTGTGTGTGTGTGTGTGTGTGTGTGTGTGTGTGTGTGTGTGTGTGTGTGTGTGTGTTTAATTATATACAGAGATATACTATATTAAATTACACAATTAATCGTAACGCATGAAAGTTGTAATCGTGATTTGAATTTGAGCGGTTAAGCGGTTGACGTCCAAGCATAAGCGTGTCAGACCCACGCCGCGGCGATAAACTAACATAGACATAGAATATACGAATTTTTAGTTAATATACGAACTATTCACAAACCACGATGTTTCGTTACTGTGGTTATCCAATTTATGGTTTTCATAAACAAAATACGGCCCAAATACATGTAAGCGATCGGTACATCATTTTCGTGAACAATGAACAAACGCAGGTTACAAGAATATAAATCGAAGAAAAATCTATCTATGTTCTTAAGCCATTTCAATTCGTATTAAAATGGGTTAAGATGGCTTAAAATGGCTTATACTCATGTATTATGTTGCTCGTCATAACAAAGACATGCCGTATCTTATTTGTAATAAAACTATCGAAAAATATTGCAACTAGAATATTGGAATAGTGTTTTCCATAAAACAGATGTTGACAAACATTTCAACAGGGGCTCCTTTCAATTCACAAAACGCTTCCAGTTTATAACAGCCAATGATTTTTATATCATAAAATTAGAAATAACATACAAGAACTTTTACAACTTACACTTTACAGATTACTGATCCTCCAGAATTGTAGAATTGTAAAAAAAATAAGTTTAAACATAAAAACTTATTCCTTGACTAAAATCCGACCATGCCAGGGACTTGATTGTTGCCAATCGCAACTCTTTGAGGGCAACCTAGCCGTTCCAAGCGTTCATTGACATTACTCTCGCTTGAAGCGCAGAAAGTGTACGGAAGGGGCTGCCTTTTATTGCATTTCTAAACCAATACGGGTTGGCGTGGCCTGTTAATTCCGAAACAAATATTGTTTTACTGTTTGTTAATTGTTATAGAGAAAATATCAAAACCACAATGAACTATGAATATGGTTCGACTACGAGTATAATTTCAGTTTTATACAAGTTTAAATATATTTTGAATATTTTTAGCAATGGGGGAGGGGTTTACAACCCTGAGAACAGCCCCCCGTTGGATACGCCTATGCACACGATGACCAAAACGACATCAATTTCAAATCACGTTTTCTGGTAACGAAGACTCCACAACATGCAAAGTGATGGAATGGGTAGTATAAGGCGCTAGCTACACGGTTAGGTCGTGATCGACTAGGACACGCGTACACGCTCCAGTCTAGCGAGCCTGTCGTGAGTCCTGCACATCCTGTGTCGTGTCTGCTGTCTAGTCCTCTCCTGTATACACACTTTCCGTGCATCTTGTTAGCAACGTTTGTAGCACTTTCCGCATCTTCTTTAGACTTACGTCGTTTTTAACTGATGATGTAACTTTTGTATTCGTAGTATGGATGGATTCTGATTCTAAAAATATAGTAGGAAAAATTCTAGAAAAACTTTTTTTACAATTTTTAACCAGTCTCGCAAGCCTACCTTACACACCGGGCACATAATTAAGGAGTTGAAGGAATATTTTGTTTTAGATTAAAGAGTAGTGTTAGGAATTATTTTTTCAGTTTGTAGGTTAGTAGACATTCTTTATTTTGAGTTGTGTTCACACCGTCTCAAAATATTGCTAACTCAATTTATATCTTGAGATATTTCGGCGTCGCTGAGGGGAGATTCTGTCAACAATTAAAACAAAACAACGAGGCATATTGGATACGTAAAAGTACATTGTATTATTATTGTAAAAGTACCTGTGTATTATTGTACCATTGACAGCGACAGTAATATATACTATAGAATGTTACTAATACTAAGTGCATAAAACTGTAAATAAATATTTTTCCAAATATATACCGGTAACTGACGTAATTTTTGAAGGTAAACCGGTTGAATACAGGTAAAGAACGCTATAGTATAGAACAGCTGATCTTAGCTTTTGTGTCTCAGAATTTGTAACAGTTGCAGATAACTGATCTTATAGATAAAAATTTATCTCAAAATGCGTTGGTGAGGGCGAATAAGAACTTCTGCACCAATTCGGCTAATTGTTTTTAAAGCAATTGGTGAAATCCAAGGAAGGTTTATAAGAAAAGTGAATATTCTGGAATTATGAGAAAATGATATAGTATTTATGGTTTATAATCCAAATACAGTAGAAATGATAATAAACAAATGAAACTTTCAAAAAAGTTTGAAAAATAGGCTGACACATCTGTTTTCATTTAAATGTTATAAAATATTAATTGTACGGTGCTTGATCAGTTATGTAATGCAGATAGCAAATACAGAGTCAACTTTTACTCCATATTGCACCACTAACGAATTAAAAACATCTAATGCATTATAAATATGATTTAAACGCTATTATAAAACCAACCTTAAACAAAGCTGTGAGTGTTTATACATACAGTAAACTGGTGGGCTTCCTTGACATTCTGATATGGCATTTTAACCGTGGTTTAAGGAAAATAGAGAAATGAACAGTAGCATGCGATGACGCATTCTTTCCCATACAACAGTCCGAAAAACATCAAAACTTAACAACGTAAAACCGTAGAACGATGATTTTACAAAGTTGCACGAACCTAATAAGAATATCTCCATTATTCCGGAAGTACAGCTATTAAGTAGGTAGGATTTCTCCCTAGGTCATAATAGGGTATTCTTACGTATATGTGTATATTTTCTACATCGCCACAAGGCAAACTCAACAGTGGCACCGCAAATAAATTTAAACGGTCGGAAGTAGACACCTTTCAACCGAAGTAGGCTTCTCAGACGTACGTACGTATGTAGGTCTACGTATATTTTTTCGTCTGGTCAAAAAGGCAAATCTACTATGGCACTGAAAATGTCTTAGACCGAAGTACATCCCAAGCACTGACGTAAACGCTTTTTGACTGAAATGGGTTTCAAAGACCTATTTATTTATATTGTTGACCGGAACAACAAGGCAGACTCAGCTGCGGCTTTGGAAATATAAATAATTTTAACCAGAAATGCTCCTTCACTTGTAAAACATTATATAAGAGTCAGATTGAACTATAATACTCTTAAGCAAATATGTAAATGATGAAAAACTATTGCTGTAGATTTAATTTCACTTTTGGCAGATTTGGCCAAGTTGTTAAATATGGTGACAATGTAGTTTTTCTTTTGTATGTGCACTTGTGGTGAACCACACCTAAATGTTAACTAAATTATTATAATTTTACAGTGAAATAGTTGAGTTTCTCAATCAAGAAAATATAAACACAATTAGGTCTGAGAAGCGCACTTCGATCACAAAATAGCTAATTCTCAGGCATTGTCATCTACTTGTGGTCTGAGGAATCGATTGAAAAATCCCAATGTCCAGCTGTGTTTTACTGTTAAGTGGACTAAATTGGATACTGAATGTTTTCCGTCAAGCCATTCTCGAAATAATGTGTATATAAACCCACCCGGATGTACCTATATCGATACACCACACTTTGAACCGGCTAGAACGTACTTAGTCCTTTTAAAATTTGTCTTCAAAGAATTATAACTTCCCTTATCCTTTCATATTCTTCCTAGCTCAACATTACCGAAAAGAGAGGTCCTTGTTTCTGGCATCTAATGAAAATTCATCAATGAAATGAAAACTTAAAGAGGCGGAGTAGGGCCATTAAGCCCTCTCTACCACTCAACTCCAAAATCAGTACTATGCTAGTCCTTTCAAAAACTAACAACCGTACTGCTGCCATATATTTTTAGACATACGCCCCAATTGATAATTCATTTCAAAATACAATTTAATACCTACCATCCAATTGTTTTCTTGCATCACGTCCTTGTTTACACTAGAGCCCTGGAGAGTGCGTCACATACCCGCCACTGCTTGGCATTTCTCTCCCTCGGGGCCGCTTTCCACTTTACTATAAGAGGGCTCCTACCACGTTCTCAGATCACTCCCACAGCCAGCCAGCAACACCGACGCTCATTCTTCTCTCATTCTCTCTACATATTCCAAAGATCACTTTATACCGGATAGTAGAGTTGACAATAGACACCTCGATCTCTTTTTTCTCACGTTCTTCTGCATTGTTAGAAGATATAGCTGACCTCCAAGTTTTCGAGCTTAATCTTCTTGAACAAGAATTTGTAATTTGAATTTCAACATACATGATCGGTGACGAAATCTTCGTATCTCAGTCGTGAGGAACAGTACTCACGGGTTGAGCGAACTGTTGACCAATTGACTTTACTAACGGTTTCTGCTACAGTACGTGTTTTTGTCCACACAACAGATTATGTTTTACTGAATGTAATTTTGGAAAGAATTTAAATGAATACTCGAGGGTTACAAGGTTTTTAATGTAATTCTGTAGCTTATGGTTTTAGCAGTAATAGAGCTGTCAACTGCAAACAATCACGAGCTTAGTGTAACATATGCTGCGGCATGAATAAAGCCATTAATCGCAGCTATAATTACGCGGTTTTGCACAACAAAGTTGTTTTGAGTAATTTAGTGTGAAATAATAATGTGGCAATCACGACAGTTGGAATACGTGTGGTTATACAATAATGTAAAACTGACCTACACACCTTTGGCATGATATTTATAAAATGATATTAAAACGGTAATAATAATAAAAAGACACAATGGAATATCAATGGATCCGTTATAACGTAAAGAATAGCTATTGCAAAGGCAGACCGTAGTCGGTCGGATTTACCCGTTCTTTACCTTTTCACCCCAAACTCAACATAGTTATTCCCTGAACCATGAGGAACACATGTTCCAAGTTTCAACTCTCTAGAATCCTTCTATCAATAGCTATTTATCGCAAAGACAGACCGCACACGGTCGGACTAACCCTCTCTTTACCTTTTCACCCCAAACTCAACAGAGTTGTTCCAAGAGGAACAGATGTGCCAAGTTTCAAATCTCTAGATTCTTTCTATCAATAGTTACCGGACAGATGGACGGAAGACATGATATTAACGGTACCCCTGTCGTGTTGGATCTTCAATAAAATGAGCAAGATATCGCGAAAAACGTTTGATCTAGACAGATAAAATTTTAAGGGGTTTTCTAAAATACTGTACTACTAAAAGTGAAGATTGGATTATTATAACTATGCCAACTGTTTAAAAAATTTGTTCAGTTAAATAGATTCGGAAGATTTAGTTACAAACTTTAAAATTTTTGACATAGCTCTAAAATAGTCTATGTGAAATAGCGTTTCATCTGCTAAGAAAATTAAATGACATGAGAAAAACCAGCGATCGTTAATAAATTATTATTACTTACTAAATAACTTTCGGTAAAATTCCTTGAAGTTCACTAAACTAATTTGACAAATAACAGCGCAATAACTAATAATGATTTTGTATTATGGAGATTTTGAAACAAAAAATAGAAGAAAGCACAGTTTACGTTGTACAATATTTTGAAGATCTATTACATTTTTAATAGACAAAAGACATACAAGTTTTGAATATAATCAAAAGAATACCGACTCCCAAAAGAATACCTAGGACATCCAAACCTACATTGACTATAATAGTAGTACTAAACAAACACTCCCACCGACTTCTTTCATATTTGAAATTTAGAAGAACAGTATACGTTTTGAATTATTTGTGAATTTCACGGATACTTTGAGTTACAATAATAAAAACATCGGTAATTTAAGGCACTTACGTATTTTAAGGGAAGCCTAGCCTTAGTAATGGTAAATCTGCGATTTTAAGTTGTTCAGAAACCCATTATACTTAAATATTCACTGCTCTAGCCTGTGTATTTTGCGAATAATTTAGGTACGGTCTACATGTAAAGCCTCCCAGGTCTTTCCTATATGTATTCATGCACATAAGTGTATTATAAATTATCAATCATAGTCAGTATGTTCACCATTTGGTGTTCAATGCAGCTATTTTGTTCTGGTTATAATTTCAGCCTTTGTTGCTCCTAGTGAGCTTATCCAGTGTTTAATTGATCGGGTAAAGTACGTTTTACACAGGATAAAGTTTTACCCTAATGCTTCTGCAAATAATCTCTACTATTCTACTTCTTTTCGTAAATAAATAAATCAAAATAAGTTTATGATTTAACTTCACAACACTTTTTTGAATGTTGTCAATGCTTCATTCTCTCTTCTTTTTAAAGAACTTGGGAGGAATGTCTCTCTCCACCATTGACTTGACGAAATCAGACAATTTTTATGTGGCCGAAACGGAATGGTTTGAGACCGTGAGTGGAGAGGAGATAAACTGGGACACAGCACGACACAGGTCAGGGGTCTATAATGATAGGGTTGCCACCACGCAACAACGAAACGTTAATAGAGACTAGAGATTCTGGGCGGTGGGCTAATGGCATGTCACTCACTGCATTGTGGGATCCCACACGGGACCGCAAATCTACTCTGTAATTGTTTCAAAACTAAAAAGTGACATGCAAGATTGTTCGTACTCTCTGTAATGTCTATACAGGATGTCTATGTGAAGTACATTACGCCAATCTTAAAACTTTGCCAGACATGTAAAGAGCATGAATGTTATAGAGATTTCACTATTTTGCATAAAGTTATGGCAAGTCTTCAACAGGAAGAATGGGCTTTAGGCACATATATTTATTTGACGTGAGTATTGTTTAATCCATACACTAAAAGGCTTGTACACCTGGGAATACAAGTTCACAAGGGAAGAATAAGCTTTAGAAAAAAACTTAGCGTGATTATAGTTTTATCCATACCAAATTGAAAATCACAACGAAAGGAATATTGCAAGGACTTGAACGCCCGGGGATACAAGTTCGCGTGGAAAGAATGAGCTTCAGAAAGGAATTAAAAATCACAACGAAAAGAATTGTAACGACTTGAACGCCCGGGGATACAAGTTCGCGTGGAAAGAATGAGCTTCAGAAAGAATTAAAAATCACAACGAAAAGAATTGTAACGACTTGAACGCCCGGAGATACAAGTTCGCGTGGAAAGAATGAGCTTTAGAAAGGAATTAAAAATCACAACGAAAAGAATTGTAACGACTTGAACGCCCGGAGATACAAGTTCGCGTGGAAAGAATGAGCTTCAGAAAGGAATTAAAAATCACAACGAAAAGAATTGTAACGACTTGAACGCCAGGAGATACAAGTTCGCGTGGAAAGAATGAGCTTCAGAAAGAATTAAAAAGTCACAACGAAAAGAATTGTAACGACTTGAACGCCAGGAGATACAAGTTCGCGTGGAAAGAATGAACTTTAGAAAGGAATTAAAAATCACAACGAAAAGAATTGTAACGACTTGAACGCCAGGAGATACAATTTCGCGTGGAAAGAATGAGCTTCAGAAAGAATTAAAAATCACAACGAAAAGAGTTGTAACGACTTGAACGCCAGGAGATACAAGTTCGCGTAAAAAGAATAAACTTCAGAAAGGAATTAAAAATCACAACGAAAAGAATTGTAACGACTTGAACGCCAGGAGATACAAGTTCGCGTGGAAAGAATGAGATTTAGAAAGACAATTGGTGTCAATATGGTTTGATCCATACTAAATTGAAAATCATAACGGAAAGAATATTGGAAAGACTTGTAAGACTGTGAATACAAGTTTACCTGGGACGAGTGAGCTTCACAGAGACACTTGGCGGAAAGGAATATGGCAGAGGCTTTTACATCTTGATGAGAAGTTCAAGCTATTACGTTCTTCATCCATTTTTGAGGATTCGAGCTTATAAAATACCCATTTAATACATTCAATACTTAAGATCAATCAAAAGTACTGTCTTTGTCTAAATATCTAAAAGTTTTATTTTTTATTTTGTAGATACTTTATCAACCACTTATTTGTTTGTAGTACACTACCACTATAATGTAGCAAACGTTTGAGATTACTGCAGACGTATCAGTTATACATTTACTATCCTGACGCGGATGGTTATGGGCTACTGTGATGTATATTGTCGTGATGTTATGCAAATGAAGTAAAAACGGAATAGCGTGAATAAAAGTCATTCCAAAATGCATACATCAAGGCTCACCGAAATATGAATTTGACTGTAGTCACGACAGGGCCAGCGGCTAACATACAAGAATTGTTCTCGTCCCGTTTCCCACCAGTGAAGATTTGACCTCGAAACAACGAGCGAAAAGAACCGAATGGCCCATCCATGAACTATTTAAAGCATAGCATGTGTCATCCATATTACACCAGCACTATTAACAGCTCAAGTCGATCTTTAAGCCTACCGTTAGTGACCTCTTGGGATTATAGAAGGATTTATGGACTGTTCAATAAATTGATGTTTATTCAATAAATAGTGGTAATACGAGGAAAATCATATAAATGATAATAACAATAGCAGTATTAACCATAATAACAATAGCAAACATAACAGTAACAATGAAACAACGTCAACGTACATAAACATAAAGCAACAAGTAAACTCGTGATAATAAATAACGTTAATAGACTATATAAGGTCATCGAATCAAATAACAATAAAAAAATATAGAACATAAGGTATAAAACACTATAAGCAATAATATAATATAACGACTTAGAAATTAAATTGATCAGACTCTGATGGAAGCGAGAGGGCCATCCTCCCCAAGGCTCCTCTTGAAGGTCTTGAAGGGCATTCCAAAGAACTCCACCTGAGAGGCATTTCCTAAGCGCATAAGACGAGGGACAGTGCTGTGGTAGGCATGCGCAGTGTGATGGTGATATCTGCTAAAATGCTAAGTTTAAAACATGCTGGAAATAAAACAGTTTAACACTGCGACCATACGATATCGTAACCTTCAAATACTTGTCAGAAGTAACGACTTCAAAAAATGTTACGGAGGATTAGCTTAAGGATAAACATACAGTATGTAGAATGCAACTAATTTCATGATATTATAGAGAATGACATTTTCACAAATGTTTTAAAACAACCCAATGTAGGCTATTGTAATCTGCTTAGCTTAATCAAAATTTAAAATTAAACACTTCTTCAATTGAGTGACTGAGGAATAAGCTTTCAATTATTATGAACGGTTATATTTTCAATTAAGAGAAATCTTGGTCAATGATAACCGCAAACGTATCAGATCTGCATGTATTATGGTAATGTGAAAGGTTATACAGGATGATGGGATATAATGGCGCCCAAACAATGGTAGTCGGGTCCAGAGGTCACCTATGGGCTCGGCCATTTGTCAAAGCGGGACAACAATCGTACGAAGACGAGCAATTGGCAATCAGGTTCACCAATACCTGAGCAGGAGTAGTAGGCACTTTCAGAGTAGTAGGCAGTTGCGACTTTGAAAACTGTAATATAAAAATAATTATTTAAAAATTATCTGATATTTATCCATCGTATGTGTTATTTTATCTTTATTTCTATGTATATTATATGTTATATTTATCCCATGTGTGGTTATATTTTATTATGATCTGCTGTTTTGTTTTACTTTGTTTTTAAAAGGAGCGTTATTAATAATTATGTTATTAATAACGTATGTCATAGTTGAGACTAGTCATTTTGAGGTTATGTTGTAGTGTTTTGGTTACTTGTTGAAAGTGTAACATGATGTCAGTTTACCAAATTTTCTAGTTTGCATAATTTTGTCACACTATTATGTATATGGGAAGATTACATAAATTTAGCATTTATTAGACGTCAACTTTTGACCATTTTCTACAAATAGTAATTCAATTTTCTTAATTACAATTGAGAATGGTAACCATTACTGTTTATAAATTATTCAATTTCTTAGTATTTTCAGTTTTTCAAAGGTAAATAGTGTTCAATTTAAATTTTCACGCAAAAATAGAGAAATTGAAATTCTAACAATTATAATTGTGAGGAAATATTTGTTTAAGGCCATGTCCATGTAAAACATAACCACATTTTGGTGGACTAGAGGGTTGGTTTTTTTTCAATTTAGCTTGATCATTGTATCCTATACTATAATAGATGAACACCTTTTCAACATCCATATACTGAATTTATTCATTGTCTTTAAAAATTATAACTTAACAATGAAATCTGATAATAAAGGTGATTGTTTTCCTATCCTCATTAATAGCACAAGGAAAATAATTAGCTAATTTTTTTTTCTCGTTTCTTAACTGCTCGCTGTGTGAATACAAGTAGCGTTGACGTTTATTTCCAATCCTCATACTGCACAACCAAGAGAAAGAGACAACCCTGTAACACAACTGATGGTGTTATATATTAGGTATCCAACCCACTAAATGTTTCTGGTTTTCGTTCTTTCAGTTTATCGGCACATTTGTTATGAAATCTTCTTAAAATAGGGGATCCAAATAAAATCATAGTTGTAACCTTATATTATTAGACAAATTTCAATATCAAAATGTACAGTTAGAAGATCTGGTTGCCTAGCGTTCCAAGATGTTGGACTTTGGATCTGAGGAAATAGTGTAGGTTCAAACAATATTTCAAAGATAATTTACACTTAACACACTTGTATTCGAACATGAACTATGTGCACAACAACAATGTTGTGGTAGTGCTAAAACATCAGAGTATAATTAATATCTTAGAAATTGTAATAAAATTATAATTCAAAATAATACTGTGTCAAATATTACAAGTTCTGTGCCAGCTTATTGGCAGTTTCCAATTATAGAAACCACTTCTAAGTAGGCAAGTACCAATTTCCCCATAATTTAAAAATCTTATCTGGTGGAAGTTGATCTGCTAGTAAATGCGGAGGAAGTGATATCCAAAGTTGATAGGAAGAATCCCACAACCTCAGGGCCTTTCAAAATCGTAGGAAAAAATTTTAAATGGAAGCCAGTGAGAGACTGAGACAACGTGTGGGATGGAAGGGGCAGAAGTTCGTGGAACTGGAAAGTTATTGTCAAGAGGGATACAAACATAATACTTCCCAGGTGCATAGATTGTAATAAACGAGTCAATCATCCAATGCGGCTTAAGTTCAGCTCATTTCATACTTAAGTTGTAGTGGGTATTTTTAAATAAAGCAGACAAACCAAAAATGGTTGGTCTTCATAGAATTTTATGCTGATCTTAGAGGCAGTAAATCTGAAAGGATAGATTGATCTAGAGGATAAGAGGATTTGAAAAGCCAGCTTAAGGATTAAACGTCGTTAAGATCGAATAATTGGTTGTATATGGGCAAAAGGTGCTATTAAAGACTAAGGCCTACCACACACGGGTCGACGACCGGTTTTTTTGCGACTATAGTTTCAAATCGGTTTGCAGACGCAACTGTTTGTTGACCTTGGACGTGTGCTGGAGTGGGGATCAACACACGGGCTGACTAAACTGCAACCAGTTTGAAATCAGTTGCCGACTGGTCGCATGCGACCGTATTTTCTTGTCACCAAACAGTTGCGTTGCATAATTTCACGTGTTTGTGAAGTGCAAGATGGGTGATCAAGAGTTGAATTTAAAACTTGTAGCAGAGGTCGAAAAGTACGAAGTGTTGTATAATTACAAAATTACCAGGATATTCTAGAAAGGATATAACTGACAAGGCTTGGCACGAGATTGGAGTAGCAATGAAACATGACAGGTAATTGATAGCAGATATGTGCAGGGTGTCCCGTTGTGAAGTAGTGCCAGCCGAACGATATGGTTTTTCAGTCAAAATAAGCAAAAATGTTTAGTGTTGAGATATCTCAAGACCTATCGTTATCATCGATAATTTGACAGTTTAAACCGTTTAAAATTAGAATTTTTTCATGACCACCATACTTTATCTGTACTATAGTATATGTGAGAAACTAAAATTCATGCGGTTGATAATACAGTCTTGAGAAAATAAAACATTTTTTTACCGTTTTCATAATGGCGGTAATGTAAAATATTTTACCCATTTAAAATCATGGATTTTGGCCCTTTATTTATGGGACAATTCAGTATTATAATTTAAAATGAAAAGAAATTAATAATAAGTCAGTTACAAAATATAGTTATAATTTAATGTACAAAGTTTTATTGAAGTATGTTTTGACAGTTTACTTGAGTCCTTATAGGCCTGCAAAACCGACATCTTGCAATCAATGATGTTTCACTGGAAGAATGATTTATTCTATAGCTTTTTCCCACTGCCAGGGCAGAGATGCTTGAGGAGAAATGAAGTAACTTGCCAAATAATTGTCCTCACAGTAACTGCCGAAGAGCGTTCAGTGATTGGATGCTGTCTTGGGCATGGTCCTTCAGCTATTTCTACTGTAGCCGGCGTATAGTCGATACCTTCTCTTTTACGTACGTAATTGTGTAGGATACAAGCGGCTTTTACGATGTCGATTACTGTTTCTGCATTGCGACATCTTATGGGACCATTTAACACTGCAAACTTTTCAGTAGCCATACCAAACGTGCTTTTCAATAGATTTTCTTCCTCGGCTTAATCTGTAGTTAAAATAATTCTTTTTATATCATTGAGTGATTTTCCATTGTATGTATGGTCTCATTACATTGCGTGCTAGTGTGGAAACGCTTCATCTGCCAAGAAGTAGTAAGGGAATGGTCTTTGTATGTCGTCGTATCGCAATGGGGTGGGTGGCGGAGTTTGAAAAGCACCATGGTTGAGCCAGTATCGCATGGCACTGACCTTGTAAACACCTCCATCGCTATTTCGTCCAGCATATCCTGGTTCTATCATAGTGAAAGCACCATCAGCATCACAGCATCCGAGTAAGGTTATTGAATTGAAACTTTTATAGTTAAAATTTTCTGAACCAGTATTTGGATATTTCTCAATGCGGATATGCTTTCCGTCTAACGCCCCAAGGCAATTTGGTAAGTTCCACAATGTCTCAAAACGTTCGGCAATTACTTTCCATTGGTCACCTATTGGTACCGGCATGTAAGTTGCTTGCAATGCATTCCAAATGATTTTCGTGGTTTCCTTAATAATGACTCCAACTGTACTCTCGCCTCTTGCAAAATATATAAAGAGAGAGCGACAAATGAACATCCTGTAGCCAAAATACCTGTAACAAACGCTTGAATGTAACAAGCATAATACTGACGGGTTTTCATAAATTATATATAAATACTTAGTGTACTTATCACAACGTACAATATTGTGCATTTCTACTTTATACTACAACTTACATCGGCCAACCGATTCAAGTTTTGCTATCCCATTTTTTCTTTTCAGCTGCGGAATGCAAAGACAAGTGGCGTAATCTCCGGACAGTATTCATGCGAAAAATCAAACCTTCACCTTCGGGATCTGGCGCTAAGAAGAAGGCCTACTAACCTGGCAGAGGCCATGCAGTTTTGTTTTGCCGTTTGTAAGAACATCAGCTCCTCCTTCTACAGGAAATTTACCAGAGGTTCCTAACTGTAGCGACGTAAATACCGACGAAACTTTTATTGGAATCACAAATATTGGATGATATTCCAGATGATCCTTTAATTGAATCACCGCACTCGCCGTCAATAGTACAGGATAATACTTCCCGGTCATCCCCAATCATACCAATACAACCTCATACCAGCTCACAGCAATCGTCCATTCCGAATGAAGGTAAAAAAGCGCCTAACGCAGAAGAAAAAAGCCGCTGTCGAAGCAGGATCAATGTTTTGCTGCATATTTTAAGGCAAAAACAGCACGACTTGAAAATAGTACTACCGCAAACGATAGTAACAAGAAAGAAGCTTTGAAAATGTTCCTTCTTAGCTTGATACCAGAGTTAGAAGAACTCAGTGATTCACAAATCAAACAATTTAAAAGCAAAGTTTTTACTCTTAATTGATGAAATATCAGGCACATCAGATGTCACACCAGCGTCGCCACATTCCAGCATTTTCACTAATCTCTCACCAGTCAGGCAGCAATATTAGTGCGCCGCCAACATCCGCTGGTAATTACTACACGCAAATTTACACAGGACATTGACGCCAACCAGTTCTATGTGCAAAATCTGGGAATAATTAACTTGATATCTAATTTTGTATTTTGACAATAAATAACATACCCTTAGAGTTATGAGTATTCTTTCTTCAGCAGTCACACATTCCCTCATATTTGTGTCAACCTTATGTATAAATGGAGCAACCAGCGTCACCAATTCCACATATGACTCTTTGGACATTCTGTAGAAAGCTATAAACTTTCTGTCTGTCTCTTTTAATTGTTCAGCTGCTACGAATAGTCTGCACCTTACATTTTTCTCTATGTATGGGTGACACCAATATTTTCTGCGCATTCTTCGTTGTCTACGACGTAGAAAAACATGCAATTATGCCTTCCTCATCCTCACTAGTACTTGACATGATCGATAAAGTTACACTCCGACAAATAACTATTCAATTATTGATATTTATCAAGTAAAAAATTGTGAATGTAAACATTACTATACCACTATACGCATGGTCGCACAGAGATCGCCAACTGATCCACACCCAGTCGCGTCGTGTGTGGAGTCAGGTTTTATTTTGGTTGCAAACTCGTTGCGTTTGAAACTAGTTCTAAACTCTGGTTGCAAACGGGTCGACCCGTGTGTGGTAGGCCTAAGACAGTATGAATCCCAAGACGACTTATGAGTAAGGCAAACCAAGGGTGCCTGCCTGTCTATGTTACTTGATTTCATGAAAGATTGTAATCTATCAAAGTAACGTTAACTGGGGAGGAAAGCTTCAAACCAAAAACTCGTTATTGGGTTCCGTAGAATGGAATAGTAAAAGAACGCCATTATGGACTGGAGAACGGTCCACTTTTGATACTATTCATCAAATATAATATTTCTGTAGCTATAACTGAACATAATATGTTAGCATAGTAGGTCATGAGAATCTTCAAATTTGTGTAACTGTAATTCACTGTTATCTTTAAAATCGGCTAAATAACTATGTGTTGAGCATTAACAACGCTTATTTTCTCTAGTGTTTGACAAATCGCTGCAATTTCTCCATTACATCTGCTACAACAATTTCCACTTTGAAGAGATATTTCAGATAATTTACACTCACAGGCACGAACGATTCTTGTTGCATTTGCAGCAGTCCTCTCATTATTTATTATAAGTTTAATTGGTCGAGTATCTCATTATAAACCTTTCTGCAGTTGTCAATTTAATTTCATTCAGAGATATATGATAATTATTAATAGGCTTAACAAGCTTTGAATTCTTAATGGGATAAATACTGAGAAATAATAATAACTGAGAAATAGAGCAATTCATCTCTTACGTATATAACAACCTCAATGCATTACTTTTATTCAATTGATACGTTGTAAAATGTTTTGTCTGTTCAATATTATTAATCTTTTGATGAATTGATTATTTTCAATCGGTAATCAGCGTGATATTTTCACTGAGATTGATTCTTGTATGTCTACGATTTATTTTATAAAGTTGATTTTTGCGAATGAATAAAAAATTACCAGAATCAAAATAATATAGGAAATTACTGCAAGTAATAAAAAAAATCGTGTCAACTAATTATCAGTTATTTTTGTTTCGAATGGTGACTTGAACTTAAATTAACTATATGACTGTCTTAAAACACATGAGACTTTATTTCATACAATAACATTACAAATAAAGTTTATCTCATACAAACAAAATAGGAGCACCAACGTTACACGACTTATCGCGTAACAGGCTTTGCTGAAGCTACATACACAGTTTCTAGTCCATAGCTCACTTCATTAGGCTACATGTGACACTAATACACATGTAATAGGTACCCCTAAGACCAATACAAATATGTTTGCTATTGATCAGCCAAATCCCATGAAGTGGTCATCATAGAACCTGAAGTTGCTTATATAGCAATGAAGCTTTGTTTATAAAATTTTAAGGTGTATAAGTCGATCTATATATGTCACACAGATAGATAGTTAGACATACAGACAGACAGAGATCAATCCCATTTGTCCAAGGAGGGAGCCGCTCAAGGAGTGAAGGTTAATTTTTCAATTAATTTATTTATCTGTCCCTTAATAAGTATCAAATTTTACAAGTACTGAATAGTTTTCTCTCATTTACAGCCTACAACATAATTCTGAACATTTCTATTTCACCCCTCTCCACCACCACCATTTATTCGCTTCCGTCACCCTTACATGGTGGATGCCATGAATACACTGTTACTGACAACAAATGGTCTACCCAAAGAAACGTTGCCAATACAAAACAAATTATATATTTTTGAAATTTTTATTCATCTCCAGCCACCCCTCAGGTTTAACTTCTTATTAGGCTAAAATACAGGCTGCCTATACAGGTGAACAATATCCTAAATGCAATAGTCAAAATCTTTCTATTTTACCCCTCACCACCACTTTTACTGACGACATCACTCACGAATGGTAAATGTTATTAAATAATTAATTGATTTATATTTATCACAGAAAAATTATATTTATTAAAAAAAAATTTATACATGCGAAGTTTAACCGCGTTTTAACGTACATATTGGGATAAGACTTTTGGAAATTCAGATAAATCCCTATTAACTATGACGCTTCTTAACTATTTTATAATGGCTTAAGTATTTATACTTTACTTGCACTACTTATATTTCTATTAAACCCAACAAAATTAAGAAAGTAATAAGTTTTAGTGTGAGGAAACGTTGTTATAGCACCATATTTTGTTTAACACTTTGGCTCTCTAACTGCACACTTTCTTGATGAGCTACATAGAAGAATCAACGTGTATAATCCTTGGAAGTGAACGTGTTAAAATAAACACATTACTATAGGAATCACATACTAAAGTGGCCTGTAAAACTATTAGGGTCCCAAAAAGTTCCAAAGTATTTTTACGGTATAAAAATGTATCTTATAATAATATCCGGGCTAAGTTCGTTGGCCAGCTTTAAACGCCATTTAATATCAATATAGCGGACGTTCAAACTTTAAAAATATTTACAACTCCGTTATTTGTGGACATAGGAAAAATCAAAAGCGGTCAGTATCGCTTGTAACATTTCCTAAACATTTTGTAATATACAGTTTTTTGTATCTCAGCCGGTTTTCGGGATATTAATTATACTTAAATCCCATGAGAATAAATTATTAATATTTCCAATTTCTCAATATCTATCTACTTCTTATCAGCTGGAAGAGCTATTTTAATGTAAAAGCTTAGCTCTGATAAATTTTTATGTACGTAAAGCTACTATGTACGATTCTATAACTAACGTTAAATTATTCAGGTTCGTTGACCTTTAACGAATGTCAAGGCCATCGTTGTTATCATAGCAGAGTGAGGTAACAGAAACTGTGCGAAAGACAGTGCGAAACTGTTATCCCAGCCAGAGCACGCGGTAGCTGCCGAACGAGTCAGAGTCAGATAATAGGTATCACATTACACATGTTTTATCAATACATGTAGATTGGCAAGTGAATCCGGCTTTCCCTAGGAATGTGTGTGATGTAAGCCCGAGGAAGATAAGGTAGGTAAGTCCCCACTGGGGCCAGATATAAAGTGGTATCAAGGTCACGGCCGAGCAGATGTGGTTCTGCAGTCGCTCGGTAGTGTTCGCTCCGCTCTCCCATCTCGGTGAGTACTTACTATCTCCTTTAGCTCTGTGCGGCGCGGCAGCGCACTTGGGTTTCGCAAAACAATACGCAACTAATTCTGTTTAAATAACAATAGTTTTGCATTTTAATCTATTTTAAAAGTTCTACTTAGAAATATTATTCACAATATTAGAATACAGTACATGGAATAATGTACATGAACACATTACTACAAACAATTCTATAAAATCAAGGGGTTTTTTAACAAATGTTGTCAATTTTAATAATGTTACATTTTAATACAAGGATTTAATAATTTACTGAATCCAAAACTATATTTATATTTTATATAATATAATTAAGTAAAGTATAATCCAATATAATACATGGAAAAACGAATAATAAAAAAAGTGTTGATGATAAAAATTGATTCGGTTTGAAACAACATACTCGTTGATAAGAGAAAATATTTTATTAGTAACTGATAGTAAAAAAAGTAAACAAATTATGATTTATATGCAAACTGTTTTACTAAAAAAAAAATAAAGATAAACTTATGTTATGGGATTACAAAACACCTTCTTTCATACATTTGATTGAATTGACTTATTTTGGTAAAGGTTTCCAAAATAAAACATAGAATTATTTACGTGTTTTCATAAATGATCTAATGACTTTTAATTACTACGAAATACAAATTTAAATACAGGAAATAAATATATTTCTAGCGTTTGTATATGATTTGTTAATCCTTTTGTTAATAGGCTCATATTCACAGACTTCATACTAGTTAACTGAATTAAATGTGGCAATTTTATTAAACTGGTTAAAACTTAAATGTAAAATCTGAAAATGTTTATGTCATAATTTCATACTTTTAGAATATCAAACCACTTTACGAATGAAAACAGAATGTATATGATAAACTATTCTTAATTTTATGACATTTTTAATACAGCTATTCTAAAATATTAATTCATTATAGATGAATTGTTTTAACTTTTTTTAACTTCTTAAATACATATCCTTAAAATTTTTTTCCCGAAAAAAAGTTAAGTGTAATCGTGCAAGTAGGAGAGTGAAAGTGATTTTTTAATCAGCATATTAAAAGAATCTCTAAAGTACGTGGAATCAAATTTATAGATTAAAGTTTTAATAATATATGTTGACTGCTTGGTAAATTTTCCAATTACCAAATTTACTTTATTTAATCATTTGCTGCTCACACTATGCATTCGTATTTTTAATTTGGCAAGTTAACATTATTATAATTAAAAGACATATTTCGACTTTTTAATGTAAAATAGTACGTGACACGACGAGAGATAACATAAATTATTAATTCCTTGAAATACTTCTGTTACCGCGATGTTTCATTTACTTATATACAAATAGTTCTACAATATGAAATTATTCAACTATAACTAATAAAATACTTAAATATAATATGTATATTTAAAAAATGTATCTTTTTAGTGAGTTCCGTAAGACGACAACAAACAAATTATGCTAGAGTACATGAAAATATAATTGGAATATCGTAATTTTTAATATTATACTCCAGACATAATACTGTATTATACTGCACCCATAATGAGTATCATATTTAGAGATAAAGATCAAGAGCTGTAACGATGTCTCGGTCGGGTGGTTGATCTCCATACGTTATCTGCTTTTTTTATCGTTCCGCTTTCGTTTTTCTATACATCACTGATATTGACTATCAAACCTACTAAATTATAAAATTTATTTCTCTTTATCCTTAATACTGCAAGTAAAGTGGTAAATATAAACAATCTGTCTACTTCTTTTATGTAAACTGAATTATGTTTACTGGCAGAACCGAAATTTACATCCTAAATTGGGTTTGTTTAATTTTATTTATTAACGAGAATTAAATTTAATTTTACTGTGTAAATCAAAAAGCCTTGCAAAATAAACACCTGTCAGCAGAACCATACTATACGAAAATTTGCAACAAACATCATATTAACAACATAACAAATTTACTACATATAACAACACACACACACACACACACAAGACATTATATGATAATGTCATTATTTGATACAAAAACAACATACACAATATCATATAAATAATAATGGTGAACTATGTATTAAGATGTTTAAGCATTATTTTTGGGGATAATCTTTCAACAATTAAGGAATTAAGTTCATCAAGTTCTTAAAATACTTTTTTCTAAAGCTAACGGATTAAGTGTGAAGATAAGTGTGCTTGGTTTCACGGTTAGGACGAGCAGGTTTTTTATATTTTTCCTTATTTATAACTACTTCTAAATAGATTTGTCACTAAAAATAATTTTCACAAAATTCGAATTTTAGGGAACATAAGCAAATACAAACATTTTACATGTAGCGCAAACTATTTAAAAATCAGTCACCGTACTTAAATATAATTATGTCATAGACAATTAGCATAACGAACCATAGAGACTCTACTGTGATTTTTAAGTATGAAATCATGTACGGATCCTTTTAGTTGTTACATTGAAAGAGTAGTTTTAACGATATTTAAGGTTTGGAAATGATAAAGAAAGGGAAAGTTTGAAATCAACAATTTCAAAAATATATATAAATAGTCTTGCAGTAATAATATCACGTCAGAACGTAGCTGATCGTCTCCTCTTATATGTCATAGGAGAATTTAAGGAAGCGCACAGCCTTCCTGGAGTTTCATGGTCAAGTGAAACTTTGTTTCTTCCATCTTTCACTAATTTCCGGTGTAATAGGCGTGTGATTGGCATAGTTCTTTCAACACTTTTCTGGAGATTCGGTTTCGAACTTCTTTTCGTCTCAAATGTGTGAACCATATGTTATGGGGACGACTCCTGACAACCATCTGACATAAAAGATATATTTTTTATAAGTACAATTAACTGGTCGTCTCATGTTGAGTATCATTTACTAAATATAATAATCGATTCTACAATTTACAATAGTATTGAAAAGTTACAAAAACTATTGTTTACAATATAAAATTAACCTTGACATAAATAAAACTACGATTGTTAAAAATGTTAATAAAATGCAATAACTGTATGTAAACATTAACATCGTTCATTTACATATGTACAATATTCGAAGCACTATAATCAAATATGATCAAAAGATAAGTACAATCGATCTTTTTATCGCCTATAACAATCGATAATTAGAATTACCTCTTGTAAAAGTCTACCTAAATATTCAAGAACATTGCGTATATTACAAATTACAGTTATTAAACATTGTAATTAGTATAAGATACTACTTATGGCATTAAAAGGCAAATTAAATTTTTTTAACTGATTACTAATTATAATAGTAAAAGTTGAACAAACACACGATAGTAAATAAGATTCCATCGCCCGAGGAGCCTGCATCCGCCAACTTATCAATCGGATTTTGGTAAGTCGCATACTGTTGCAATCCATACGAAAATAGATGTTAGGGTGTACATTAAAATTCTATTTTATACCTGATATCAATTAATTTATTACAAAAATAAAACCCCGTTTAGCTGAACCAGGTGATAGAAAAGTTTAGAAAGTAACTCAGTTAGACTTAAAAGAAACTTAAGCTATGTAATCGATATAAAAAAATCTAAATAAAACCCTTAAATTAATTGTACAATTTTCAATTTTATAGTTTTATGAAGAGATGCCATTAAATCTGGTCCAACCGTTGATTTTTTTACTGACGGCGAGAACCAAATTCTAGGCCTTAAAAAGTAAACTGAGAATATTTTGTTGTTTTCTCACAAAAAATAAAACTGTCATATATTTAGTACAACAGGCTTAGTACAACAAAAAGAAGAAAATCAGAGCACTGTAATATATTGTGCATTTTCAAATGCCATTTAATTAATTATACTAATTAAATTGTCAAAAATAATCAACCACTTGAGAATAAAGGAAATGTTGTATTCATACTATTCAAAACAATGTGGTCTGTTACTATTTAATTATGTAACCGAAAAAGTAATTATATATGATATTCTTTACAAAATTTTTTTCGTTCTATTATTAAGGCATTTACTCGTTAACATGTTTGGTCTTCGTAAACTTTAATCGTGTTCGAAGTGGACTCCAAAAAGAAAACAGTTTTAATTTTTGTCCGTTTTTGTTTTATAAATAAGATAGAAAGTACAGTAAGTTAATTATCAGAAAACAAACCACTGATTATGTTGTATTGTACTAATTGAATACCTGAAACAACTTACTATGTGCACAAGCCATGCGTCATAATTAAATAATTCGGTTCTATTATATAGGCTAGAAGATCAATCACCGTTTCCTTACCTAATTAGTTCGATTATGATGCTAAATCTGTTGAATTATTGACACACGATACAAGCCAAGCATAAGTTCATTTAAACAAACATTTATTAGTAGGCTACATATTTTTCCATAGTTAATACAACTTTCGGACCAATATACATATAAACATGAGGTCTGTAGACAGAATATAAACGTCTGAATCAGAGCGTACAGGGCGGGCAGATATGTACCACTCCCACGGACAATTACGCGTGGAACTACGCTCTCCAATGCATGTGTGGTAGGCTTGAGTGTAACTAACTTAGGCCACAAAGCCAGGTGTAATTCTCTCGCTTACATAATACTGTCCTGCGTCGGTTTTTCTCAGTACGTTCAGATCCAAAATTGATAAAAGTAGACACAATAAAAATAATAATAATTTAAATAAAATAAAAATTTAATAAAAATAAAAAATTAATAAATAAAAAATTAATTTAAATAATAAAAATTTAATTTAATAATATTCGGCAAATCACTGGACTCTTCAAACCCCATAAGAAGTACACGAAAATGGCAATTTACCATCGATTATATGTTTTCAAACCCAAGATAGGTGGATGTACTACACATTGATCATATACAACGATTTTCGATCATCAACTATGTAGATAAAAAAAGTAGAAAAAGGATTACGAACAAATTGAACAGTATCAAAGTTAATTTTAAGTAAATTTGAATGCTAACGTTCCTTTTTAGTTGAATCAATGGGGCAAACATCATTAACTATTGCGCGCCACTTATGCTTATGTTCTCAACACTGTGAAATTTAATGTTTATTGCAAGGTTGGTAGTCAACCTTTATTTAAAACTGTCATCGGATATACTGTTCAATATATTAAGTGAGTTTATTCTTAGATTTGTAACTAAAATACAAGAATACAAAGTTTTCAGTTAGCAGTTATTTAAACATGTAGGCTGTAACCTGAAAATTCCAATTTTTCAATAAGCTTATTTCAAGTACTGAGAATTGTTTTACTCGAGGTTAAAATAAACGCTGTGAATAAGCACGCGGCAAGGTAAGTTTAATTATTTATTATTAATCATCTCGCATTTGGTTTTAGGGTTTACTCATTTGATAATTTGTATTGTAGTTTCGTAACGGAATGCCGGATAAGTCTTGTATACGTAAATATGAAGACATAAATATCAAGGCGGGAATACAACACGTTACATTTGCGTGTAGGAAATTTCATCCAATTCGTGCGTTTAATTAATATCTCATAGAAAGAAATATGCCTAAATACCAGTTAAAACAAAATTAATGTTCTGATAAGTTTTGTAGTGAGAGATTAGCTATAATATGTTATCCGGAAAAAAATAATTTGGACTATACATTTAAATTATTCATCAGTACTATTTTTAGAAAGCTAGTTGTGACATTTCCATTCTTAAATCCGATTATGAACTTTAAGGAAATAGAATATATCTTTTTTATATCCAATCTTTTCTATCGAATATTACTATTTTACTAATCCTATTCACATATTCAGACCATTACGAATGTTGAATTTAGTTCATTTCACCTTCCGTTAAATACATGTCACTGTCAAAGACTTTGACCCCTGGAATTTAGAGTCCACGACCGTCTAAAGAAATCCATAAAAGTCGGCAACAAATAAGTTTAAAAAAGAACTCTTTGAATCGTTTCGTCATTAGAGACGCCTAGACTGTAAATGAGATCATCCAGTGTAATCCAGAAGAATAGGTATTCTCATTATTTATTTATTTATTTATTTATTTATTTAACGGAAACCCATTACATGCAACTACATAACAATAAGCAATCAAAGTTTGAAGAAAAAAAAATTATATAATTATCTCATCAATTGCACAATTTGAGTGCACTACGATGTTTTAGACAAGATTCCTACTTAGGTAGGATGGAGTAACCGAATATTCTACACATAACGTTATAAATATCATAACGTTATAACCTGCAATTATCATTAATTGTTTTTTAGTAAAGTCTGAATCCCGACTTAAATAATGAGATTTATAAAGAAGTATTTTTGTATTTAGAAAAGTTGGTAGATATTACTGAACCAATGAGTTACAAACAGCTGCGCAATAGGGCTAATACTCAAGAAAAGTTTATTCAACTATTCTGACCAACATAGTTAAATTTAAATTAAATTAGCGGAAAATCATTAAATATGCTATGTTATGATTTAATTTTTATAATTAAATAAACAGGGCATGCAGAAAGAAATAATAAATAGAAAAACTCGTGCCATAAGCACTATCGTAGATAGCCGTGTTCTTAAAAGAATACAATATGGAAAAAGATCAAACTATTACAACCATCCTCCAAAATTGGTGAAATAATGGTTACACTTTATTTTAAGTTCCTTTACATTTCAAATTCATGGCCTATTATACGTAAACATGATTAAAAAATGTATTACTCCTGTTAGTGTTAACGAATATGTTTTAAGAAAATTTATACTTTATAACACGACCAGTAGAAATTACTTAAGTCATGGAACAGTTGAACCCCTAAACATAACCTAACCTAACCTAAAATCTAAATTTAGTGAGCTGAGAAAACTATCACCAATTTAGCCAGGTCAGCCAATTAGGGCCAGGAAGATCCCACGATTGCCGAATCTGTGTGGGAATCGATGGTTCCTGGGGTCATTGAATAGCCCGACCATTGCCGTGATTGAGAGAACCCTAATCGGCGGCTCTTGTTGGTAAAATGTGCGCTTTACCGACGACTCAGCCCGTATAATCGCGCAGTGCCTAGGTCACGCACGACCTGTAACCCGACACTAACCCCACAGTACCCAGGCATTTCTTCCAATCAAATGTCCGTTTACTTATCTTTATAGCGTCCGTAATGTTGTATTTGTAAACTATACGTATTTGAGTCTACGTCCAATATGTATAAGCTTCATTTTCCAAGGCAATAATTATCTGATTTATTTGAGTGGTCGTATATTGGTTGCTTTTTCTCTTGAACAAGTGGAGATTTAAATTCCAAACACCTTCTATCCAATTATAATCTTCTAATCTATGATGTTCTAAAGATTAACTGTACCCAGCAGGGATCACTTCTGGCTGGTTTATACCTTCCACTTGATGAACCCACCACTGGGCACAGCAAAAACCGATGTGTCATTTAAATCTGGGCAACCTTATGGATGTCCAGGAGCGGCACATCACTAACCGCAAATGTCGATATTCTGGGGTTCATGGACAAAATTCGATAGGTCTAGTCTACTGTGGGAGGTGACTGTTGGAGTTGGTGGGGTTTGTTCCCTAACCTCAGAGGTTCTTGCTAACCTCGACAAGGGTGTGCCACCCCCTGCCTACTTTGGCTTGACAGGCTAATTCAGAGCTGATCTCCCCTTCTTCCGGGGAGACATGACTTTGAGATGTAGTACCCTGATTCTTCCTCGTGGATCTCGATAGGAGGTGACCCGTACTCCCTAACCTTTACCCATCCTGAATATACTGTCACTCCGGAAGCAGCGCAAAGGTTCTTACAGGACTAAGTGCAATTTATAAGCTTCTTGTCCTAAGATAATAAAAAAATTAACTATAACATTTTTCAAATTCGAAAGGGTTTAAACATTTTTTACGATGGAGGGTTATATAAAAACTTAGTTGCTTTGTATATCAATCTTCATTTGTGGAACACAAAAAAATAAGAATTGCAATCAAATAGCCTGTACCTCCTTGTTTTGCAAACAGTTTATTCTATTTATTAACGAAGTTATTTCAAACTCATTATTTGTGTTCTCAGTCTTAAATCAGTCATGGGAAACAACGTATGGGTTTTTGTCAAAGTCTGGCTTTACATTTCACTGAAGCAAAGAAGTGAATGTTTTGTAGGTTTAGTTAAAAACGGAGGAATTTCTCACATTGTCCAGGCCCGCGAGATGAGTTCAGACCCCAGTGAAACAGAGCACAGCCTCCCGTCATCATTACTACATTAGACGGGCTCGTCTAGCCCGGTCATCTTGCTTTCTACACTTTCCCCGACACTATCTGTCGTGCTTTGCTTCTTATATTTGGTAGTCAGTCTGATACTGATATTAGAACGGGTTTCCTTCATTCCACGTTTCAGTATGACTTGTGCTATTCATTGTGGAAACATCTTAGTGAGCGGATTCCTAGTATGGTATGTGAGATATGTGCTTACTGTATAAGATAAGTGTACATCTACAAATTTAACATAGTAGCTAACAAATCTATATATATATATCTCTATATATATATATATATATATATATATATATATATAGATATATATATATATATATAAATGAATGTTTGTATGTATGTCCTTTATAGAATCGTAAACTATTTGACCGATCATTATGAAAATGTGTATGTATATGTATTTTTCGACGGAGAAGGTTTATATGCTATGCCTATTGATGTATCTCGCCACCAGGCGGCACTGCAAAAGTTAAAAGTTTTTAAAGCGCCTGTACACTATAAACTGCGATTACGAGACAGTTGAGTATATTCAATAACGAAAAACTATTTGAAGGCGCTAAGCTTTGATGTATATTTGTCTTCAAAATACATTTCTGCTTGAACTTAAAGCTTGAGTGTTAGACCACTTTATAATAAAGTACATGTACGTAGACAATGGCTATAAACATACACTTTTGACAGATTTTCTTGATCATGGCATCAATACAAACTCTACATCGTCGTTGGAAATACAATTCACTTGAACCAGAAGTGCACATACACGGGCAAAGCTTACGAAAAGCGTGCGAAGCCGCGGGAAACAGCTAGTCTTTTATAAAACTTACATGAAAGCACAATTATTACTTAGAATTCTATTCTGTAGCAGTTAAAATATTAATTTAATCGTTCTTAAAAATCTATATAAATAGTACGTAATTGAATTATAACCCGCATAACATTTCGGACTAGAGATCCAGGTATAAGTTTAGTTAACAATTTCAGTATAACATTTTCATTCAATTAGTATAATGACCTTTTATGAATAGGATATAAAATAGATTTCTCATTATATCCACAACAATAAGACTATAATGATCTTAAGAACAGGGTATGCCAAACTAACTTACATGTAGCCCTCGTGATTGTCTATAAACAATTTCATCTAATAAATTAATTGAAATTAGTAACGAATTAATTAATTAAATATCTAATGGCTTTTATACCAAATGTGAGTGTATTTGGTCTCTTCCTTATGAGCTCCACCCACCATTATTATACGAGTAGTGGCTATGGAACTACTTTCCTTTCTACATCAGAGACTCTTAATCAGTTTACTTGTGATCTTACTGATAAGATAACAACTACAAGCTGGACGTCAGTGCGCCACTTCATAAAATCAACCTTTGTTGTTATTTGAAGATGGTCAATAAATGTTATTTGAATATGTCAAAATCAGCACGTCACACTTGTACAGTGCCAAATCACTTTTTAAAGCAAATTATTTACTATATTGTGATTTTAGACTTGACCTAAAGTTAAGTATTATGAATGAAAAGTTAATGCCTTATAGGGAATTAAAACATTTATTTGTTCGTTCTTAGAAGTATGTGTAAATAATACGAAATTGAATTATAAACCGCATCAAATTTTGGATCAGAGATCCAGGTACAAGTTTACTTAAAAATTTCAGTTTTATTTAATTACAATTACTATAGTAATTTTACTCCCCAGTGTAAATATAGTTTAAAGTTGATTTCTCAACTGCTTCGGTTTATTTTTAAAACTAATATTTTAGCAATACATTCCTAATGTTATTTATGTCAGCTTTTATACTAATAAACATGTATCAACCAATAAACTTATAATCATAACATGTTATTTTATTAATTATTTAATATTAATAATTGGGTTCATACTGTATGAAGTAATATAAAATGTGCGTCTGTGATGCGTACGAATAGCCTACTATTTTTTTTTATTCCTTACACATCAACAACTTTAAAAGGCCTGGAAAAAAAGAAACCCTCCTTCGTAAACCTGAACAAGCGTACTTAATCTAACTATAGACGTAACACCCAACTTGATTTTCTTGATTAAAATTTAGTAAACGATGTTCAGTTCATCGCTATCCTAGATCACACATTGTTTTATCCGTAAATAAAAATATCAAACAAGTTATATTTAATTTCTGAATAGACAATCGGCTTGACAAAGTGACACCTTACACAGCACTTAATAACTGAAGGTTTGGTGGGTTAGAAAAATTATACAATTACTGATGCGAGTAGTGATGGAATATTTTAATCTACTTCAGCTGAATAATTTAATGACGAATTAAGAACAGATTGAGTATATAAAAAGAAAACACTTTTTATTATTGTGAATGTTAAATATAACCCTAATTCACCTTCGTGTTAATGCAGCGTCTGGAATCTGACGCTGTCAGAGACTTGACTCTTGGAATTGTTAGTCATGATCGTCTGAAAAGATACAAAAAAGAAGCTCAAAATTAACTCTTTTCGACATCAGTGACACTTGACTACAAAATATAGTGTAATCTAGGTGGAGGTTTTCTCATTGTCTCATCAGGCACTAAGAGGAAGGTGAACTGGAACTGAACTCAACATTCACATTGAATCAACCCTTGCCACCATAGCTAAGCTATATATATATTATTAATAACAAAGATTTTTCACTTCTCGTATTGAAAATCTGTCTTTAAATTAGTGTTTTCTGTGTGCTAATAAAATGTTACGACAACCAAATTACTGAAGGCTATTACAAGAACACTCAAATTTTATATCGTGAAGTGTACAAAATTGATATCAAGCTAGTTTATGTAAATTATAACAGGCGCCTGCGGGCGCAGAGCAGCAGAAGGTGGACGATCCCATAAACAATAACATGTTATAGTCGATAATTGCTAACTGTTATAGTGTTAGATTTAGCCTAGGATATACGTGTTAGTAAAATATTAACTCCCCAAATTGCTAATAAAGTTTTAATTCCGTTTCAGATTTCCCAGAATGGTGAGTCCGAGAAGGACCGGTTTACAAACAGGCTAACAGACGATGATTGGTGAGTTAAGTTTAATGAGCTATTTACTAAAGTAAATTTACCGTAATCATGATAGAACTTATACTTATAAGTCCAGCCGCCAAAGTACTTGTGTTGATTTGACATCGTTACTGTTATTGTTACTGGCTTGAAATCTTCATCAATAGGTTGGTTAATAAAATACCGAAAGCATACGCATTTCAGCGCTTGAAAATTAATATGGCGACAAATCAAACAACAGTTATCACACTGACATCTGAGACAAGATGAAATTTCAACAGCTCACTTTTGTGTGACATAATTGCTTACTAATCGTACTCTTTCTGAACTGTACTTAGAAAGTCAATTTGGTAATTACAACTCTAGTGTCATTCTGCATTGAACATTATAAACTTGGATATTTATTAATCATATATTGACATTTTAAACTATCAATATTTAGTAATAGTTAAACTGACAGACGCATCTTGAGAAACAAAGGATTCTAACTTTGATAATTAGTAAATGAAACTATATTTTCACATAAAATTAGTTATTCAATATTCAACTTTACAATGATAATGACAGGAGACACTTCAGCGGTTACCGTTGACTAAATTTCTCCTTTTCCATAAAATGATTTCTTTTCCTACTTAACACTACATTGTAATTATTTAATAACGTATGAATTTGTAAGATAACATGTAAAAGGTAGGATATTCATAAATGATTTCCTGCTTACTAGGAGGGTCATTCAGTGTAACGAGACAAATTACTACTGCTGAAAGACGGTTTGTTCAGCCAGTGCAAAACTTTGGTTGCTTTTTAACATAGTTCCCAGCAACACATTTATAATTGTTCTCTTCTAATTTGTAAATGCCCTTGGCATAAAATCCTTTGGTGATATCGAATTCACCCAATTTTGCACCTGATTTTTGACCTCTTTATTGGATCGAAAATGTTTCTCTCGTGACCCTATTTTAGGGGTCCAAACAGATGGAAAATCGCACTCCAGCTGTTGAAATTTCTCTCGTCAGCTGAGTTGTATGTGGACAGCCGTTGTAATGAAGCAAAATCACGTCTTCAGTCAAGAGCCCGCGGTGTTTCTCCCGAATGGCAGGTCTTATCTTGTTTTCTAGCATGTCACTGTAGTACTGGCAGTCGAAACTTATTTGGACTTCACGAAAGTCTCAGTTTGTGGCTCCTGAAAATTTTAGATTACTGTAAGCATGACCTTACCGGCAGATGGCGGGGTCCTGAAATTTTACGAGTGGAAGAAGTCGTATACTTCCTCTCAAGGCTTTGTCGTTTCGACTCTGGCTCCATAGTAGAAGATACATGTTTCATCAAACATTAAAAACTTTTTTTAAACCTTCTTCTTTAGGCGAATATCGATGTTTCAACTGTTAACTGATTTGAAGTCTGGTTTCTTTGTAGCATCCGTGAGTTGTCTGGACACCCATCTCGCACAGGTTTTCTTGTACTGCATCTTGTTGTGTATAGTTTTATGGACGGTTCCAACACTCGCGTTTATTTTTACATTTATCAATTCAGCATTGAACTGATAAATGTGTGCCTATTGTCTTGAATTAACGGTTAATCCGAGATTAGAGAGAGGAAATCCCAACTTAACCGATCGTGATTGCGTTGCTCGTCAGAAATTTTGTACGGCCACTTTGAGTGTTCTACCCATTTGTAAACGTCCGATCCATTCAAACAATTGTCTCCGTACAGTTTTAACATTCGTTCGTGGATTTTACAACCTTTCTGACCTTCCGAGACTAAAACTATGATCATGGCACGTTGCTCTCCGACGGTGCAATTCTTGATCGGACTCGCCATTGTTATCTGAGTAAATTTGAAGGTATGTTTACAAAATATGACTGAACAGCTGATCAGATGTCAATGCAAGGTTACCAACTTAATGTACTGATACTTTAATATGGATCGATTCAATCGTTTTTAGCAGTATCAAATTTGTCTCTGCTTATTAAATATCCCTCGTAGAATAAAATATTTGTTTGACTACAAATATTTTAAAATTATTTACATACAATTATGAAATTTCCGTATATGATGTTATGTTTTTGTATTTTATTGGTCCTCAACACGTAACACTGTAAGAGGTATATAATCGTTTTGGTTATTTTACTGCTCGAAGAGAAAGTAGAGCTGAAAGCTGGGCGGGATTTTATGTCCCTTGACGCCTGGAAAGTAAAAGTACACAACAAAGGAAAGGGAGGATGAAGCAGTCATATATGGAATGTTTTCGTAACCGTAGCTCAGCCCCAACTGCAGTCAAGGACCTGAGAGCAACAAAACATCACGTCGTAAATACCTCTCTCTATCTCTACCTCTCTCACTCTCTGTTATCTGTCAGTTGCTCCCGTTACTCACAACAGGTTCCAATACTCGACTTTACGACTTCTCTCCTCCGACTCTCACCGGTCGATCCGAAAACTTAACCAACGCCAACGCGAGAAAGCGACGACAAGCTGAGCAATGGTCGTGAGGGAGTTTGTCCAGCAGATCCACTAACGCCTCAATACCAGCTTTCAAGGTCTTCTAAAACTGATTTCTACAGAAAAGTTACTTTAAAGGAACAATCTGAACATTCTGTATATTAGAATCGTTCTTTGAAGGATGCCCAGTGTAGACGCGAGGCAGTTGAGTATGTCAATCTATAAATTAATAATTGCTATATATTAATCTAGAATGGTATTAAATAGTTTCTTCCAAAACATTTGTAACGAATACATTTTTGTAGTGTTTCCCTCACAAGTGTTGTTAATAAGCTAAGGTACACAACTCGACTCTACTTATTAGCAGCGCCGTATATAGAAATCACGTAGAAAATGAATTAATAAAGAGATACTTAGTTATTATACTGACTCATTTTTAGTATTTCGCCTGATTTCTTCAGATGTGAAGAGCGTATCCTCATGTTTCCTTGAAATTACGGGGAAACTGACCTAGTCAAGGTTTAGTGATTACCCTTTACCAGCCATTACGAAACGTTCGCAAGACCGCCTTAGAAAATCCCGGTCGAATTCTTTGGGCCTGCATTGATGAGGGCAGTACAACCTGTGTCCCACATATTTTAACAGACACGAGATATGTATACGACAACTCATTTTGAGTGTTTCCATATGCGTTGGAACAATATTGAAAAGTGTACCTATTAATTTTGATTTTGGTGTCTGCAATGGAAACAAAATGGCGTTTGCCGACAGCAATGCGTAGTTTAAACGGATGAGAAGCATAGTTTATTGATTCACGTTATTCCACATTATACGATTGAAGAAATGCAAAGTTGCATGTTTCATTCAGCAGGATGGGACGGCTCCACACTACGATTAAAATAAAAAAAGTTAGTTGGTCGTTGGGTTTGAAGAGTAAACAAAGTTATGGACTAGTCACCTATACTTAGTTTGTGACTTTTATATGGGGTTATCTAAAACAAAAAGTTTATTCCCGCAATAAAGAAACCAATAAAAATATAAAATGACTACTCGAAGAAGAAATGCCTAATATCTTAAGGGAATTCTTTTAGAACGTTGCTCCTAACAGAAGACGTATTTCAGTTGGAATAAATTCTTTTTGCGGGGCAAGAAGCGTGTTTCACCCAAAAAGTTTCATAAGCCGTTACTTTATAGTAGTTAAATGAAAAATACAATTCTTATTACAATCTCTAATAGATTCATGTCTAACAGTAATTTTATCGCTATTGCTTGCTGCCGAATTAATTATCAATTGCTGTCGGCAACCATCAATTTGTTTTTCAAGTTTTAATAAACGTGAAAAGTTGTAGGTACACTTTTGGATATGTTTTCTAATTGTGTGAAAATATGTGTAGTAATTGGTGTACGTACACTCATCTGCTGACTGTTAAAAATGTTAATACGTAAGTGTGATATTATTATATAATCAGTCGAGACCTAAAACCCAATGTTTCTAAAACTTTCGAGCTTTGATCTCACTTGCTCTTTTGTGGCGTTGCAATTGCTTACTCATTTTCTCTTACTGGACACATTTCTGGAAAATACTTTTTGTCGTTATTTTCACTTAACTTTCGAAAAAACGAAACCGACTTGGATTTTGTCAGTTGAAATGGCATTGCGGTGAAAAGTAGGTGGCAGCGGCAGTATCTGCTAATAGCCTGACACACGGCTCGCAAACGCATGCTACCTTAATTTCAGGTGCAAAGGTGTAATCACACAAAATGTGTGTGAATTGAAACTCCAATTATTTTACTCTCGCTTATCCAATGCTGTTGAGCAAGGCATCCAATCTGAATTTCTAAAAATTATTAATTATTTGTTTGGCAAATAAAATACATTAATGTAATCCCTTAAATTTTTTAAAGAGAAAATTCGTCTACAAACTAGTTTATTTGTTTGTTCCTTAGCTTCATTTTTAAACATTTATTAAAATAAATTGCGAATTAAATAAAACAATTTTAAATAGGAAATTAGGAAGGATCCTATTTTTGTATTTAATGTATCGTGCTTTTTTAGATGGCTGAGGGTGCTGTGCTGCTTGTAGCCGCCGTGTTCGTGCTTCACGGCGCACACTCTAGGTATGAGATAATTGTGTAAAATAGTTAATATATAGTGTACATCCTTAATTCCTGGAATAATATAATTTTGAGTTTTATAAATCGATTAAATTTTATTCAATTTTTAATATATTTTAAAATGTAATTACATTATTCCGAAAACTAAGTTCTATGTTATCTTTATTATTACTTAGTAACGTAGACTATCACGAAAACTTAATAATACAATATATTCAATTCACATGTTTAAATTATAAAATTGTTTACTCTTACTATTACAAGAGACTAAGTTGTTATGTTTTGAAAGAAGTGAGATGTTTTTAAACCAGATACCACTGTATGACATAGTTGAAATTTGTTTGTAGACAAACGTATTTTAAAAATATAATATTGTAGTTTCAAGGTTAACATATAAAGTTAAGTCTTTTCCTATGAATATGATGCTGAAACAAGTTTTCTTTTCAGTGTACCTCCAAAATTCATAAAGGCTTCTTATGGAGTCCAGAAGGCGTTGTACGCCAGGAACTACGGGTACTCCTTGGTGCCCATACCTGCGCACATCCAAGTGCAGGCGCATCCACCGAAGACGTTGCCCATAATCGGGGATCATCCTGTTCTGTCCGCCAGACAGGGACGGGCCTACAGGTACTACAAGCCGCGGAGCAGGTCACGGCGAAGGAAGCGTCCTCCGACTAAGCGCAGAAGGCCGTCAGGGTACGGCTTGCCGGTGTATGCCACAAAGTACAAAAACTACGTACCTTCCAGGAGACCACCCTACAGCAGGTACAAGAGGAAGAGAAGGCCCTACAGAGGACCTCCCGGTCCTCCAAGGAGGCCACCTCCACCTATCAGAGAAGTCCACCACGAATTTGACGAGTACGAGCAAGAGATACCCGATGATTACGATGAATACGATACGCGAGAAAATGATTACAACTATTTTGACGTTCCACCGAAAAGGCTACCCTTGGAGTACGACAAGGAGTTCTTGAATCGTCACGCTGATTTATACAACGGTGGTTACAACCCCGGCCCTCCTCGGATCAGGCCGAAGGATGTGGTCGGTCAATACACGGACCAAGTCAGAACTCGGATCCGATACCAGACGAATACCGAAGATCACTTGGAGCAACCGGAGAAATCTGGTGAAGAATCTCAAGAGAGTCTGTGGCCCGGAGAAGTGACAAGTGTACATAGTCATGAGGATCCCTGGCACGATTCTTCCAACGTTCACGCGCAGAGCTCCTGGCACGAGGAGGTGCACAATCCTTCCAATCAGTGGCACGAGCATGCTAAACCCAACCAACAATCTTCTCACGAATGGTCTAGCCACTCTAGGCCCCCACGACTAGACAACCAGTGGCAGGTCTACCACGGACCGCAAGTTTCCCATCAGTCGTACCAACCTCAACAACACCACCAGCAACACTTCAACTGGCCGCCGAGACCCACTAGGGCTCAAGAGCTCCGCAGCTGGACGACCTCCCTGCGACCCAAACCTCTTTCGGCCGCCGTGGCCGCCCCGTCCAGACCCGTGATCCCGAGGGAACAGGAGTCCCGCCCCGTCTACAATTGGGATCCAACATCAAATAGTTATCAACTTGTCGAACACAACGACAACCGTCCCCGCTACCAGGCACACTACTCGGAAGCTGACTTCAACTATCTCCAGCGGAGTAGCAGCGACCACGTGGACCGGAAGGCGGCGGAGACTCATAGAAGTAATCGGGCATTCAGCGAACCGGATATCGGTTTCGGGGAGGGCTTAGAAGTGGTGGATGATAACGTTGCGGGTTGGAAAGTGAAGAAGTGATTATTCTATAAACAATGTTCACGGGTAAAACTAACAAGTTCACCTCTTTATTTTACTAATTTTATTAAATACTCGTACATAGTTTTTTTTAGATATAAAACATTGTAGTCGTATACATATATCAGTATTATACTGTTCTTTCAGTTATATTCTTTTACTACGCAAAGCACACAATAATGTACAGTTACTGTATGTTAAAATTTATTTTTATGCACATAGATCTAATGAACTTAGTTATTATAAGAAGGTACACGTTCAGTTGAATTGTTATAACAAAGCTAACTGTAAGATTACCGTATACTGAAGTTGTAAATATCTAGCTAGGTTAAGATTGTGAATACCGGTAACCTAAATTCTATTTGCTCATACATAATGTACCATGGGTGCATAGTATACGCATAACTTATCTGAATTATAACCTGTTAATATTATTTATATACCTCGCAAAATTTACGAACAATTTCTATTTTAAGAGATTGTGTTAACGTTATTCTGTTATCATTTTGTTTTTGTTGTTGTTAATTTTACTGTTTCTGTTATCTTGTTAATTGTTATTGTTATACATCACAAAGTAGGCTTAGTAATATATTTAATGCTATGCATGTTACACGGCAGGACACGAATCTGCTTGGAATCGAGTACGTTAATCTTTAACGGCTGTTATAATTTATACGCTGTATGATATAAACCAAAGCTGTACATAATATTTATACTTGTTATTAAATCTGATTTATGATTGGCTGGTTGGCTTTTACTTTCAGAGTCACTTTCCCTGATCTAGATAATTGAGGTGTTTCTCCGACGACAGGTGACGACGCGCTACGTTGCCTTGAGCATTGTGGAGTCCCCCTTCCCCGCCAACAGTCTTCTCTCCACTCTTCTTTCCATCTGGACATCGACGACTGTCAAGGCCACTGATAACCACAGATTTCCCTTTCTGCTACAATACGATTTTCTGATTTACCTTCACTAACTGAATTTTAAATCAGACTCTCAGCAACATCAAAATTAAGACTGATAAAAAATAAGTCTTTCCATTAACATTACATTACATTTTCTACCACAATTGAAAATATTTACAACACTTTTTTTTTTAAACAAATACTGATCTACAGATACTAAGCTATGAAACATGCATTGCCGGTGACAAAAGATCCTCGTTTATTTATTCAGATTCAAAATGAAATGAAATTATGTACATTCTGCATTTCAAAATTACCTAAAGAAAATTGAATAGCACTAACCTAAAGAAAATTGAATAGTACTAACGACTTTCTACAATTTTCAAACAAAATTTGTAGCTTTTATTTCTTTAATTTAAAATTGAGTTCTCTCAAGTATCATGGTTAACACCTAGGGTCTTGGTCTAGCATAAGTTTCTTCCACAATTAGAATGAGGTTGCGAAAATACAAACTATGAAAGCTGACAAACTGTCGTTACCGAAATAATTAAACAAATATCTATCCCCCAGAGTGTTCACTTCTGGCTGGTTTATGCCCTCCAGTTAAACCCACACTGGGTACAGCAAAAACCGATGTGTCACTTAAATCTGGGCAACCTAATCGATGTCCAGGAGCGTCACATTACTAACCGTAAATGTCGAGATTTTGTAGCACAAGGGTAATTCGATAGGTTTAGTCTACTGAGGTAGATGACTGTTGGAGTTGGTAGGGTTCGTTCCCTAAGAGTCGAAGGTTCTTGCTAGCCTAGACATATGGGTGTGCCACCCCCTCCGTGTTTTGCCTAGAGAGGTGGGTTCAGAGCTGGTTTCTCCTTCTTCCGAGGGAACATGACTTTAAATTAGTGCCCTAAATTTTCCTCATGAATCTCGATAGAAGGCGGCCCCTACCCCCAACCTTACCATTTCAGAATATCCTGTCACTCCGGAAGCAGCGCAAAGGTCCTTAAAGGACTAGGTGCAATTTTCTTAGCTTCTTGTCATAAGAAAACAAACAAACAAATAGCTAATTTAGAAAATGTATCAAAATAGTCAGAAAAATTATTAAGTAATAAATTTAACAACCTGTCTAATTTCCACTCAATTATATCTCAGAATGGACAATTTCAGCGTAAATAAAATCTCTAGGCAATGGCTAATTGTAATTTCAATTTCTTTCCAGTGGTTACAAAGTAAACAAATCTGAGTACAAAAATTGAAGTAACATATCAGCTGAGCATGGCAGACATATTAATTGTGTTAATTGTGGTGCAAACGAAGTCGGCTAACAAAGACGAATGACGTAAATTATATTTCGTTGTAGATTCTGCATTATGCTTTCAGCACATAACTAACTTGTTGTTTGACCTGATCAAAGAAAAATATGGAATATTTCCAAATCCACAGAAATTGGTAAAGTTGCTGAAATTGCAATATAATAATATGATACGTGCCTGATATAAAATTATGTTCTATTTTCCTTCTTCTTTGAGCAAAATGTTTCAAATTTCTTTCAAATCATAAACTCTTTCCAAGGCCTGCTAAGTCAACAATAGACAGTCGTGAGTCTTGTTGTCATTTTGGAACAAAGCCAATGGCTAGTGACACTTACTATTTACGAGGATATTTACTTTGTTAAGTACCTTGTGAAAGTATTTAACTCAAGGTTTGGCCTGTGGCTGTCATGTGAATACGGTTAGTGATACAATATTCTCAGAATTTGGCGAGGATATTCTCTAAATATAATTCAAGTCAAGTAATACTTATGGCGTAATTTAAGCTTTTGCAGAAAATGGTACACTTTTCCCCCCTCACCACTTTTAACCCAGTTAATCTTTCTTGCTATTTTACTCTTTAGCCAACTAATAAAACTCATCACTACCCTTATGTATTTAAATTTACCAATTATCTATATTTACTCATCTGATTTTGGTTAACAACCGAATGTCGCTAACACCCATCAACACCCAGTGAGCCGAAGGCGAGTATCTCGATATAACCTTACATGAGGAGATAACACACATTTATATGACACAAGTGTTAGAGATAAGTACCGTAGAACATGCAGCAGTGAACGATAGCATGAAAATCCTTTGTAAAGAGCCCAAAATATTAGATCACAAAAAATGATTAATGCGTTTCTTGGTATTAAATACCATTTACTCTGGTAGAGATGTTTCCTGAGTTGGTCCTGCCAGCTGTGTGATCCTGGTATCATCTATATGTGTACGAGAGATATATATAATAGATATCTAGGAATAATCTGTAGTTTTTCTCATAGCCAAACTGACAATTCTTACACACCGTTAAATGATGTCAATACAGTAAAGGAATATTATTTTCTATTCATTTCTCACTCCGACTTTTTTTACTGAGTTTAAGGGTGTCAAAGCGTGTTTAAAGATATTGATATGAGCGCGGAATTTGTAGTGAGTTACTTTCTGTCAATCAACTGCTCATAAATCTATGGTTGAAGTTGTACAAAGAAGGTGTGTGGTCCTTAGTATGATACAAACTGGATACAAACGCTTCTGGAAATTATGGTGAGGTAAGGCGTCCTACCAAGATTCATTGAAATTGTTGCCAATGTTTGACTTCATTGTGAGAGAAATAGTCGTGATATTGAGTAGGTTTGAACTTACATTTTTTGAAGTGTTATTTTTTTTTAATGACATATAAGAATCATTTAAATGGCTTTTTATTGTTTTAGGGTTATAATACCGTAAATTATGAAGAGAATATCTAAAACAACTTTTTACTTCTTTTGTAATATATTACAACAGGGAATGTTCTTCTAGCTCGTTGTTTCATTGTGACATGCTTGAAAAACTTGAACTCTTTAAACTTCATATACTTTATAGCCGTCAGTCGGCTTAAATAAAAGTACTCCGCATATATTACCCTACTAATTTTATAGTTAATATTTTCCATTCAAAACCCGTAATGAAGCTTAAGCCTGTTGATTTTAGTTTTTGATAAGCATGCCAGATTTAATACTATCTTTTATTTGAAGTTTAAACATAAAATAAAAGCAAAAAAGTTTAATTGCTTTAAAGCACTGACGAGACGGGTGGTCTCCTGAAATTCATTACTTATCAGGCAAATTACGACAACCGTCTTCTGAGAGCATTCTTCACAATATTGTTTAAATATATATATATATATATATATATATATATATATATATATATAATATATATACATATTATATATATATATATATATTATTTATATTATAAATTATTACACACACACACACACACACACACACACACACACACACACACACACACACACACACACACACACACACACACACATATTATTATTTATTATTTATATTCCCTATTATATATATATTCCCTATATATATTCAAACTAACGGTGAAGACACGTCTGTAAGTTGTAGTAATTAAAAGTTGACATTATTGATTACTCAGCACCATTAGAACACTACTAGTGGTTCTCAACTTAAAATTATGACACATTAATTTGAGTTATTAGTAAGGAAATAATAAATGGCAGTTCGGGCTTCATTGGTCAATAGAGCGTACAAACACTACTCATGGTATTAACACCTATTTTCGCACCGTCCATTCATATGTTCCCACATCAGTTGAGGTCGAGGCATTTCATTAAAGAATCCAAATGAAGAAGAGTAATTTTCAGCCTCCCACAATTTTCACGTACAATAATGGAGATGTAAATTCGCTTGTGGTGAGGAGAAACCGTGTAATTAGTAAAAAGTGCGGTCACTCCGTGAAATTGGTTGACCAATTTGTTGTTTTATTGCGAATGACTCCAAATGGACCATTTTATAAAGCTTGTAGTTTAAATTACCACTTCTCAGGAATTCGCACGTTTCCGTAATTACTTGCGATGATTCATTTACTAGCTAAACGTGATCAGTAAGTAAAAGGTAATTAATTAATTGTGACTCAGTAATGTGACTATCACTGATTCACCACTCAGCTATTCCAAAAAAAAATAGATGGTTAAAAAATTTCGTATTTGTTAATTATTTGTGTTTTGTATTTCCTTCACAAATTTTTGTACTATCCGCTGCAGCATTAGGATTATTGTGAAGTCCTAGAAAACATTGTTATCAGAAAACTTTGGATACTAAAAATTATTACTAGCGTTCTGATCGGGTTCAGTGTAATTGTACTAATACAATGATAACCAAAGTGAGACATCGATTAATAAAGTAGTTTTAAACCATAAATTTATCAATGTTGATTCATTGTTAAATCTTTTTTCAACTATTGTAATGGTTGGTGAAATTACTGAATAGATCCTAGTATGAACCCCAGCACCAGGGGAACCCAATGACCAGCGACAAAGACACAACAGTAAGAAATTTTACACCGAGGTTATTAATACAGCATTAGGAATTAACTAGGATCTTCTATTTGAAAAAAAACATGATGAATTTTAAATTGGCCCTGTTGGAAATATCGGTTTACTGGCTTGACCTTATTAAGCTTATTAAGGATTCGACAGGTCTTTCTTAAAATCATGTTGCTACATGTCCATCTGCACGATACGTCCTAATACAGATAGAAGGGTCTTAGAGACATAAAACGTGGTTTAAAGGTCTCTCTTCGCACAAGGGAGAACCCTATTGATTTTGGATTCAAAATTTCAGAGCACTAAAGTTGAAATATAACCCTACAAGTGTAACACTATCTCATATGTAACCATGATGGCAATGAGAAAAACAAAAAATTAGTAAATAGAAAATACCGTGTTTACATATGACATGATTTAGTCATTTAATATCACTCGTTGTGAAGTTACTTTGTTGGATTGGTTGGTTTCATAAAATGTTTAAAATATCAGTCAATTTTATCATAATTGACGTTACGTTAGTCAGGACATGCAACCACTACAGCCAGTCAGCATGATAACTTTATCCTCACTTTCATGGACACAGTCTGAAACTTTCCACAATTTAAAGGATGAAAAATAAATATTTTTAGATTATCGGTTTTCACTGATCTGGGAATAAAGTTACAGAGCGTAGAGACTCTCTTACGTTGTTCGGGTCCTTCGACAAAAGGTGTACCTTGTACAGTTTATTGTATCTTAATATGTTTATCAAGAATTTAGTGCTCTGTTTGGTCAGATAAGGAAAGATTGTTCCAAGTAACCTAATCGATCTTATCGTAAACAACTGTTTAAAATTGATTGAGGTGTTATAGAAAAAAACAGATTAAATTTTGATCGTGTTACTTGAAGATTCATTTCATAACATAAACCATTCTTTATGAATAATGATAGAATCATGGATAATCGAATCGTTATTTACAGATTAAAATTACAATGTTAAATTGTAATTTATCCTGTAAGAGGTTTAATCAGTAACAAAATTATCTACAAATAGGTAACACTACAACATGCAAGCAACAGTTACAAACACTATCGTAATGATAATTACATAATATGTAAAAGTTTTAATATAAAAAAAGGAGACCAATCCCTTTTTAGCCTTATCCTGACCTCCTTATTGGCCACTGGCCTGTGCGAAGAGCCTATAAAATAAAACACGAGGTACAGTTGACAATATATGCATCCCAGACAGTATACGATCCTTATCCCATACGATCCTCGTATGTGATCCATATTCCGTAGTATCTAAAGTCCGACATTTTAGACGATAAAGCAACCACAATTGACTCTCCCAAAGTTTCAGTACCGTACTATCTTCTGAAGAAAAATTAATTCTAATATACCACAATTGACAGTTTACCTATCTTCAAAACCAAGTCAGAATATTACATATACATTTTAAGAGGCAAGCTTTAGTAGTCTATTCATGATATGCGAAGGTGACAACCGTGTTTGTCATTCACATAAGGGCTTGACTTGCAAACACGTTCAAGCGGAAACAGTGAAATTTGAAAGTTCTGGATATCTTTAGAGAGTGAATGAATGAGTAGTTAAATTTCACAGACGACTGGTTGCGTACTTAACTCGATATGACAGTGACGCCAGGACACACGGTTATGTCTGCCAGATCATGAAGCACTGTAATTGGGAAATCTCTCACTTGTAAATACTCGTAAACCGTTCCCACACCGTAACTTTACACCCCTGTAATTAGTACAGCGAATTTTCATCGTAATGAAGTCAAGTCGGTAAATTTGATATAAACTTGCTAATAATATGTGACTTTAAAAGAATTTATACAACTCATTTTATTTATTGGTCAGTGATAAACCAATTTAAATATGATTAGTATTATACAAATCTGAGTATAGTATTCATTTACCGAAACATACTAGACATTTTCCATTGAGGAAAAACACAAGTGGGCTTCTAACTCTGAAAACTGCGGGAATCCAAAATCTACCCAACAGGCTATGCTGTTTTTGTTAGGAGAGGGTTTTGATATTGAAGAAGGGTTTCTTGCGATCCAATTTAATAGAAAAAAATAATATTATAATTCGAAAAGTTTTAATAAACGCCTAACATATTGTGGGTTTAAAAGTTATAAACACACGATGTATATTTAATTTTGGGATTCTTAACTAAAAGAATTGTTGTATCCATGACAAAATCTAAATTTTTAAGTAATATAGTCGATTACTATTTTGATAAGAATGATGTTAAAGTATGGTTTTCTGGAATGAATCTTAAGTACCACGTTAATGTATAAGTGGAGATATTTTTATCACCGGGGAAAACAAAATTGAAACAAAGTGAAATACTTGTAAAAAGTATACTTAGAATTTATCATTAAAAAAGTACTTTTTTAAGTATCAGATTTGTGTATATATTTTTTTCCCAATTTATAAATTAGCGTAGAGTTTGAAAATATAACACGTATTAATGTATTACTTTAAGTGTTGACTTTAACTCCAGTTCACCTTCCTCTTAGATTTTAGATTCTGCACTAAGAGAAAGGTGAACTGGAACTGGAGCTAAACTCACCAATCACATTAATTCAAACCTTACCACCCTATCTACGTTACGCATGGTTACCAAAAATTACCGAATAGTATTTGAATAGTGCATGAATTTGATAACATTTTGTAAGTCTTAAACATTCTTAGATTGTGAATGTTCATGGATGTACAAGTCCATGGATTTAGGTGTTAAAAATATGGAAGATCCGAATAATCCAGTTGCTCTTTTATGATACATTTTGTCGTAGATTCATAATTAAATTATCAAACTTAGCAAGTAAAACCGTTTAGAATCGAGTGTACAGATTAGCTTATACGAAATAATGATTTCAAACAATCCATAATATTATGAAAATTAATAAGTATGTATTAAATTTTTTGTGACAGTTAAACCAAGTGATTACTCATTATATGCATGTGGAAACAAAACATTGCTATCATATGGACATAATTATTAGTGCATATCTGTCCCATTTTTCATCAATCATGTGGCTATTCTGTCAGTGGTAATTTGTACAATTTTAAAAGAACGTTTCTCAAAAACTGTTTAACGTAGAACCACTAAACATTTACCCCATATTTATTATTATGTTAAAAAACTACTGAGCGTTTCTTAAACTTTAGTTTAATTTTGAAATTAGAAAAAAAATTAAAAACACGTTTTTTAATTTTAATGTTATAATATGTATTGCTACTAATCTTGTCAATATGCCCAATGAGTTAAAAAATACTAAGTACTTTGGAATAATATACATATTGAATATATGGTAAATATTTTAGGTCTGTACCTAGTGTACTTTTTTATCAATGTTCCTTTTTATAATAACAAATACAACTTTTTGATAAAAAAAGGAGTTTTATTAATTTACATAGTTTTAGTACAGGCCAGCTCCAAAGGAGGGGCAGCATCACTGTCTTTGGTTCCACCTCATCCTCAAGCTTTCTTTTAGCAACCTGTGTTCTCTGGTTGGCTTTCTTAAAGAGTTATTAATCAAACCTCCAAACATCCAAATATCCAAACATTCAAACTTTCGCATTTGTAATATTAGTGGGATTTTCTTTAATTCTGCGATTCAAATTATATGAGAACGTAACACTATTTTCAATTGATCCTATAGAAAAAAGTACAAATATGAACTTATTGCATTTTCTTTCAATTTCCAGTAATTTCGTAGAAATACGAACTTATTGTATTTCCTTTCAATTTCCAGTAATTTCATTATGATTTCATACAACAGTATTTAAGTAATAATTATGGATGACATAATACTGCTAGGTATAAATAAGTGAGGCTACTATTATAATATCAAATATGTAGTATATTAGTTCTACATTAATTACGATGCTATACTACTGTATATTGTTTATTTCTCTGAGTAATTATTAATGTTAGATATATTTCATTTATTTCCATCATTCACACACTAAGTAACAACAATAAATCTAAAGTATTAGAAAAAGAAAGCACAAGGATTACGGTTTCCATGGATAATTACATATGTGGTTTGGAAAATGGAAGCCCGGCACAGTTGTTACATAATTTTTATAAGGGATTCTAACTAAGTACCGCAAATTGGCTACCCTATATTTTATAAAATTTAAATAAATTCAATTGAAAAATTAATTAAACCAACACATTAAACTTAATTTTTGACAGATTTACAATTAATTTTGTGTGAATATTTTTGAGGATTAAATTGTTTCATCGGGGATTGCACAGTGTTGTTACCGAAAATGCTTAAAATTCGTAGCAATATTCACCCATATATTAATATTTTCTGGTTTACATTTTCAGTGTGTATAAAACATTAACATACTGTACATATATATATATATATATATATATATATATATATATATATATATATATACAACATACAACAACACACATCTGTGAGTATATATATATATATGAATGTTTAATAAAAGAACCAACTAGAATTACAGCTGAATCGATTTCCTGCATTGATCACGTTTTTACAAAGATAACAAACAAATATATGACGGAGGCGGAAGTGATGGTTGTTGACACAAACATAACGGACCACCGGATGGTTGTCTTGAGTGTACGAGTGTGCGCTAACCGGACGGACAGACAGATAGACACGTCACCTGCGAGCTCTGGCCCTTCTTATCGTATTGATTATGTCAAACTGAAAACAACTCTAGATAGCGTAGATTGGAAAGATGTCTACAGTGACACAAACCCGTCCTCTGCATTTTATACTTTTGACAGTAAGCTTCTGTCAGTCATTTCTGAATGTAAAGTTGAAAAACGCAATGCTAGGGAAAGCTTAGTTAAAATTAAACCGTGGATGAATAATTATATATGAGCGAAAATAAAATTTAAAAACAAACTTTTTGAGAAAGTTAAAAATCACCCGAACAATGATAAATTAATTAATTATTTTAAAAAATATAGGAATAAACTTCAGATTGAAATAAAAAATTTAAAAAATTCATACTATGAGAATGCTTTTAAAATCTGTAACGGTGACTCAAAAAGAACCTGGCAAGTATTAAATGAAGTGACAGATCAAAAAGTAAAAAATAAATCAATAAAGAGTCTGAACATAAATGGTAATGAAGTTAAGGATACTAAAACTATTTGTAATGAGTTTAATAATTTTTTTTTATCTATTGTGAATACATTGGATATAACGAAGACAAAACCTAGTAATCTGAATTCATGTTATTTTAAGAATTGCTTTAAGATAAAACACTCAGTTAACTCCATGTTTGTTGATCCAGTACTTGCTGAAGATTTGATTAGAGTAATTAATTCACTAAAGAGTGGAACTTCACCTGGGATTGATAATATTAGTTCTGGTATGCTAAAACAAATTTATCCTAAGATCTCAGATGTTTTGTTGTATTTAGTTAATTTAAGTTTTGAAAAGGGAATTTTTCCGGATATGTTAAAGACTGCAGTGGTGATACCCTTGCATAAAAATAACTCTGTTAAAGATTGCAATAACTATAGACCGATATCTCTTCTTTCTATTTTCGCAAAAATATTAGAAAAATTAATGAAAAAGAAACTAGTCACATTTCTTGAAAGAAACAAGTTTTTTAGTGAAAATCAGTTTGGATTTAGGGAAGGGTTGAGTACAGAGGTAGCATTAAAACGTTTCATGGATTTAGTTTATGAGTCCTTAAATTCCGGAAAAAAAGTTAGTGGAATTTTCTTAGATATAAAAAAGGCATTTGACACAGTAGATCACAAAATTCTTTTGGAAAAGTTATATATGAGCGGGGTTAGAGGAAATGCTTATTCCTGGTTTGGAAGTTATTTATCAAAAAGGAGTCAATGTGTGAAAATTAACAACGTTTTTAGTGAAATTGGTTACATCAGTAGTGGAGTACCCCAAGGGTCAGTTTTGGGAGCAATTCTTTTTTTAATTTACATTAATGATCTTTGTAATGCAAAATTAAATGGAAAATTAACATCTTTTGCGGACGACACAGCTTTGTGTTACGTAAAAAATAGTTGGACTGAAATAGAGCAAGCCATGAATTCTGACTTGAACGCTATTCAATGGTGGTTTACAAGCAATTGTATGCTTTTAAGTCCGGAAAAAACAAAATACATAAATTTCAATTTAAGAAGTGAGCAAGAATTTGATAATGAAATTATATATAAATGTATGGACTGTTTGCTTAAAAATACCCATTGCAATAATAGATGTGCAATTGTGTCACAGACTTATAGTTTGAAATATTTGGGAGTAATTTTAGACAGGGAGGTAAACTGGAAGAAACACATTGAAAGTTTAAAGAAAAAGTTATACAATACGCTAAGATGTTTCTATTTTTTGAGAAACATGTGCACGGAAGATGTCTTAAGAATGTTGTATTTTTCATTAGTAAACAGTAGACTGGAATATGGTATTTTCTGTTGGGGTGGGACTTTTGACAACAGTTTGAAACCACTTTTTACACAGCAAAAGAAAATTATTAAATTAATTAAACGAAAAAGTAAATTTGAACCATCTTGGCCTTTATTTGTAGATTTAAGAATTCTCCCTTTAAAATATATGTTTGTATATAAAGTATTAAAAATTTTTTTCGTGAAAAGTGGGAATTTGAATGAATTAAATAATTGTTACAAAGATAAATTGATGTATAAAGAACGTTTGGAAGTACCCAAGCCAAATTTGACACTTTTTACAAAAAGTTATTGTTTTATGGGTCCTAGAATTTTCAATATTATTCCGAAAAGCATTGCAAATTGTACAAATGCTAAGTTGTTTGCAAAAAAATTGAAGTTTTGGCTTTTAAAAAAAGATAATATTGATCACCTTATTAATATACAAGTTTAATTTGTTTAAATCTATATCGTAAAGAAACAAACATTATTCTAAGCGGCTAGGTTTGATTATATTGCCACAATTGCATTTATTTAGTGGGACTTTATGTAGTTAAATAAAATATAAAAATCTTTGTAGCGCAAATTGTTTAATCTTGGAGAAGGAACCTCTACACAGGCTTTGTCTTAGAGGCCCTATGTTTTTTGAAAGTAAATATATATTGGATATATACTAGAATATGTGTGCTGCATTTAAACTTATATTTTTATTTATTATATATATTATATATAGTATTTCTATTCTTTTAATAATTATGATAATTTGTGATATTGTATAGTTTAATCGCAGTCATTAATTTAAGACTATATGTGAATTAATATTATTACCATCTTTTTTGATAATTTTGCACCAGATTATTTTAGTTGTGATGGATTGTAATTACTTTCGAAAAATAAATATATTCTATTCTATTCTATTCTATTCTATTCTCTCTCTCTCTCTCTCTCTCTCTCTCTCTCTATATATATATATATATATATATATATATATATAATATTTCTAAGCTAGTGATATATATATATACTCACTAGCTTAAAAATATTCCGTACATTTCTTATCAGTAATCAATAAAATAAATAATAAAAATAACACCAGCTGAGACCGAAGGCCGAGAACAAGACAGCGGCGGGTTTTACTCTCACAGAAAGCATTAGCGCCCCTTAGATTTACAATTCCTGTTGGAATGTTCATTAGCAGAATTAATGCAATAATAAATTTTAGCATTTATTAACTGGCTGAACGTTTCAGAAGCCTATTACTTGAGATAACGAAAACTAAAAAGTAAAGTGTTGTTTATTTTTATATATAAGCCTAATATATAAGCAACATCGTGTTCGATAATGTTATATGAGATGCCATGGATTTGGCTGAGCGTTAGCAAACATTTTTACATTAGTGTCATGGGTAACCATGATGTCAACGAGAATATTACAGAATAAATAAATTCGGTAAACAAACTGAGCACAATCATGTGACGTAGTAATGTAGCTGTAAACTTGAAATTTTGCATGAAACCTAAGCAAGCCCTTTTACGTGACAGGGGTGTGGCGTACCCCTCGTACCGTATAACAATGTGATACGTGATATGTAATATCCTTATAACTAGATGCATGTTACATATAATATTTAAGGTATTATCATGCAGTGCCTGTTTCAAGGGTGCTTCATGGTGTAAAGACGTTGTCTAGTTAATAACCCAAACAATAAGGATTACCTCGACAGAAATTTATTATATTGAGGTGTATAATGAGTTGTATAACTTAGCCATAAAAGTGTACAACTCGAGAAGTTTTACTCTTACCATACCTCGGTTTCAAAGCTCGGAGCGAAGCAGCTCGCCGTGCGCGGCCGCTAAAGGCGGCGCCAGACATGCGTCATTCGTCAAGCACCGAGCAGCGACTCGCCGAATCGCGAGCAGTGTGGATGTCTGTTTGTCTATTCGGCAAGCAGCAAACATTAGTGCTCGTTGTTTCCCGTTCAGTGTCGGTCTTTTGCACACATCAAAGTGGACGAATATTTGGGAAAAGGCAAACTTTGCTTCATCCACACATTCGGCTTTGTGGTTGGGAGATAAGAACTGTTCACGGTTTCCAATTTTGTCATCAGAGCCTCATTGACTATTGGGTAAGACGAATTTTATTTTCTTAAATTGAGGTTAAGTAGTTCTTATTTGGCTGAAAACTTAGTGAATGACCAGGCTACTGAATTATAAAACTGAATTCTTTAAATGTTTTAAAAAATTCCTACAAATATTAATATTTAATATTTTTGTCATGATTAAAGTTACAATTTTAAGGGTTTTCATGTCCTATACAGTTATTGACCGGGGTTCCCCATTAACTCATTAACATTTTATGAACTTAAGAAAAATAACATAAACAATAATTTTATTCTTATTTTAAGGTATGGAGTGGCCTAATGAGTTGGTGTTGGATTTCTTACAATACTATGAGAATGAACCAGTTATTTGGAACCCTTCTCATCCCAATCACAAAAATAGAAATGAAATATACGATGCATGGAAAAGAATCGAAAGCAAGATGGTAACAAGTTTTCTGTCACCGAATTGAAAAAGAAAAAAAGACTCTCTGATGGCTTCATTTAGAACGTGTTTGAAAAAGGTTAAGGAAAGCTGTAAAAGTGGAGCCGGATCTGATGATATATACAAACCAAATTGGTTTGCTTATGAAATCATGGAAAGATTTCTCAAAGATAAGAAACCTGCCAAGAGGACACTTAGTTCAGAGGGTAAAATATTTATATTTAATTTATTAAAATCAATGGTACAGGGTACACATGTATTTAACTGTAGTCATTTTGCCAGGGGGATTTTTCCATTGTTCATAAAGTATTCAGCAAACTCTTCTCTGTATTCCTTTGCTGCGGTACCTGGCTCCTAGGCACTTTCTGTAGAGGTAACATAGATGTCATATCAGCGGTATCTTCCCTCCACGACCCTCCTGTAACCATACCATTATCTTCAGAATCAAAGGTTCCCGCTGGAGTGTACATCGATCGTGATGTCCTGCTTCTTCTTAAAAAATTATGCAGAATAACACAGGTCATAGTAACTAGTGCCACTTTGTCAGGTTGTAGTAGCATTGGCTTCCTTAGTACACGGAAAACATAGCCATTATTCCGAACGTATTCTCTACTATTCTTCGGGCTCGTGATAGACGGTAATTAAAAATGCGGGGTTTGCTACCTTGTTCATGGCTACCTGGAAATGGCTTCATGAGTCGCTTACTTAAAGCAAATGCATCATCACCAAGAAATACATACGGCATCAGTTTTTTGTCTCCCTGGTAGCGGCTCATCGTTAGGTAAATTCAAACTCTTACTTTTTAGTTTGTTGTAGAGTACAGTGTTTTTAAAAACTGCACCATCACTCAGTCTTCCTTGACAGCCACAATCAGCGAACATAAAACAATACTCAGCGTCAACCAGCGCCATGAGTACAATACTGAAGTATTTCTTATAATTGAAGATTTCGGATCCACTGTTGATTGGTGACTGAATTGTTACGTGTTTCCCATCAATAGTACCAATTGCAGTGTGGGAAATTCCACAGTTCCTCGAAATGCCGACTAATTATTCTCCACTCAGTCGCAGTAGCAGGAAGCTGAAAATGTTATTTAAAATTAGTGTCATTGTAATACTTTACATTATACAAGTTACTACATTTGTGATTTCAGGTGGCTCCACCTCCAAATGAAGAGCAATTCCAAGCCGAAAGGAACATAGATTTGCCAAATTTTATCAGATAATGTACCATCTGCCAGCAGGGAAGAGCCTGAACAAAGAAACGAAGGTAATGTGTTTTTTTCTATTGACTATCCATCACCGTAATTCGTGTGGGAGTCCCATAATTTTGCACCGTTGTAGTAACTGGAGTTTATTAAGATACTTAATGAATTTGTCTTTAATTATTTTTGTAACTTTACAACATGACATACAAAATTGTGCTTTGCATATATATTTTATTCCATTATATTGTAATGTTTCTTTTTCAGCTATTGTTCTACCTGCTTGTGCCACAACTTCGCCTAACTATGCCTCATCTTCCTTTAAACCTCCACCACGAAAAAAGTCCAGAACAGCTGAAGAAATTGAGATAAAAAAGAAGATGGATGCTGCGTTTACTACTTTACAATCACTTCAACCAAAAAAAGAAAAAACACTTATGTGACATATACGGCGAATTAGTTTGCGGCAAAATTAAAATCGATGGACGAGTCTACAAGGGAACATATGTATGCACCGGATTGACAACGTTCTTTTTGAAATGAGAATGGTGAAAGGACCTGCAACATCGGGCAACACCTACTTCATGCAACCATCACCTTCCTCGTCAGCTTCTGTAAATTCATCCCCATGTCCTGATGAAACTTTAACATTGTACACAGTTCCAAGTGATTCCAACGAAATTACATGCTCTCTCTGGAACTGTTGTAGTATGTTCTGATGCTGAAATATGAACATCCTCCAAATGTTGGACTTGAAAACTACTTTTCCAAATTTAAATAATTGGTTACTTAATATGTTACTAAATAATATATACTTATTGTTTAAATGCTAAACCTAATAACAATAATACGTAAATGATGTAAATGTTCTTGTACAACGTGACGAATAAAATGAGTTTGAAAATTTTATTATGCTTACCTTAATAACATCCTTCAGTACTTCAATTATTGAGCTGCATACTTCTGGAATTATCTCTGATATTATTTGGGGGTGATACTTTAAACAAGTAATGCAGGCTTTTAAAAACTATCTCCTGTTGCTAGGAATCGTAAGGTTATGGCTAAACGTTCATTCGGTGGTATTGCTTTCCTCCACTTTGTATCTTTCTTAGCAATCAAAGGTGTTACTTTTTGCTAGTAGTGAACTAAAATCTTCATTAGACATTCTACAGAAGTTTTGGAACTGTCCAGAAGGCTCTTTTAAAACAAATCTGCTAATAAGTTTGTACCGCTGTACCTGAAATCAGAAACATGCAATAAAGTGTTTAATTATTACTGTAGGTGGCATGGTAAGACTTAAGCCCAAGATCATGATAACTTATATATATATATAATATATATATATAAGTTATCATAACATGGTGTATATATATATATATATAAAACCCATGTATAAATACTATGTGTGTGTATGTGTGTGTGTCATCGAAAATATTAAATATGCTTAGTACGTAAGTTGCGACGGGGGTATTTTTTTATTTAAACGTATTAGCTGAAAACTGTATACCTAACTAAATATACAAAACATTGGGTAAGCTGTTCTACAATATATTATAGCTTAATCTTAGTGCAATTACTATATATATTGAGAAGTGTCCCAACATTCCCAGGGATAACAAACAAAAATTCAGTTATTATTTACAAGGTACTTACTGGCTTCTATTACGATTTACGGATACCGCCCACCATCTCCTTCTTATAGGTTTCCTTTTCATTTTTAGCAGTAAATATCCTCCAGTTAAAAATTATAAAAGCGTGATAAGCAAGAAGAGCATCACATCAACATCGACATCCATGTTGACGATTATTTGCTATTCCCAGAACGAACACGTGCTCGGAAAAACCTCACATGTGTGTAGACGTCTGCTCGTTAATCGGCAATAGCAAGACAACTAGTTCGCCGAACGTCAAACAATCGGTGCTTGCCGAATGACGCATATCTGGCGCCGCCTTAAGAGCTGAGCGGTAGTCTACCATCAAGCGCATTCTGTCGGCACACTCTCTCACTACTTGCAACAATACAATGTGCTGCACTTTCGCAGTCATAAACCGAGCCACAACTGCAGCAGTACTTCCTCATTGCCGACTCTCATAACCGCCTTACGCGGAACCGCCCTGCACTTAGTCAAATTACTCTTTTTGTACTCGCTTTCCAGCCCGGGAACACAGTAATGTAGTAAACAGTCGAGCCCCAGGCCACGCGCAGGTAAGGTCTGACCGCTGTCGCTTTCCAGGAGAAATTTCTTTCAAAAATTAATAATTGAGGAATGAAAGTCGGGACACGCGTACAGTATGAAGTGTTAACTTCTCACACGTGTTTAGTTCTTAACTGGTAGTACAGGAGCCGACATCCAATGTGGACTGTACAAGCACACGATCCAGGTTGTCTTGAAATCGATGAGGAATTTTTCGCTAGCCACTCTAATCTTAGTGACGTCGAAATGTCAATAGAGTTCAAATATGAAACAATAATTATTTTTCATATTACATTTCTTTAATATAATACACAAAGTCAACCGTAATGCACTTAAATAAATGTTAAATCATTACCAAATAACCGTAAACAGACCCTCAATCTGGTAAATTTATACCTGTTTATCTTTATCTAAAGATGACATAACTATTATTTATGTTTGACAAAAAACATAATTTGAGAAAAAACTTTGTTTAAAATTTTAACCCTTTTGAGAATCTCCCATTTCGATCTCCACCCAAGTTGGTGCGTTTTCTTTCTCTGACGATTTCGCGAAAACCCATGTTCTTTGCTTATACACTGTAAATTGGTACTCTGCTCCTGGACTCAGTTATTTATACCCATCAAGTGTTAAAATTCTTAATTGACATTCAGATGCAGACAGAGGTCCAATCCATAATACAAAGTATATATCTTATATATAAATAAATAATAAATGTTGATTCTTTAAGTATTCAATTCAACAAATGATATGTATATTGAAATTACAGTGAGTACACTCCACAAAGATATTGCATTATTAATCGTTCATTATCAATTCCTAAAAATCATACGGAAGTATCTCTGTAAAGTCTCATATTGGCTTTACTGACTTCTTACTGAAATTTAAAATCCAGTCTCTTGTAAATTGTAAACAAAAATATTAAGAGACATGTAATTTTAAAAGGCTTGCTTGCGAAATTCGGTATAACTTATATATTCAGTGATATTGATATTTATTATTTTGAAAAAAGACTTAGAATAGTAGTTTAAATAGGTTTTTAAGTAAGTATTTATACTTATTTATAAAATTTAAGAGATAAAAGGTTTTATGTCTGGTTTTATTAATTATTAGCGCATGTGCCTTAAATTTGGGTTAAACTGGGTCAGGGGTTAAACTTGTAGGAGTTACATACATACGTATGGGGTATAAATACAAATATTTCTATAATAAAAATATTCTTGAAATATAAAATGTTTTCCTAATAAAATTATATATAAAGAGATCCTAACAAAACATGCAAAAATGATTTTTGTCGAAATAAATTTTTTCCCCTACATAGTGAGATATTGTTAACATTCATAATATGCGTTCTTAAAATACATACAATACGTGTAGTTTACAATTTAAAAAATTACTTTTTCATTTCTTCATAGTAAAAAAACTGTAGTAAAGCTGAATCAATTAACAACTGTAATAAAAGAGGTTCAAAACTGTACTTATAAATAAAATCTTATAGTTACAATCATAGTTTAGTATAAAATCGTATAAAACAGATAAATACTTTCCTATAAAATCATATGTATATCACAAAAAACATGTATATATTGTTTCTCTTGGGATATTTGATTGGCACTAGCACTTATTTTATTACTTTTTATAATTTTATATATTTTAACAGGACCAGAGTTTTTATTTAGTGAACTCGTCATCTGTTGTTTGAAGATTAATACGTTATAATAAGACTAACTATTTTTCAAACAAAAAAAAAACTAAAATTTCGTAGAAACCTTGCGCAATGTGTTCATACAATTTGTAAAACTTTTACTAAAATACCTCAAAAAGACAAATAGAAAAGGACAAAAATCGATGTAGTTTAATTTTATGTCGAAGATATATAGAAATTATACCATTTAACAAGTTAACTAGATATCTAACCATAAACTTGGTTAAAAGTCAATACCAACTGGATTTAAATCATAGTAACTGTAATCTGTAATCATCTATTTCCAAACGAGAACTAGGCATAGACCTATTTTATATACAACAAACTCCATTAGGATCGGTTACAATGCTATCTTTCTTCACTTGATGTTTTCACTTTTATTCATGTTTGTGCTTTATTTGTTAGAATTGGGGTGATAGCTGTTAGAACCTTGGGCTTATCTACAAATCTTGTTTTGAGGAAATCTGAATTTAAAAGTTTGGTATATATAAAAAAGCTAAGACGTTTTATAAAAAAAAACTCTTACTATCGCAAATTTTGATTAATTATTTTCATAATTCTTCACCGAATTTAATTATTTTGATTAATTATTTAAAATAGTGTTCTTAATTGAAGTCTGTGGACTTTCTAGCATAGAAGACATAAAACAAAACAATTTGCTGCATCACACTATTTTACTAACCTTATATTATAAAACGTGACATGTTTTAATATTGAAAGAAAGTAGATGATAATAATATTTAAAAAAAATACTTATCATTTTTCATCCTTGATATGCCTTTAGACTTCTAATAATATGATCAAGTTTTAACTTTCGCTTTTGATCCGCACATTGTTGTCACTGTTCAGGACAATCTAGTCTTTCCCCTAACACTATTTTGTTAGTTTGCAAATGAAATTCGCCACTCATTTCTTTAGTATTTAACAAGGATTAACATATAACGCTCAAATACTTTTCGTACGTTAAACCACTACAATTCAAAATAAATATGCGAGGTTATTCAGAAATACACAGATATAACCAGTTGATTGATGGTAACCAGTCGTTTACTTCAGAATGGCCGCATCACACATGGAGCTTAAAACAGGTGTATCTTACCAACAAAGAGGAATATTTGAATGGGTGAGCAGGACGTTAAATACATAGAGAATAAATATAAGCGATCTCTACAAAAATGACTATCTTGAGATGGGTCCAGATATCGCATAAATTGTATCAATGTAGTAATTGATGAGTTTTCTGCAAACGAAACGCAAAGCGTATCCACGCAAGGTGTAAAATTCATTAAAAGAAGTTTGTTCTTTTTACTTCAGAAATAATGAAGTAGACTGTTTTACCTCAAACAGATGGGGAACGTGGCAGCGGAAGGATAAAAACAATATATACATAGCAATTAAACTACCTTATCAGTTTATTTTATCTGTTGATTAAAATTGTGCTTTTACAAATTTTCAATTGCAACCATTTTTGAAAATTATGGCATGACAGTTTTAAACTGACACCATTGATTGTGAAACAGTGATCTTTTTATTTCTAGTAGTCAGTTACTTAAACAAAATAAATACTACACCAAATAGCATATTATATTCTTTATGCAGTTGTATTATAATTGATTATTCAGATGTAATTGTGTATTTTATGCAATAAAACAGCTGAATTGAATGTTAAGTAGTGTTAGTTGACAATCGGATTATGCATGTGAGAATTACACAGTATGTGATGGAATGTTTATATTCACAAATTTAGTGCAATCGTGCATGAACGCAAATTGCCGCCGAAGCTCCTGCACTACCAGCTCCGGGCGCTGGAGCACGTCTTCACACTATCCGACCAACATCGGAATTCGGTACTGTAGTGAAAATGTGCGTGCTACTTACACGCTTATTGGATAAAGTAGGAGAGGCAAAAGTGAAAACGACTAAAAAGGAGGATCCTAATTTATAAGAGGAGGAGAGAACAAAGAGGACTAGGTCAAAGGTGAGCTGACCAGAAGACACAGCTGAGCGCCGCGCGCCCTGTGACCTGGACCTTGGGCCACTTGGCAACGGCAAGGACTGTGGGCATCCGCGTCACATACCATTCCCAAACATTCTTATCTATAACAATTACATTCTAAGAAATATAGAGTGCGTTTCGTGAAGGGCTGCAACTTCAGGGAATAATACAGCAGTACACAAAAACAGGTAAGAATCAAATTGATAAATGATTTTTTATCTCGCTGTTTATCGCCTGTCTGTCTGTGTCTCTCGTTGAACATTTAATAGCTCTGAAATTATTTAAGGTGTAATAGTGTTGTTATTTGGTATAATATTTATTTTGTTATCTATTACAATAAATAAAATATGGCTCGTGTTATCAGTGTAAAACTTTCATATCATAATTTCAAAAATTGTTGCAAGTGAAAATGCGTAAAAACACAATTTAAAATTTTTTGCAACTAAAAGGATTCCAAGTTTTTAGAAACGACTTGACATAAATACAACAATTGTTAATCTTTTTAGGTTCAAGTTACAAATTCTAAATGTTTAAAAGTGTTACGAGGTTTTTAAAGTACCAATAACCAGAATCGATATATCATCAGTGTTGTACAAATTAACATTTAAAACTAATACTGCGCCTTCAGTTTGATATTTTAAGATGACAACTCCGTATGCCTCTACTGTATTCAGACTTGCCAAAGTGATATTCGGAACCTACATCTATTTTCAGATTCAGTACGCGCAGTATACTCTATTCAGCATGGTGGAAATCTAAATTTGATTCCGAACTGGTAAATAATGCAAGTTACTACCAAGTAATCAATCATAATCTTGAGGCTGGATGGAAATAGTATAATAGGGATGGTGGAACAAGTTTAGATCAGATAGATAACCAACAGGCTTTCAGCGGACTATGCCTGCTTCACCAGACGTGCTTGTAGAAAATACTTTCCCAACAAACACTCCAATAGTTTATTTTAAATTCCATAACCTTCAAATTACAGATTGGGTTGGCCAGACTGCCCTGCAAATAAAAAAAACCGTTCTAAAGTTTTGACCACCGGGTCTCCATAACTGTAACAACAAAACAAACCCTACACATTATATTGTACTATACCATCAAAGACCAAAACATGGGTTGAGAACGAGTGTTGTTACAAAGTAATCTAGGAGATTTAAACTCAACGTTTTAACGAACATAACATTGTAGTTACCTGCACCAGTAAAAATGATCCTTCTGATTAACTATGATTATTATACATTTATTCTCAAATTCCATCCAAAATATTAACTCAACTTCCTTTTAAAACATTTACACGTTGTCATAAATATCGAGCATACGTGGAAAAGTTTAAACAAATCGTTAGACCTTAGAATCCCCATGTTGTTACCCTGTTTGAAACTAATATTCTCCAAATATTCATAAACACATTATCTTTAATTTAATACACAATCCATGTATGTTTTTAAAATAAACGCATTAAAAACTGGCATATATATGTTTATGTTTTGGTACCAGTAAATACCACATTTAATTTTTTGTGTCATCAAATTCTTTTGACCTTTGCCTAAAAGGCGGTCTGGTTTAAATAACCATGAGACCTCGATGTACACTATTGTCCCTTTGTTCACCTAATCATAATCCATTCACATATATACACACATAACAGATATTATTTACAAAAAAAAATTACAGCACAAAGGTAAAAAATGGATTTTATCTTCTCTGGCAGGGGCCAATCAAGCAGTATCCTCCTAACCCGAAAGGGTGGGCCACGGATAGAAGAACCCTGGGATTGGTTTCACATATATGTTTTAAAAAGTGTTAATATTGTTTATATTTTTTATAGTCTTTTATTGATGGAAAATAAAAATTTATTTATTTCTATCTAAATTTCGTGATCCTCCATGCTCATAATTTCTCTTAAGCCTGTAGAAAAATTTTGACTGAGTGTTTTGGTCTTTTTTAACCATTTCTCTCTTTCACAATAATATTTCGGACATTTCATTAAAATGTGTTCTAGCGTTTCATCTGTACCTAATGTACAATTTAGGTATAGTGGGGTGAAATAACATTTAATTCTATGTAAGCAGGTGTTTGCATTCTTTTGACCTTGTATGTTGGTTAAAATTATAACCATTGCACTCACAGCTGATTTGTTAATACCAGCTAATTTTCACTTAGCTGTTTGATTTGGTTGTCATAAAAATATGGGATAATATTATTTCAAAATAATAAATCTGAACAGAAAGTATGTTTCAGAGGAATACTATGTTATAACTTTTGGAATTCTATGACTAAAGCTGTTTTTTTTTTTACATCTCAATTAATTATTAAAACCTGCGTATCAGCAATAAAACTATTTTTTTGACATTAATTCTTTATCGAGTTAAGTATAAGATTGTCTATACCATATCTATCATATTGATATAATTTGGTGCTGCATATCTGTAAACTTAAAATACATAATAAAATGTATTGAGAAAATTATTGTATAAATAAGAAAGATTATTATTTGTGTATACAGACTTTTTACGAATAGTATCAACTAATTTCGAGGTTGTGTTCTCTACATCAACACAACCATGCCAATTTATTCTATTAGCCTTCATTAAGCATAACAATTAAAATACATTTTTACTGATTGAATAAATGTGAATCAACACGTAATTTCAACAACTAATTTGTAAAAATATACTCATTTATTCTTTTACCGATCCGAACAGTAATGTTCTAAACATTATATCATTTTGGGGGATAATTTAAGTTTTTAGACATTTCTGCTTTTATATAGGTATATTTAATGAAATGTGATGGATTAACTGCCATTTTACAATAAATTAACAATTTTCTTTCAGTGTTTGTCACAAGTCAGACGTTAGGCGGACAAACAAATTTTTGTTCTCACATGAGTAATGTAATTTTTAATTAAATAACAAAGTCAAATAACACTACAGTTATGAAGTAGTAAACATTGTACTTGGCCGCATCCACTCTTCGTATATCCTCGTATATCGGGCCTCAATGGTTGATGGGACCAAAATTTAATATATTTCGAATTCTTGTGTAGATAGTATTTGATTTATCTATTATGAAAACTAATGGACTCAACTAATTTAGTGTACTTAATCCCGGCATTAATCTTTTCAACGTAACATTATGTTTAAGATGAAATTCACTTGTAATTATGTTTAAAAAATATAAAGGTTTTTACCGTTAAGTCGTTCAGTTTAGATAAATGTGATACAGCTCACATTTTTATTGGCCTGAACGACGGTACATACGTATCCTTGTTTTAACATATTTCCCACAAGACATATAAGTGTTCAAACTCAGATAACAGTATCCATAAATTAGATTTACAAGTCAATTTTCATCATAATAATATCATCGTATTGTTCCAATTATGGGTCTAAGGAATTGTGTTGTGCCTTTGTTTGTATTAGTTACACTAGAGATAAATAAATCGTAAGGATGTGCTGTGGAGGCTCTACAGATAATTCAGTTAGTTCTGAGAAGCTAAGGTTAGGCCACTAACTTCAATTGTTATCTTTCAAATATTTGTTACTTGACCTATCACTCCACAGATGGCAGTCCGAGCGCTCAATTTTACTGTGCCTCAATTTGGATCATTGTGTGAGTTATTTATTGTGTAACAAATACAGTCAAGGTTGTAACCTTAATTCATAATATATGGTTTTACTATTTGTAACTAAACCTTTTATTCACGTTAGGAAATTATGTACATAGATATAATATGATATTCAAAAGTTATGAATATCAGAGACGAAGAGCTGAACTTGCTGTTGTTCTTGTTGCTGACCACGGTCCAGAAAAAATATACCAACCCAAGAAAATATCCTCTTGGTAAATACTAAATTGTATTCAATTAAATGTAATGCACAATCAAAAGGTAATACTGTAACATTTGATTTAGGTAAGAGAAATGTTATAACAATGGAGAATTACAGAATTACTAAGTTATTCAAAGAGAAGTCCTAGTCCCGGAGAAACGGAGACTACGTTCGAGATAGAAAGGGAAGAATGAAGTTAATTAAAAAAGAAAGAGAAATTAAAATATAGAAGTAATTAGCTTACTAACATTTAGTCAGGATGGTAATTATTTATTTTATTTCATGATGAATTGCTCTATGTTATTTGTTCTGGCAACTAATGAATTTGAATTGTTATATTTAATATATGGTATTTAATAAATGAATAATAATTTAATGAACCTTTTCCGCTACACTTGTTAAACGTGTAAAGAAAAAATTTAGAATTCTATCAAGTGTGTGTTACCCACGGTGACTAAAAGTTTACCACGTTTACCACGTTGACTGCGGTAGACGCCTTACGGTGGAGAGGGAGGATTAAGAATAGACGGTCTCACTCGGTGTACACTAGCAGTGAAGGTCGTAATAAATCAGAAACGTTGTATGAGAAACAACATCCAGGACAATATGGGAGCAGTATAGGGTACAACGACCTTAGTCAACATAAAAATACAGCTCTTTGTAATTTTTAAATAGAATTTGTGGAGTGAGAATTCTATCATGTCTAACAGATTCTCACGAACAGTAAAATCAAAAATGTAATGAAAACACTTGAGAGGGACTTTCTTAATGTTTTGCTAACCACATCTCTGTGATTTCAGATTAAAACATATATTACAACATATGGGAAAACGTTTTAAGATTACTTTTAAGATACATTATACACTAATTTTGATTCGATCGTCACTATGGTTCAGGTTGTATATCTCATTGAATACATAACGACCCAAACCATTTTGATCAAGAGTTACATCCCATAGAGGAGAATAACAATTATTTACCAGTATTTCTCATCGATACATTTCAGAGTAATAAAAACAATTTCCTCACACCACACAGAATTCTCCAATGTAACATAGTTTAATCTACAGTCTATATTATACCCTACTATACACTATACTCTTCAAAAAAGATTGTTAAATTACGTCGTTACTTCCTGATTGTATCCCATTAGAACTTGTGACTAGCGGATGTCTATTTTTCAGTTAAGTGTTGACCACCTACAGCTGTTTTGTTAAAATTTTTCTTTAGCGATTGTTTACAAACAGCGTAAATGTTGTAAGACGTACGTACGTTTTCGACTATAAGAAATATTTTGTATAACAGTTCTGTGTTATCATAATGGCACCAAGCATGATCTTGCCACAGTTTCATAGGTGTTTTAATGGCACTTCAGTTCCCACATCCACTCGTAGATCCTTCAGACCACGTAAAAAGTCTATGATGTTATTTCTAGTTTTGACATGTGTTGTCTTTTGTTTTTGTGCTTTCTCTCTCCTTTCTCAGTCTAGGAGTGGAAGAACTGTAAAAGATAACGATCACGAAGAGAATGCGTATAAACAAAGAGAAAATACAGATGATTTAATTCCGATGCAGTCTTATGGAAATGAAGCTAGTGAAATTGATGGACTGATGAAGTACAACATCGAGAGTCGGCAGAGCCCTCAGACAGTTACAGATATGGCCAATCTCTTAGAAAGAATAGAAGAAGAGGTTACGAAAAATCAGAATGATACAGAAAGACTAGAGACAGATGAATCAATTAGCAAGGAAAATATAAATTCATCTATAAATGCTACGGATTTATTGAAATCCAAGTTAGAAAGTATGGTTGAAACGGCACAGTCAGAGTACATACCAACTGTGCCTCCTTTAGCAAGTGATCATTACCCAGTTATAAATGGTGGGGAGGACAAGAATCCAACTGCTAGAATTCACAGGGATAAAGTAAAGGAGATGATGAAACATGCGTGGGACAACTACGTGCGCTACGCCTGGGGCAAGAATGAGCTGCGGCCGCTGAGCTTGGTGGGACATTATGGTAGCGTCTTCGGCTCGGCGTCAATGGGAGCAACCATCGTGGACGCGCTGGACACCTTGTACATCATGGGGTTTATGGACGAGTTCAAGCAAGGACGTGACTGGATATCCGAAAACTACACCCTTGATCATCCAAATTTGGCTCTGTCAGTGTTTGAGACTAACATCCGGTTTGTGGGGGGGTTGCTGACGTGTTTCGCTCTTACGGGAGACATCATGTTCCGAGATAAGGCGGAATACACAGCACAGAAACTTCTGCCAGCATTCGAGACAGAAACCGGTATACCCAGAGCTCGTGTCTACACCATGACTGGGGAGAGTTATAATTACGGATGGGCCAGCGAAGGGGATAGTATTCTCTCGGAGTTTGGAACTTTATCACTGGAGTTCGGCTATCTGTCAGACATCACATACAATAGAGTATACAGTGACAAAGTCGATAAAATCCGGCAGCTCGTCAACAAGCTGGAGAAACCACGGAACCTGTACCCGGTCTACCTCAGCCCCGTCACTGGAGAATGGGGACAACATCACGTGACGATGGGCCCACTGGGAGACAGTTTTTTCGAGTATCTGCTGAAGGAGTGGCTGCGCAGCGGTCGTGAGACGCAAGACGCGCGGAAGATGTACGACGAGGCTATGGAAGCCGTCATGACTCATATGCTACGCACCTCCGCCGGAGGTCTCATGTACTTCTCAGATTTTTATTTGAAAACGATCGAGGAAAAGATGAGCCATCTCGCCTGCTTCTCTGGCGGCATGCTGGCGCTCGGGTCCTCCACACTCCAGAGTCCGCAGAGCGCCAGGTACATGGAGGTGGCCGAAGGTATCACCCACACCTGTCACGAGTCTTACGTCCGAACGGTCACCAAGCTGGGGCCGGAGGTATTCCGGTTCTCTCGTTCGGCGGAAGCAGTGGGAGTCCTCCCCGGTGAGAAACAATACATTCTGCGGCCGGAAGTTGTCGAATCCTATTTCTATCTCTGGAGAGTGACAAAAGATCCTAAGTACCGCGAATGGGGCTGGGAAGCCGTTCAGGCTCTAGAGGAGCACTGCTGGACGCCTGGTGGGTACAGTGGTATAGAGGACGTATATGACAAGGACTCTTTACAAGACGATGTTCAACAGAGCTTTTTCCTGGCTGAAACTCTGAAGTACTTGTACTTGCTGTTCAGTGACGACAGCCTCATCTCGCTGGACGAGTGGGTGTTCAACACCGAGGCCCATCCTTTACCGATCAAAGGCGTCAACCCGTATTATCGAGTTCGCCCCCTCGCATAAATATCCCTCTTGTACACTTTAGTGAATTAATACTCCGTTTGTTGTTTAAACTGCTGTACCAATTAGGCTTAAAACTATTCCAACAGAATGGAAACGCAATATTTATTTAAGTTAATTTATTTATTGTGACATGCATTTTTACAGTAAATAAGAATTACATGTTATTGTAGAATCCATAACATTAAAATAATTTAAAACTTTTGCTACGCTCAGTTTATTCATAATTGACATATTTTCACTGTCCATCCTTATAAAGCGCAACAAATTATTACATAAATAAAAAAGGTGGTTCTTTGTGGTGATTTACTATATTAACGCATTAAAAGATTTTTATATATCTAAAGCTTTGAATTTTTTTGAAGTTATTGTTACAGTTTAATTAAAACATTCTAACAATTTTGTTACTTGCAATTATTTTCAAATTCATTGTATTTACAGAATGTGTCTTAAATATTTAATCAACCGGCTTTTTTAATTTATATATATATATATATATATGTATATATATATATATATATATATATATATATCAAATTGTATAAATGGCAATTGCCTTATTTAGTTTCAATAAACATTGAATAGCAAAAAGTGCTCCCGGCGGAGCAAGTACTTTTTGCGATTCAATGTTTATTGAAATTATATATATATATATATCTTAATATATATATATATATATATATTTTTTATATATATATATATTTATATATATATATATATATATATATATATCTTACTTTCGCTATAGAATGCAGTTCTGAGTACTTAGCTAAGCGTTTTTGTGACTATATATTTTTTTGTGTGACTAGTACAAATACAGTATACTCATATAACTTTGTTTTACATTATGCTAACATTGCAAATGGCGATGGTATTAGTGCTGGACATATACCTATATACTTCATATGAACTATTACCATCACAGCCAACGATCTGTGGGCGGCTTTACGTTACTGAAAATTGACGTAATTAATCAGCAAACTCTATACGTGCATATAATTATTCAAATAATTGTAGCTAAAGAACACAAAATACCCAAGTAGAGAGAGAAGCACAGTGAAAGCGTAGCCGGGATTAATTGGATATGTCACAAGACTATATGGGAAATCCAATCAGCTAGTAATGTAACGCGGTGAAAGGACGGACACGCTTTTCAAGTTAAAGTTTTTGTGCGCGAAAGAATCGAGGTAATGGCTGTGTCACACTCCTTGTCACGGAAAACACGTAGAGCATGTGACGTGGCAGTACTCCTGAGATGTCGTCCCGACACGACAATAACAATAACATTAGCTATATCGTTGTAAGGTAATAAAATTCACTGTGCACAACACATGAACTTGTTACACTCTAAACTAAGTTTAACTAGCACTTTTAGTTTTATGGTTTTTATACACGTGTTGAGAACGTTGTAACCTTATGTATTAGGGGTTTTGACACCTGCGGAGGAGGGTAGATTTCATTACTCGAAACGTAGTGTTTTATTTTTGTAACATAAAACGATGGCAAATGTACGAAATCCTATTATTTTTTCAAATCATCCATCGTCAATAACTAATTCCAAACACGGTGTACGGATAAACGTTCAGGAGAGTCAAAGGCCGAGTGTCTTTGAACATTGCAGTTTTCATTGGTACAGCCGACCTTGAACACACTCTCTCCGTTATTCTGTTTTATAAGATCCGGTACTTTTGTACTATCCAGAATTATATAGGAATTATATATTATATATTTTTGGAAGGATTTGGAAGGAAACCTATTTGACTTACTGTAAAAATTACATTTACAATTACATTAGGAAGATTGGTTCGTCTTGTTTGCCTCCCAAAAGGAAGCGATGTGGCGAGGAGGCCATTTTGTCCCTATCTACAATTGTTATTAAGTGACTATATAACTATAATTTGTCTATATAAGTAGGTACTATCTCGAGGGATGCCTTTTCCCACCAGAAGTGCGGGGGAATCGTCCAACGTGCTTTGGCGTCGGAACAGTTGGACGATCTGGGACGTGATCTGAGGTCGGGGAAATACTGATGAGAAATGCCCCTGGCTACCAGTGTATGCATCGGTGGCGCCGAAAGGCACCACCACGCACTTATGGCGAAGGAAGAAAAACAGCCCTCGAGATAGTACCAAAAGTTTAGCTCAGATCACGTGAGCGCTCGTAAAGGTTATCTTTAACTTTGGTACTACTAGCAACATATTTATGATAACCTAATATACGCCTACTTATTTCTCGTAGTAACAAGTAGTAGATAGGGACAGAATGGTCTCCTCGCCGACTTTGCTTCCTTTTGGAAGGCAGAAAACAAGGACGGACGTGTAATATTTACAGTAAGTCGAATAAAATCTGTTCTTTCTTATAATGTAGTTTTTTAGGTCCACGATAAGAAAACCTCTTCCAAAAATAGTGGCCACCGAATAATAACAAAGTTCCTAAGGATCCTCGCATAGGCTAGTGATCCATTGGTACGCGCAGAATAAGGCTAAAAAGGAGATTGGCCTTTCCTAAAAAACAAATAGCAGTGATCCAAAAAAAATTATTGAGCGCCATTATGACTTTAAATAATTTAAAATTGAACTTAATTAAAGTTCTGAAGGGGTGTTACTGAAAATTCGGACTTCATTCGGCTATTAACAATACATTGCACCAGTTACATCTAATACTAACAATTTATATGGAACAGAATTTGCGATTCATAAATAGTACATCTAAACTCAAAATAATGATTTTTTAATTGCAAAGATGATGTTTTAATTATTCTTCCCCCAATTAAAAGTGTCTAATATATAAACTGAATATTTCGTGTTTAGACAAGAAAAGAGGAAGGGTGAAATTTAAATGATTTCCTTAGTGCTTTGCACAGCATACTATAAGACGCAATAATTTATTTTTTAATTGGTCGTAAAATAATCTAACTGTTTACTTTAATTATGATCTTTAAAATATAACGGCTTTAGAAACTTCTTACACAATGCCTTACAAAGAAAATTATTTGTAATCGGCGCCATTGTTTAGTTATATTTGTATCCTCTTTATAATGACACGCGAGTTTGGAGGTTTATTCCAAGTGTCTTCTTCGATTTCATATTTCCCGATGGAACACAGCACTTTAAAAAAAATGTAAAGTAGCCAACAAACATCTATAGAATATTTGTATGTGGTTTTCTTTATCAAACAGATAAATAGGGAGGGTGAAGACATTGCTTGATTTCCATCCTGTATTTAATTAACAATTAGTATTTTTTAAGTAGTATCAATGGAACCTTGATTAGTAACACGTTGATACATCTTAGTCGGGCAAATAACTAATGTCAGTTGTAACTCTTAACTGTAATTAAACAAGTGTTTATTTGATCCATCCAATTATACAAAGCAGTGAAAAGTGAAGTTATTAATTCTGTACCTTAGTATAAAATAATGATTTTTGCCTTTTATTTGTGAGTGTATAAGAACACTTTTCTATTGCTGGATGATATGTGTACCAATTTTGTATTCTAGAACATGTTTTGAATGATTTTTTTTATTTTTACGTAGCTGTATGCGTGTGGCTTTGTACAAAAATAGTTAAACATATTGGTCCCATTTGAAACTCGTTTTCTACAAATAATATAGCATTCATCTTGCCTTCTGAATTTATGAATTTAAAGAGTTTGTTAGCCAACTAAGGGAAGGAGCTTAAGAAGAGACATATTTAAAAAAAACAGTGTTTCTATTTGAAAAATTGCTTTTTATCCTGGATAAAATATTGATAAAGTTATAAACCTTGAAAAATAGAAATGGAATTCTTTTATCTAATAATAAGTAAGCTTCACATGTTAAGAACAAGTGCAGATTTGGTATAAAACAACAGTTTTCAATTTAATAATTGAAATTAAAAAAAACTTTATGTAATTTCTAGAAATTCACATTTTTATAAAACAGGTATGAGGATGTTGCTCGTTTTCAACTGCACTAGTACTTGACAAACCTATGTAAATCAAAGATGTATATGCATTGCACTTGAATGACTTACAGGCTGTTTTAGATTTACAAATGGCATTGTGAATGATAGCAAGTAGAGAGTTTAAATTTTCCGGACGAACACAGTAAGCTAAATAGATCAAATAGCTTAGAATAATCTTCTCCAATCTCTGAGAATATTCTAGAAGTTTTAAATGAAAAATAACTCTTTTACTCAAATCTAAGACTAATTGGTTAAACGTACGAATTGGTTCAAGTATATTCTCTCCTATACACAATTTTAAGAATATGTAATGTATTAGGAGCGCATAACGAGACTACAGATTCACCAACTGCAGCACTGTACAAGTGCCCACGAGGTTATCACATCCACCCACCCGCCGACGTGATGCAACACATTCCACAGGACATGTGACGTGATAAGTAGCAGTGAAGAACCATATTTGATACAGTTTTTACGGCGTTTCCCGCGCGTTGGACGGGCTTTCACCCGACAGCTTCCGCAAAACGCTCGGACCAAGGCTACGGCACCGACGGAAATTACGCATTAGGAAACTGCTGAGAGGATGTCAGATCATTGCCATTTCACTTTCACACATAAACCGTTATTACTGGAGTTAGTGAGGAAATTACTCGATAGCAATTAACAAGAGAGCCATAGCGCTCGTGTCTGCAGCAGCACTGCCAGGGTTACGGCCGCTGGGCGGTCAGGCACGTACTGTGAAGGCGGCGAGAGTCAAGATCAGTGGTCCGGGATACGGGAGCTGTCCAGCCCGTACTTTCTCACGTTCCGATATAACACGTTATAAAGATAACACTGTTTGTTGTCTGCCGACTTCATATCTCAGACAAACCTCTAAGCGATGTGCTTACTTGTCTGCATTTTCTTTTTAACGTTTTGTTTAAAAAATGGGTATAAGCCAACAGGGATTAATTTTTAGACTGATTATGCCTTCATAGTATATTTTATAAAGTATTGAGTAGGCCTACCAGAAGTGGATTTTCTAGTCTATAAACAATGCAGATATCAACATGTCGAGCGTCACTATTTAATTAAAAATACTTTACTTCTGTAAAGCAGAAGAACTTTTAAGAATGAAGGCAAACATACAATGTCAAACATTTTTATGATCCTATTATAAAATATCATGAGGTGTAAAATAAGAGTGTTGTGTTACATTTACCAGCTGTTTATGTTTAATATGTTGTTTTAAAACAAAAATATTTGAACCAACAGAGATTACATTTTTAGACTGATTATACTGCCATAGTATATTTCATAAGGTGTTTTGCACCAGAATTAGATCAAGATAACACACAATGTAGATATTAACATGCTGAGCTTCGCTACTTAATTTAAAATAATTTACAAAAAGCAAAAGAGTTTTTCAGAATTTAATCAATCCTACAAAGCCAAAAATTTTGATGATCCTATTATAAAAATATCTTGAGGCGAAAAATGAGAGATTTTTGTTACATTAACCAGATTTTAATTTTTAATGTTTTGTTTTATTACAAAACAATGTTTGAACTAACAGAGATTAAAGTTTTAGACTGATTATAATGCCATAGTATATTTTATAAAGTATTTTGCATCAAAATTAGATCTTCAAGTTAATACACAATGAGGTATTAACATGTTGAGCTTCACTATTTTATTTTAAATAATATATAAAAGTAGAAGAATTTTGCAAAAAGGTTATGTAAATGATAAAAAGTAACCGGCCTGTGAATTATTAACTAAATTAAGCCTTCTTAGTATCTGCTTATTAACTGATTCTCACTGTAACATGTATATTAAGCAACAATTGACACAACATACGACATTTATTATACAGTCTACAAAGGTGCTTTCTAACGTCGAAATCTCTGAAACATACAGCAAACATACAATGCCAATCATGGTAATACTCCTATTATAAAAAGGTCTTGAGACGTCTTGTTTCACATTTACAAGAAATTCCAAAATCATGAGGAAGAGAGGCTCCTTTCTTTAATATACTTGGGGAGTTAGATCTACGCCAATTGCATTATAGGAAGCACATTTTAGAAAACAATATTGCATGTACCCGCGAATATTCATACACAAATAAATGAATTTTAGTGAAAGAGGTAAACTGTTGTAAAAGACCAGGACGAGCCATGACCTTCCAGTTTCATCTCCGAACTTTGTCATCAGCCTGAAATAGTGTGTAACGTATTGCTTTTTTTCAACGGCCAATGTTGAATCCATGGTATTCTCTCGCGGTTAATATTTATGGTTGAGTTATTTTTGAACTTCATTGTTAGAACCCTTCAAAAAAAAAAAAAAAAAAAAATATATATTATATATATATATATATATTATATATATAATATTAATCACTCCATGAGGAATTTTGGTAGTTTAAAGGACTATTGAATAATTGATAGAATAATTTAGCACTATTGTATTATGGCCAATGGGTACAGAAACTCCGACTACTGACGTTAATAAGATTTGAATCCTCTCTCAGTAAGAAATTGAGATTTCCTTGTGTAAGGGCTATCTCACTATTCAAGTAGGTGTCTTGATGACGCCTGTACTGAACATATTTTGTTTGAATAGAGCAATATTATGTTTGTACTAAAAATTTGTCATAAACAGAGCACGAATAATTGTTAGTTATATTCGTCTTAAAATGTTAAAAATAGAGGACATATCGGGCAAAATACTCTGATTGACTTTTTTCGTATCAACACTAGGTGTTACGCTATCAACACATGAAACATAAATTAATAATAATAATAAAATACGAAACTATGTATAATATAATACAACAAACTCTCCATGTAAAAAATGTCTACATCCAACTCAACTCTTCACTCAAATGACACGCGTTTATTGTGACAAAAGTCTGCTACATTACAACAAACCGAAAAAGTACGAAATCCAATTTTCTATGTTGTATCTACTCCAGCCAACCCATAAAACACCATGCCCATCATCAGAAGGAATTTCCACCTTAATTGCTATATGTGTAATCTCAGCATTATTCCAAACAACGAAGGAATACGCAGGAAGACTTCAAATCAAGAATTTATAAACATCAGAAAAACATATTTCCTGTTAAAAAGTCCGAATCCCTAGTCGTTGCTACCTTTTGAAGCAAAAGCAATATTGCTTCGGGGGACCTTAAAATGTTTAAATCACATGAAAATATTAAAAATATTTTACGGTATGCTCACTAACCATCCAAGACACTGTAAACAATTCGTGAAACCCCCTCAAGAGCACAGACATTAAATGTATCAAAGACAAATAAAAACCCCTCAGAAAAAGCTGATCAGCACATAGACCGTTAGTAGTACTTAGTATTTGAGCTGTTAAGTAGTTTAAGAATGTCTTGTTTTGGTAACTAAATACTTTTTTATAAAGGAAGACGCTTAAATATATGCAGTCATAAAGCTCAAGGAATCTGCTATACTGTTAATTTCTAATGTAGAATAGATACTGATGTGTAAGGAATCAGTAAAAGTAAAGACATTTTCATGCATCTGGTTAAGCATATTTTATTGTTATAACTTAATTGTTATTTTATAACAATGTATTTGCATTGTATTACTCTCTGTTTCAAATTTTAAGAATTTATATTCTTCATTAATAAAAGACTGTTTAATTTATATCAAAGAATAAAAATTAAATAAAAAAAGCTTTGACGTTGCGTTTTGTTTGTTGTCTTACATTATTCTTTACAGAGTACATTTGAACTTAGCAAATAATATAATATATAACAATAAAATACTTTTCTTAGTTACACTAAAATATATATTTATTAAATATTAAATCACAATATTGCCAATATAATATTTAAAGTTAATATAGATGTAAGTCAGTGTAAACGACAATAATGTAGCCTATACACCAAATCATAATATGAGTCACCCACTACTATCTAATGACATGACTAAATAAAAAAAAATAAAAAAACAGAATACATTTAATTTTGTTCCGATGACACACAGGACTTTTAAAACGTTGAAATTGCATAGTTTGTTTGCTAAGCGCCGAGATAAATAGGAAATCGTTATCACACGCTACCAAAAAATAACAATATAATATTACATACAACTGAGCCAAGTTTCTACTTATGCCATATAAACATAATGTTGTGAATAGTTTTGTAACTTGTCAAATTGTTATTCTACGACCAACAAAAGAATCAGCGGAACAAACCAGTTTAACTAGTGGTGAGGCAAGAACTATAACATTGTGTACGCAGTAAAGTGCGTCATAATTATCGAATCAGTTCCGCGCCTATACCAATTTGAACACAACAAAGGTTTGTGCTAGAAAAAGCTTGTATTGATATTACAAATATATTTTAGAGTATAACTGATTATGTTATTTCGTAAATAGTAAAACATACAATACAATATGTAATTTAATTCATTTTTAGAAATGAGTTTAATTCAATCCTTAATTTACAAGGTATTTACTATACAGAATGTTTTCTAACAGATAACAAATATTTCAGGAACCATTCTAGGGCGTTTAATATAGAAATAACTTACTAAATATATGTCCGAAGTGCTGTCTGTCTGTCCGTATGTGTTTTTATGAAATATTGAACACAATGTCTAACAATTCAAAATACTAATAGAAAAAAATTATATATTAGTAAAGGTTGTAAAATTTTACTACATTAAATCTATATTAAATTTTAAAATATAATGTGGTTCACCCCAAATATTAAAGCTGTACTTAATCGGTTCAATACTCCATTGATCCTAAATTACAAACAATGTTTTTCTTAACGGATTACTTTTTATGAATAATTACGAAGTATTCTATTAACATTTACGGAAACCTAGAGTTAAAGTCTGGCGCTTCTATAATTATGACGAACGAATAGATAACAATGTGTTTAGTTTCAAGTACAAGCTGTGAATTGTGATACTCGTATTGTCATTGTAGACAGTCCACACTTTTTTCCATTCATTTAATTATTTCATTTACAACGACAGTGCTGTGGTATGTATTATGGACAGATATATTCATTGTTGTAGAAAAACGTACAATAATGAAAGGAGAAGCACACTTAAATGCTCTTTTCTGTAACAATACATTTATTTATACATTAGAGTCAATGCAACGCGATATCAATCAAATCAAGGAAAACTGATATTTTCGGTAAATTTCACTGTGATGCCCTAACTTTAATTATATTCAATTTGAAAATTGTTACTATAATACATTTATTAGCAATTTTTCGTTAGTTTACTTCGACGTCAAGATTTTGATCCGTCCACCAGTTTTAGAGTGAGGAAAATGTTTCAATTTGTATACGTCTACACGGACGTCTGTAAAGGACGCACGCCAGTGTGTGCCCTGAGGCGGCGTTCCATATAAAGCAGGCGACCGATCTTTACCGAGCATCCTACAATCCATCCACTGGACGACAATTATTCGTCTAGTGGATAGAGTTTTTGAATCGCTCGCCAAGCTATGTAAGATGTTTACAAACAGACTTACAGTTTCCAACAGACACCACCCGCTAGTTCCTCGTTACGTTGCGTCTTTATTGGTCGTTGTGCCTTGTTAACCGTGTTATTTTTACCTCAAAAATCCGTTTTTTCTAATTCCTTATTTTAAAGCTCCTTGTTCGATTATTAATTGGTATATAGTAAATAGCCTTGTTATTTCCAACAATGTTTTGAAACATAATTTAAATATTTTCAACATTTAATTTCTTAGTACAAGGTGAAAAAAATACAAAAAATAAAATACAAAAATATGTAACAATAAATCATTTCTTGTCTTTTATTTTAGGAAACATATAAATTTTAAGTTTTGATGAATGTATAAAATTATATTTTTAGCGATATTAATTGAAAATGCCTTTAGAATTTTGCTGGAATTGCTCTTCGAATCGTTCTTTACTTAGTCTAAAATACCGTCTGAAACTCTCTTCCGTTGCCCTCTAAATCTGCTATAAAATTATAGAATTCACCAAACACTTTTCTTTTTATAATAACGGGATGCACCCATTGTTTTCGTTTACTAACTAAATACAATAGGACTGTATTTTCACCATCACAGCTGTAACTGTCAGCTGCAGCAATCCATGGTACACTTTAACAAAATTAATATTATACGAAGGTACACTAAATTCCATTACTCAAATGTTTTCATGACGGAGATGACAATTCAACTGAAAGACGAGATGCAAAGAAATTCGTCCGTCCATCCGCTTGATGGATGTTTGCTGTGTCAGGTAGTATCCCGTGGACGTCCAAGGCAAAAAGTCCGTCCAGTGGATATATGGATGTTCGGTATGATGTGTGTGTGGCCTTTAGCCTGTATGTCTGTCTGCAGAGTGTACTCGTATCTTCAAACCGTATGGAGACAGATCTATCGAATTTTTAGAGATTTGAAATTGTGTATGAAAACATCATTTGTACACATGCAAGATGAAGGTGTGTGCTCATTTACGGAACCTCCTTAATCTGCCAGGATGCGTCAAGGATATGTCCATATCTTCCAAACAGCGGCGGCCCCACCCCGCAGTGTTGGAGGCTAAATTTTAGTACTTTTTGGCGGAAGTTAAGTTAAGGTACCATATCCCATCAGAAGATAAACATGAGCATGGCCTTCGAACTTAGGTGGAACCGTATTGACCGCCTTGTCTGGCATATTTATATCTAGTAATTAAAACTTCTTAACTTAATTTAAAATTTTTCTAAAATTTGGTTTTTAAAATTTCAATTACTCCCATGTTTAAAGGAAAAACGTATATAATGATATGAAACTTATTCATTGGTACGTGTACCATATATTAACTTTATAAGAGTATCTCAAATCAGTGACAGATAAATAAATGTTTTCAGAAACACATACGGACTAGTAATTATTTTATAACAAATGCCCCATAGAGTTAATTTCTTGTTGTGATGCCCTGAACCTATATTTGAAATATTTGCTGCCCACTGTGGCATAACCTGTATAACAAAATATTTAATTTTGATATTGTACATTTCAAAAATGATTATTTCTAAAATCGCTTCATTCTACGCACCACTGGTCTCTATAGCTGCTCAATCCCCCATAAGAAATTGAAAAAACTTGTTAAATGTAATCAACTGTTTCGTGTAAATATTGTTTCATGACAGCATAGCCATATGTTTAATTAATTAACTATTATTATAAATGTGTTTATAATAATTGTCTTAAAAGCAAAGAGTAAGTTTGATAGTAACAAAACATTTAATCTTTTTCTAAAGTCGCTTTTGTGAACAGAGTTTACAGGTTATAAGTTTTAGGGAAAATTTACTTTTACTTAACCTTTTAGCAAATATTAAATATGCAGACATTGATCAGTACTGTAATTTGAGATATCAAAGACAAACACTTTTACTATAAATTTAAAAAGAATTGTAAAACCCATTGTCTTTTGAGAGAAGAATGCTTCTCGTACCTCTGTATGTAAATATATTCTGTTGTTCAGGGAAACAAGGCAAAATCATCTATGGCAAAAAATAGTGAGCTCGGAGTAAATTATAACGGCAAGAAATATACACTTTTTGACATATATATTTGGTTTTGGCAACAGAAGAACTCACCTTTCACAAGAACCAGTGCTCTTACAAGTGCATAACCTAAAATAGCAGCATTGCCAATTAATTTAGTTTAACATCTGAGCCTGTTAACCGTGAACAGTGACATATATGTACCTAAAACTGAGTTTACTTCCGTTCCTAAAATTATATATGCCCCATAATTTATTACATCGTAAGTGTGTTAACTGAAAAACTAAGGGCTTCGACTTTAAGATTCATCCACACTGACCTATATCAGTTTAGTTATTACTGAAATCGCTGGAACTATTCAATAAATATCATGGAGTGTTGGAGACAAATTCTAATTACTTCAGGGCACTTATAAAAAAAAACTGGTTCACTCTGAGTTCAGAGTCCTAAAACACTGATATTTAAACTTCAATCTAAAACGGGTTAGAAGATTGGAAAATCTTCCAGTGACTTTCACTAATCCCTCGCGTTTTTAGAATGTAATTTAAAAAGAATATGCCCGTAGTTTCCCTGTCTTTCAACACGAAATTGTGTGCGAAGCGCGTGTAACTGCTAGTAATTTATAATTATATTAGTAAAATGTCAACAACTGTATAATAATAACTGCTCAGTCATGTAATAAAAAGTATAAAATTATCAAGACTGCTAACCGAAACGGCGAGGGCCGATGAAAACGTTTTGGTTATAATAATGTTCACAGGAATTACTTCACAACGCGATCTAATGGGTAGGCCTAGTTATACCATTTATAGCAACTAGCCTTTGATAATGTAACCGTCTATAGTGTAAGTAGTCCATAGATTTCGGTTTCTTTATTTGTGCAAGATCAAATGTTGGAATCTGTTACCGCTCGAAACCTATAGAATCTGTTTCGGCGCGGTCTAGCAGCATAGGGTAAAGACAGTAATTATAATTATACTAGAAGTTACCCGCGGCTTTACTCACGATGCCTGTTGACTACATATCCTCAATATGGCATGATAACACTCTTGAAAATTATTGATTGTCACTGGAAGTTATTACAATTTTCAAATCAATATCAGAATAACTCAAATAAAAATTTAAAGAGCAATGCTTTGAGGTCTTGATGTTGGAAAGTGAAAAAGCTTTTATGAGTACCAATAAAATATACAAATTTCTCAGCAACATTTCATAACATTTGAAAGAACAGCTTCAACAATTTCAGTAATACTTGAGCTATTAGACCAGAGAGGATGGAATACTAAGTCCATATTAATCTTAGTGGAAGTACTTATTATGGAGCCCTATAATGATTTTTAAATCGGAAGTTGACATGTGTATGGTACGTAATATTACAATATTTGTTTAATTACGTAAATTCCACTGACTAGTATTTCAGATTTAGCGGGCGATAAAACATTTCTGGTTCGGATAAATTGTATTACAACTCTAGTAGCATTAACATTATTGCCTCGACCTAGAAAATAAATATGTCAATATGAAAAATTCAACTTCGTTGAAAAAAGCGTGTATCTCCGGTCATTGTAATGAACTTCAGTCCAAGGTATTTTCGATACAGTAGTAGCATTTGCATTGTTGCCCCGACCAAGAAAATATATACATACCTGCCAAAATCAAAATCTTTTTGGGTCAAAAAGCATCTACTTCCAGTTATTTTCATTCACTTCCGGTGCCATAGTAGCGTTTGTTTTGTTGCACTGATTAAGAAAATACATATTACATCGGTCTAAAAATCTATTTCGGCCACAAAGCGACTATTTCCAACTATTACAATCAACTTCTGGTCTAATACTGTGTAAAATTTCATATTTCTATGACAACTGGATAGAAAAATATATAGATTTAAACCACTATTGGTGGTTGACTTTCATGAAACATCTTTTATTTGTCTACATCATAATTTCATCTTAGTAGTACATCGGGGATTTGAAACACCCAAATATAATTTTTCTAGGGATTGCCACTTAATTGCAACCGTTATTGGTAGATGATTTTCACGAAAATCGTTACTTATCACCTAACTTTTACTATAAATTTAAATACTGTTATAAAACCCATTCTAGTTATGTTGTGACAGAGATAGACAAATATGTGTGTGTGTGTGTGTGTGTGTGTGTGTGTGTGTGTGTGTGTGTGTGTGTGTGTGTGTGTGTGTGTGTGTGTGTGTGTGTGTGTGTGTGTCTTGATCTGGAAGCAAGGCTAAAAACTATGACACAAAACAATCTAAGACCTGAAAAAAATTATAATGATGATTTACAATTTGTGACATATTTTCAACATTAGATTCGGAAATATAGTTTACTCAAACCAGAAATGCTCATACCAGTTTGACCTGCGAAATCGTTTGCGAAATCGTGTGTAACCATTAGCTACGGTTATACATTCAATAAAACTAAAAAAGAATGTTATTTTCGATTTTAATTCAAAATTATACTTCCACGGCTGGCAAAGGTTAGCAGTGAGTCCTGTACAGTCGTTTCCATCTAGGACCATCAGGCATGGTAGTGAAAAGTCAAGAATCTGCACTTCTCATCTTATCGATTACAGATAAACATTCCTGGATCATTGTTTATTAATTGCTTGATGTATTTTATCTTGCCTTTATTTCCTTGCAGTTTCAGTAATCCACTGTTGATGTCGTGTCGAAACGATTATTAACTATTATTTAATTTAATTAATATTAATATACAAGTTTCTATTAATTATGTGAGTCGATTGTAAATTTGTATTACATTTTAATTTATACTTTTATTTATTTGGTAATACCTGTCTAAATAAATGTTTGTGAAAATTCCTAAATTTGCTTGTACTCAGATGTTCCAGAAGAGTTTATTTTAACTCCAAGAACTTATTTTGGAATTAAAAGGAAGCTGGATGTGCACAGAATTTATCTGCGCCTTTAAAGAGAACCGCAGGTTTTTTAAATAATTCTAAAACCACTGTAAACGTGATGTAACTTAAGCTAGCAAGAAAGGGGGAATATTATTTTAGAGTCACCAAAAATGAAAATAAATGCGTGCCCAAATTTGTCTTGAGAGGACGTTGGAAGGGGATGGTAGGGCATAAAAAACAGCATTTTTACATTGAAAAATCTTTTCCAACGGTTAAAAAGTTACAGATCACTTAAAGAAAATGTTCCTGATTATCCTATCAGTGAATTTTCGCTAAAATTAATGGGATCATTGGGATATTTTTTAGCAAACTTGTTCTAATAGAATCAATAGCCATTAGGAGAGTTAGAGCTGAGTTCCGTATGAAAATTAAAATACTCTGGGTGTAGATATAGCCTTTAAAATTTATTATACTGATGCTATTTCGTGTGGCACCGACCTTTCTATGAAGTAGGCCTACGGATGGCAAAACCATGTGTTGCCAAAGCAAGATTATCAAATTTTGACAATCTTAGGAATATTCAACAAGTTACGGGGTGGAAAATAAGTATTTGCAAACCATCACATGGAGGGAAAAGAGCAATAATATTATGTATATTTTATTGCTGTCGATACAGGTTTATTATAGTGCATAACTAGCGTAATTTATAATACAATTACCTGTATTTTACATTCATTCTATTTCATGCATACATGGTTTCACATTTCACACCCATTCTTCACTTGCACTTGCTATCAGACTCAGATTTCCTAATTACAAATTAGCTACCCAAGCGACGTTCCATGTAGTCGCTGACTGAATAAAAAACTCCATGGAACTTATAGAGGTGTGATAAAATATTAAGCGATTTAAAACGGCATTCTACGTCACCTCAGTAGTCAAAAACAGATGTACCAAGAACTAATTACTAATTAAGTACTAATAACTGAACACATTCACGTTTCAATTACTGGTATATCCCTCACATTCAACTGTAGGTTTCTTAGTCGTGAGGATCTTGAAATCTAGAACAAATGAGTAAATGGTTGAAAATTGTATTTTTACACACAATTTTTACAGTAAAAACATCAAACAAGTGTACAGACACGTCGCGAATAGAAAATAATTATACCAAATCCATTATGTGTGCACTAAGCATTGGCTATACGAACGCCTATAGGTTGGGACACACATAACCGCACCGCGCCCGACACGTCAGTCGGCCGTATGCTGGCCGTCATACGGTGAAAGAATTGCAGCGCAGTTTTCAACCTGCAAGTCCATACTTGTCCGCACCGACACCAGACCGACGTGGCCGCAACCGTGCCCCGCACCGTCACCGATATGTGGAGTTTGAATTTTGACGGGCACGGTGCGGTCTACGAGCGGCATCATATGTTGTTTTTACTGTTGCGTTCTTCTTTTTAAAACTATTTATGTAGTCTACACGTTCTATTTTATTGAATTATTTAGTATAGCCTACTAACTCTACATCCTGTGTTCGCGTACAAAAATCATATTTATTGATAAAAGTAGGCTATTACATTTTCTTACATTAGAGTAAACTAGTCATATTTTCTTATTGTGCATATTTTCTTATTACAACAAAATTTGAAAACCATGTTGTACATTAAGTGATTTTAAACAAACTAAATTCGAACTATTAAAAAGTCTATATAAACATTTTTCATTAATTAAAAAATAACAAGCATGTAATTATTTGAGCAAAAAATCTATTTTTCTTTGATTTTTTGAAGTTACTTGATAAATTTATTTCCGGTATTTTGTAAGAGTCATATTTAGAATGTCTCTATGACATTTTTACTTTTATTATTTTACTTTATTATTCTTTTCACTTCAATAAAGTAAAAATAAAAATATTTTTTTTTACAATAAGATTTTCAAACAAGAAAAAACCCCAATATAAAATAAATAATAATAATACTAAATCATTTTATTTCCCCATAATAACAAACTGAATATTACAAATAAATATTATTGCCAGTGCTTAGTAATAAATAAGACTATGACATAACGTATTTACAATAGCAGTAAATAACAAATAAAAAAAAATGTTTTCTACTTACTTTATTTCTAATTTTATGTACTTAGAGTAATAAAATATAAAAAGTATGTTACATCCTTTTAGATTTTCTTTCTTTTCTTAAACCTAATAATTTAGGCCAATAGATTTACAAAATAAGGGAAATTTAGGTACCCATAAGAGGCTGTTCCTGTTGTTGGGGATATTATATACAAAAAGGGTAAAAATAAAAATAGGGAATCGAGCAAGAATGAAATGATAAAAATTAGTTATTGTAACTTATGTAGTAAATAATGTACTATTACGTTTCAAGGTTTAAATTTAGTATAACTATTGTGCTGTAATTAAATAAAAAGGATTTATGCATGATTTACAATTCAAATATTAGGCTTTACACATGTAGCATTAAATATTATATTATAACTTAGCAGACAAGACTAATCATACACTAATTTATTATCTTAAAACATATACTCAATATCATTTTGACCAATCAAACCATACTCTAATTTTTTTAGAAAATATATTTATGTTTCTACTATTTTTGACTAATTCTGGCAATCAATTATTTGTCCGGAGCTATAAAAGAAATAATTTTGTAAAATTTGTTTTTTGTATGTTCTCCAGTATATATTTTACAAATATTTAATATGTTTTACAAATTATTATAAACGGGCTTACAACATGGCAAACTCCCTGGCATCACACTATAGCTCTTGGGTTTAATACAAAAAACACCAAATACACTGTTTATAGTGTATTTGACCGAAATTCACTGCAATGAAACACAATGAACAAGAATTATACATTATACATTAAACATATAACCAAGATAATGATATTATTTACAAATTTTTACACACTAGCTGATTGTACAAAGCTTTACTGTAGCATTGCAATGTATCATTCACCACAGCTATTAATAAACATAACAACAATGAAATTAACAATTTTCTCAAGCAATACTTAATCTTCCAAATATTTTTTAAGTATCTGTCACTTTGAATTCAAAAGAACATGCCCTAGTACAAAACAGTGAGATTGTTGCGCTCGGACTGCATACGGACATGTGTGGCCTCACGGTAACCGAGCCGAGCCCGCACCGACAATCTGCCGACTCACGTGTCGGGCACGGTGCGGTTATGTGTGTCCCAACCTTATAACGTCGTCTCACACAGCGCCCAACATTTACTTTATCATTTCCGGGAAAATCCGGAAAGATAGTTTAGGCTCTTTATCCATTCCGCATTTAACAGACTTAACAGCCTTATCCGGACGGCTGTATACCACAATGGGTTAGGTAAACGCGGAACGTTTCCATAGCGCTGAGTTAGCTATCCGGTAGTTGTTATATATCGATGAATACCACCGGTATATAACAGTCGGTGGCGTACTCTATTATTAACTGACCACTACATCTAGGAAACGACAATAGTGCCTATGTAACTGGCACAGTACTATAGATGTCTGGCAAGACTTGGATTATGGTCCTCTTTTAAGAAGTTTAAATGGATTGTCTTATAGTAGTTAAAACTTTTTCTGACCTATTAATAGTGGGGAAAAAAATCTATTCGTATATCCAGTTTTTATTTGATATTTATTAAAAGAGTTAATGTTTACATAGAAGTATTTATTCACTTAGTATTTTCCCCTCTAGATTTCAAATTTCTGTTTTGAAGTAGGCTAATACTAGCAGTTACCCACCTCTTTGCACCCGATTTCCTATTGACTAATAGGTACCTACTTCATAGTCATATTATTTTCAAATAGTATAATAACCACTTCTGCAATACGTGATGGTTACTGGATGATATTTCAACCTCCTGATCCATTTCAGAATAGTAATTGGACTGTAAGTTAGAGCAATGTTTTGGTGCCCTGAAGTCGTAGAGTGAAATAGTTTGTATGAGTACCAATAATATACTCAGAACTATCTGGATCCTTAAAAAAATAGATTGAAAGCTCCAACAATTTCAGTAACAACTGAATTATTTTAGGCCAATGTAATAATGTAATATGATGAATTTCAAATTGGAAGTAGTTATCTTTATGGCCTATATTGTTTCAGTGTTTATGGTTGAGATTCCAAAATTAACCTTCTGGTTCCTTTATTGCAGGTAATATAGGCCTGAGCTGCGAATTGACTATTGACATTAACACATACCTTTGTCAAACAGTAAAATACTGTTCGAATGAATTATATTTCATACGTCATAGTAAGTAGCCTTTGTCTTGTTGCCACGATAAAGAATTTACCTACCTAAATATGAAAAACCTACGGCATCCAAATAGAATATACTGGTCAAAGGTATTTTTGACGTCAAATATTTTAATTTTTTTAATTGCTGCTTCTGACCAAGAAAAAAAACGTAACTGTAAGAAGCCTGCTCTGTGAAAAAGTATCTGCCCTTGTGATCTACTTCCGGTCTAACGTTATTTCGGTGCCGAAACGTTTGCATTGTTGCCTCTATAAAGAAATATATACATACATGTCTTAAAAGTCTGCTACAGGAAATTTCCTTGCCAATCATATTAGTCTGATTCAGGTCTAATACATTGCCGGGGCTACGTCAGGGTTTGCATTGTTGTCCTGTTTAAAAAGATATACACATATGTTGTTCAGAAAGTTTTCTTTGGTAAAAAACCTAAGGCCATTAACTTATGGTCATTATTTTCGGTACTAATTTTTTTCTGTTGCCATCGTAGCGTTTGCTTGTTGTGGATCATACGTTGGTCTGAAAACTATTTCGGTCAAAAAGTGACTACTACTGTTTAGTGTCATCTACTTCCGATCAAGTTATTTCCGATGCCGGTATCCTGTTGAGAGTATAATAAGGATGCTCATTAAATTTAATTTTTTTGTCACATCAGGAAGTTGAAAAACAAAAATATAGATCTTCTAGAGGTTTTTGAACCCTAAGATCTTCATTAAAATTCTGTTGTTTGTCTGTACAGCATGATGCATTGATTTAATTTCATTTTTCTAGGACAGCACTGGAAGTTTAAAAACAAAAATAAAGTTATTTTAGGGGCTGCAACCCCATTTCAGTCCCTATGATTGATTAAACTTCGTGAAAATGCTTTAATTTTTTTATTTATGCGATGAGACAAGCATGTGTCAATTTTCATCTTTAATGGGAGTTTAAATCCCATTTAAACCCCTATGGATGATTGTTTTACATACAAATCTTCTCTATTGCGAGCATAAAACGCGTATGTGTCCAATTTAATCTTCGTAGGTCATCGAGAAGATGAGAAACGAAATATAGTTCTTCTAAGAGTTGCAACTCCATATACTCACTATGAATGTTCGATCTTTATGAAAATGCGTTAGTTTTTCTATTTATGTCATGAGGCATACGAGAACCAAATTTTAACTTTCTGGTATGTCTTTGTTCTGGATTTCTTTTGTCTTGGTTGAAAACTCCATTTTTATTCTAGATATGTAAATTTGAAATTGTCAATTCTTAAAAAGTATTTGATATAAAATCATATAGTTTTAATGACACCTAACCAGTTATTTATAACAGGTAAAGCCCTCACTTAATCATTATTCTCAAAAATACCGATATTTCAGAAATTTGAAATTTGGCACACGTTTGTCTCATGACTTTAATAGAAAAACTAAAGAATTTTCAAGAAGGTCAAACGTCAATAGGGGAGGAAATGGGGTTACACCCGTACAAGAACTATACTTTAGTTTTTCAACTTTCAAGTGTCTACAAAGATGAAGTGTGAGATAATTTGTTTGACCTATGCTCAACAACAATATTCTTCATGAATATAAAATAAATCCAGAATTAGCCGCTTTTGGATTGAAGTAGTCTTTTCAGACCAACTAACTTACGCGTATATGTTTCCTTGATCAGGACACAATGCAAACGCTACTATAGCATCGAAATACCTTTGACCGAGAGTACAGTAGTTTAGAAGGGTCGGAAGTAGACTTTTTTAAACTAAATTAGACTTATAATACCTATCTGCCAGACATTTTTCACCATTAACAAGTAGGAAGTATATGTATACTTGTAATATGGTTATTAAACCCAGCAGGGATCACTTCTGGCTGGTTTATACCTTCCAGTAGAACCTACCACTGGGCACAGCAAAAACCGATGTGTCACTTAAATCTGAACAACCCTATGGATGTCCAGGAGCGGCAAATCACTAACAGCAAATGTTCTGGGGAGCAAGGGCAATTCGATAGGTCTTGTCAACTGCGGGAGATGACTGTTGGAGTTTGGTGGGGTTCGTTCTCTAATTATCAGAGGTTCTTGCTAACCTCAACAAGGGAGGCCACCCCCTGCCTGCTTTGACTGGAGAGGCTGTTTCAGAACTGGCCTCCCCTTCTTCCGGAGGGACATGACTTTGAGATTAGTGCCATAATTCTTCCTCATGGATCTCGATAGGAGGTGGCCCCTACCCCCAACCTTACCCATCCTGAATAGCCTGTCACTCCGGAAGCAGCGCTAAGGTTCTTACAGGACTAAGTACAATCTATAAACTTCTTGACCTAAGAGAACAAAAATAATGGTTATTATACTTACAAGAACTGATACTCACCTTTAAGGCAGTATATTTCTCATATTAAGAGAAAAAAATGTGTTGAATAATAGAGATAGCAAATGTTTAAGATGATTTTGTTAGACTGAACAACTACTGCACTGTTACTTAATACTTCTTGCGCAACGAAAAAATGGCTGATTACATTAAAGGAAGTAGTGAGGAAACGTAATATTTCTGTTTCCTACTCTGCAGTAACGGTGGTGTCTGCGAACCTCCCGTAGGTAAGGAAGACAATGCAAGTCCCGACCGCTACAGCCAGAAGAACCGTACTTAGGGGCCGTAAATGTCGAGAGCATTAGGGATATGTCGATGCCTCCCGATAATCGGCCATGAACCGTTCAAGATATGCACCTTATGTCGCCAAAGTGTTGTGAAAGGAAGTGCTTCCTGAGTTTTTCTCGTGGCGTCGTGGGGGAACCACTTTAAATGGGTATTGTGGAGCGGCGCGACAGTTAGTCTTGCTTCAGCAGCGTCCTGATCTGTCATGGCCGCCCGTCCTTGCTTGCCGGTAATACTAGTGCTGACCAGTGGAGTGTTGTGTTACTGTCATGTAGTTGTGTGCGCCGCGCATCTCTCCGCTCTGGCCGGTTACTGGTTACTGGTTACTGTGATGCGTTTACTTAGTAGTGATAAGAGGTGACAACTGATAAGGGATGTGGATCAACCTCCGGTGTGATAAGAGATTGCAAGATATTAGTGATATGTAATATCTCGCTTGGTATTATTTTCCTGCAACGTAACAGTTCTGTCTATTTAAAACATAATCAATATTTTTACGTATTGCCGTTAGATCCCGGTTTTCGGTGTATTTCCAGATCAGTTACAATAATTTTTGATGAGGAATTCACCATCATCATTTTTATACTCACGGTTCTTAGCTTTAATTGAAATTGATCATCAAAGCCCACAAATAATGTCAGCGGTTGAAATGATAACATAAATAGGTGGTCCACCTTAGAATTCCATAATGAGCAATCGGTTGAGAAAACGCTCGGCTCGTTGATCAGGAAACATTTATTTGGTTTTTAACGGATAATGTTACCCGCTATTTATTTATTAATTTTGTGTTTTCAACATGTTTTTCTCTAGTATTTTCTAAAAAAAAATTAAAAACAACAGGACAGAGACAACAATTCAAATATTTATTCTGCATACTTAAAATTATTCATTCCTATTTTAATATTAGTTTGAGCCACCTGACCAGACTTAAATGTTTTATTATATGTTGTGTTAAAATATTTCTTTATATCAAAATTTAATACGGATCAATTTATCCAGTATATATGCCAACCAATATATGTTATGTGCATATCGGCAAATATGACATAAGGATTTACAATTTAACATGATTTATTTGAACATTTAAAGTTTTGAATATAACCAAGATGGGAAAAGGGGTGGTACTATTAAAGTACTACAATTTAATATATTATTATTACTATCCATACATAGTAAGGAACATATGAAAGGAATTATACCATCCTCAACTGAAGATCATTAAGCATTTTTTATTCTCTTGTAATTTAGTAGTTACTTACAAAATTATATTATTTTTGTATTTTTTTTTTTTTTGAAAAAATCCTCTATATTTCAAATTTTTTCCTTTCTGTCCAAGAGGAAATCCCTTTTTGAAAAGTCATGTAATTCGAGGTGCAATCGAGAAGTATCCATACATTGTAATCTACTATTTATAGTACATACATTCTGCAAAACATTACTCGTTGCTGCCCCCCGGCTCGTTGTTTAAGCTGGGATTAAAAAATCTTATTGAAGCATTTAATGAATTCAATAGCACTTTACAGGAAGGTTTGAAAAAGTCCTGCCTTCAACATTTGACATTGTACAGTAGACAGTCTAAGAACTATTATCGACTTTTTTTGAACCCATAAACCTAATTTATTGCCAAAGACACTATGACAACCAATCGTGAACAATTATTTCGCTTTTTGGCACCTCTAAGAGAGAAACTTCAGAAAGATATTTATGTTATGTAACTAAAGATATAGCCTATGGATATAATCCATTCCAGTTTCATCTACCAAACCTCATGTACGAGTGAATTGGCTTCGAGATGGATAAAGTGTAAACATCAAACTATATTTTAACAACAAGGGGACTATTTTGACTTGGCAAAACAGAAAAAGTAAAACTTTAAAAATTGTTTTATTCTGCTTGCACGTAACGTCATCATGTATTTTACTTAATTTTCATACACTTTTAGAATAGCTTATGAAATATAAAGTAAGTTTGCCTTGTTTGCTATCAGGTATCAAAAACTGTGTTGTTTTATGTTAAAACGCTCTTAATATATAACATAAATCTTTCTCAATGTAACTATATACAATGTACGCCACACCACATGTCGCATAACAGGCTGTACTGTGGTTCCATGCTAAATTTAAAGTCAAAGATATCTTCAGAACAGTTAGACAGACGGACAATCGTGCATAAAATAAAATTTTAGATCATTTGGCAAACAAATTATAAATCGTATCAGCCTCCCGAGTAACGAGCTTTACCGGCGCTCAGCCAAATACAATGTATGGACTTGTACCATCCTAGAACTCATTCCTGTCTGTATAGAAATGAAGTTTAATTCAAAATTTAAAATCTATACATAACAATTGTTCTAGATGTTTTACGGATCATTAGGCTACGTGTGTTATTTTTAATACATAGCTAAAATATACGTGTTGAAATTCCATATAGTTTTACTCCGTTTATTTTATTTACACATTTATTCATTCTATGAGTTTTCCGTTGCATCATGGTAAAAAATGTAAGATATTCGCTATCGCTTACAAATTGCTTGGAGTGACACGCTCCATTATAGAACTTGAAGTTTTTATGTATAAATAAAGCTACATGCACATTTTCAGAACTATAGGTCAGTTCGATCTGGAGATATGGTACTAAAAGTCCGACAGATAAAAATGACATTTATAAGGCCCTCGAGTGATAAGCTTGGCTAACGCTCAACCAATAACTTGATGCACTATGGCAGGGTTTCATTTGTTAATCAAACGTGCTTTTTACCCTATTAATACTACCACAGTGGAAACTGTTTAAGCATAAATCCAAATTCTAAACCACAATTTGCAATATAATTTGTAAAATTGTTAGTAATCTGGAGTAAGAGATTCGAGGTGTGCGTATATTCCGTCGAATGAATGAAGTAGAGCTGAACGATATAAATAATTATTCAAGTTAAATACAGTCTTCATAAAGTTGTGTATTAAATAAAGACGTGGGTTTCGTACTAGTCTTGCAAACTTAATACGATTTACAGTGTGATATTTTTGTCAATTGTCAAAAACTCTCAATAAAAAAATCATTTTTCAGTACTTCAAATTGTATTTACAGCAACAAGTACACAATGCTACAATGTTCTCTTTTTATATAGCATTTGCACTATCGTACTTCGTACATTTACAATCCTGATATGTTACAAAATGTACGAGTCTAACAAACGTTTTGAGGACTGAATTCTATCATCCTAATCAGGTTAAAGCTAGTTCATTATAAAAGAATTATTGTTAACCTGATGAGGAGGATAGATTTCTGTCCTCGAAACTTTGTGTTAGACATTTTGTAACATACAACGGTGGCCAATGTACGAAATCCTATTATCTTTACAAACCTTCCATCGCCAATAATTAACTTTAAACAAAGAAACTTAAAATTAACGTTAACATTATGTATACATTAATTTTGGTTTCTATTTACAGAAATAAACATTTTAATTATAAAGTAGGAGTGTTATTCTTTGGCGATTCTCTAAATAATGATACTGGTCGAGGCATTTGCCTTTAAGCTTTAGACCTTTCTTGCCTTTCTTGGCTTAGGAAATTAGCTGCTTTCACTGGATCAGTATTACCATTTCTATACCGTAAATTCAAATCTTGCCTGGTTTCGAATACCTTTTATCAATGCTGCATATCTCATGCAATGCTGACTCTCCCTAGTAGTTTATGTGCCAGAGGCTTCAGGTATAGAGACATCTGACTACAGTGTAGCACTGATAACTATCTGCTTTATATAAAATAAGGAATGGTGAAAGAGTAACCAGTTCAAGTTCATGTTCAAGTTCAAATCATCTTAATTCAGGAAAATCACAGAATACATTTGTCTATAGTTCCCATGCAACTCATAGGTTACAGTAAATGGAGCTGTATTATAAGAAGTAAACGGAACAATATGAGTATTTAATAAATACATCCAAAAATTATCTAAATATTTAACTTTTATTGCAGGTTAATACCACTGGCTGTTTTGTTAACTTTCCGTTTAACTGTTGATTTACCACAGTGAGGCATAGCCATAGTTTTATTTAATTCTAGAAATTTTAACATTAATATATTTTGAAGGATTGTCTGATTTGGAAACATACACTGCTATAATCGTGGTTAGTAGTAAATAAAATAATAGTCAAGTCTTAGGTGGGAATCTTAAACTACCATTAAATTCTTCAACCTCTTCACTACACAGTTTTTACGCTTCTTAAATTTGTGTGTAATAAATTTGATCCCATAGCGTTTATGCGTATGCGATTATCGGTGGTATTTAGCCTTAAAGGTAGGCGGTGATATTTCCAAAGAGTTAACCCACCGTAGGCATATATTAAGAATAATAATTACGCTTAATATTTTTATTTTTGTAATATTAAGTAACGGAATAATCTTTTATTATGACTACGTATTATTAAGTGAAATATAGTTTGTTGTCATACATAATATATATATATATATATATATATATATATATATATATATATATATATATATATATATATAAACAGTGTTTTACATTTAACGTTAAAATACACAAGCGTTACATAGTGACAGCTGTACTCTCCCTTGTACATATATACTCGTACTTAATAACATTCGTTATACAGCTTATTTGTAAAATACATAACAGTTGGGTTTTGTTTCTTGTATAGTTCTTAACTATTTGCTAAGCAATTTTGATTCTAGGATATGTTTTGTTTATTAAACTCCTCTTTTTAGAAATATATCAAAGTATTTTATAAAACGCTACGTTATATGAAAGAAAATTTGGGGAATATTTTCCAATGTCAACTGAGGTGAATTTCCGATTACATGGACAATAATAATTTTCAACAACAGTAGCATATTTTGGAAGACTGATGAGCATAATTAAAAAGATAATAATTTACTAGGATTTTAAAACTTCTACTACCGAAGACTATGATTTTCAAGTATTTTTTCTTGGACCCATATTTAAATAATTATACAAGGTGTCTTTTTAATGAGCCATCATTATGATCTTTGAACCTATAAATTTGACAATAAACTTTAAACGAGGAACCTTTCCTGGCTTTTAGAGACATTTAAAAATATGTATTTAAACTTTTATAGAAAACTGCCATCATTTTTCCAATACTAATAACTAATTTTTTTTTAATATCCAGTATTTTATTATTATTTGTGATAGGAAACGAAATATTAAGACCTTTCCAATTCTTGAAACTTTTTTATATTTCCCTTAATAACGGATATGTGAGTTCTCAGTGTCAAGACTCCTTATGGAGTTTATGACTGAAGGTATGACTCCTTATGGAGTTTATGACTGAAGGTATACATAAGCCTTATACATACAACTAAAAGTTGAAAGTCAATACAAAGTTCATATATTTTGCTACTTTGATCATTAAAACACAATATTATTGATTTTAATGTTACAATTGTGATAAATAATGAAAACTTTTTTTACAGTTATTAAATTTTAAACGTACATCTGTAATCGCGTGAATCTGTTAAATTTGTGAATATCACAATACAATACAATAGTACTGTATCTTTAATACTTTCTATTACAAGCTATATCCAATTTTTAAAATAAAAATTTCATGTAATAAACTCCGTTTTAGAAGGAAGCATAAACAAACTGGTTCAAAAAGAAAAATAAATTGTAAGATATTATATAATTAACTGGCGGTAAAGTTATTGGCATTATAAACACTTATTTTCCAGTGAGTCATTTTAATAGTAATGTATTAACATTAAATTTAACATTTCACAAAAGGCCTTTACCCATTGCTCTGGAACATCCAAACTTATCCTGAGCATCGCTCTATCCCAGGATGCAGGCCCTGATTTCACGCTGATTTTCCTCGCTACGGTAGCTGTCAGTTCTGTCTCATCCGTGTTGATGTGATCATTCGATTGGTCTTGGTCGAATGGAAAACTACGCACCGTCAAACATCGACCGAGTCCGGACATCTTTATCGCAGCGGGGACTCTGTAATAATCCTTGGCGTGTTGAAAGCTTTCTAACTATAAAAAGTACAATGCGTATTTTCTCCTATGAATTTTAAACGAAACAGGACTAAAACTTTGACTACATAGATTACAGCTTCTTCAGCTTCTTAATAATGGATAACTTTATGTAATCGTATTAGACAAATATGTATGCATATCTAAGTGTGGAAGGTCCCAAAATCCGGGAGATTCTATAAACCGGTTAATAGGTTCATATACTCTTTGTCAAATTTCACAGAGGCTGACCGAACTTTAGCAGCCTTAAAATGGTGTGGGTGGTTCTAGTATCTCAGATTAGGAATACTTGAGTATTCCTAATATAATAACCAGTATATGGGTTTAATAAGTTAGGGGGGAGTTCTACGGGTTGTATCTTGAGGCTTCCAGAAGTCTTGTGGTTCAGTGACCGTAAGTTTCAAAATGCTAATCTTACGAATTTCAATATAAATTTATGTGAATCTTTATGGCCAGAGAATCGAAAGGTGTTTTGGCATTTAAATGCGGATGTCAAAAGTAACAATGTACAGTAACGAAATAATAGTAATTAATTTTGTGTTTATATCATAGAAGAAGAAAACACATATTTTTTCTTTGGTTATATATGGTCCCTGTATTACATGCAAAGTCAATGTATACCGATTGTTATACATATAAACTGTTTAAATAATAATTCAGGTATTGGCTGAATTGTTTAATGTGAGAACTCCGTGGCTGAAAATGAGCTGGAACTCATAGTTGTTACTAAGCTTTTCATCCTTTACACGTGGATAGAAATCTTTTGATTTAACAATTAAGTTGACTGAAGATAGATCTTCACGGAGAGGCTGTAATATTTATTTTATATTTTCCTTTAACAATTTTTCGACGCAGTTTGATAATCATACTATATGTTCTCAGGTGGAAAACCTTGCCTAGCAAAAGAAGATTACGACATATTCGTGGTTCAGAAATCCAATTTCCATCTTAATGAAATTTCCTTCTTAATGAAGATTATTTCTTATTAACAAATAATCTACATTTCGATAATAGCTTGGAGTACTCAGTGTAAATGTACTACTTCAGATGATCTGAAAACGTTAATTTATATATAAAACTAATGCTTCAGAATTAATTTCTGAATAAATCGAATAAAAACCATAAAACCGCCCTCTTCTCAGAAAGATTAATTTGTATTGGAGATACAGAATGGCTATCGCAAGAGTAATGAGATTAAACTTCTCTTAACACTAATTAGTATGTTGATCATTGAACAGTATGCAATTAATTACTTTATACTAATTATGAGCAACTATAGTAAACTACTTTAGTTGTTGCAATTATCTACAAAATTATTTTGGACTGTAGAAACTAAACTATAGAAGACCTCCGGTCAATATCTGTAATGACTTTCCAGCAACGCGTACGATCGCGGCCCCCCATAGCAGACGTGACAACCTGACGAAAGCGGAGAGGTTTATTTGTGCGACCAGTGAAGCGGAAGTAACTGCTTTCACTGCGGTTCACTAGTAATGATCTATATTCGATTAGCCCAAACTCCGTTTAGTAGCAAATTCAATCAGTAGTTTATTAACTATTTTTATCACTGTGTAAAGGAAATCTGGAAAAAACTACAAAATGTTACTGATTAATTGTTCTGGAAAGTTATTAAGAGATCGACATTTAGTATCAAGAATCTTTAATCACATGTTTAGAGAGTCCTTTTTTTATCAAATAAGTAAAAAAATATTATTCCAGCTAATTGTGAATCGATTTGCTCAGTTTTGTTTAATTTTTTTAACGCGTACTTTATGACCTTTTAATTCAAATGTTTTACGTAAATGTTTTGTGTTGATAACAAAAAGTTCCCCGATTTAAAAATTTAATATTATAAGGTCAACATTTATTGATTATGAAATTTATTCGTCGATTTAGTTAATTCTTAACTCTATAATTACATCCAATATGGTATAAAATATTGAATTTAACTGTATTTATACAAGGTAGAAGCACATGATACGTGGTGTCTTCTCTGATGTTGCTTCGAAAATGTTATGTGTTAAGCTCATTTCATTCTTGTGTTTTCTTATATATATATATATATATATATATATATATATATATATAAACGACAATGCAAAAAATATGTACGTGAGAATTGAATAACCCATCGCGCAGATAAAAGAGAAATTGTGGCAGTCTACTGAGTGATGGGCTTATATGACGCGCAGCCAAATCACACGGATGGTCATACGCCATCACAGAACTCTAGTGATATGGGTATGATACAGTAGTACTCAATTTGTTCTCCGATTTTCTCGTTAGTTACAAATAGTATAAAATGTTAAAATTCTCACTAAAAATCAGTCAAATCTCATGGGATGACATGCACCATCACCAAACTTGATGTTGTCTGTATAATAATGCTTCGTGCAAAGTTTCAACTCTGTAGATCGGCTCGTTCTCAAGGTATCATGTTTAAAGACAGACATATACAAAAATTTTCAAGTCCCTCGGCTTCGTTGACATTCAGATAATTACAGCTAATGTATTTATTACGTCTATAATACATATTTAACTGGATTTTTACCAGTAAATCATAATGTAAAATGACTATAATGTTTGCTAATAAGCAATATATATTTATTATTCTTATTTAAAATGTTCAAAGGAATACAACAAGTTAATATATTTTATACATTTATACCAACCAGAAATATCCATCAAAAAAGAAAACAAAGTTAAAGGACTTGTTAAGAAGTACTTTCAAATAGGTTTAATCATTCATCTCAAATACTATTTTATTTAACATATTATACAAAGTGAAATATACATATTTTATTTATCTCATTATAAAATAAAGATAATTCACATGTGTACACTATCATTGTTTATTTACAGATGACTGTTTACTTATTTGTCGTTAATTTTTTACTATTATCAACCAATAAATCGCCGAAATGTTATAACCAAATTATTTTGTTAAGGCATATAATAAATTTAGATCTTCCACCTATTATTTTAGCTGAGTATTCACTTGTTTAATCAATGAGTTCATAATTATTAATTATTGTGTGTTCATATAACAATGAATGGCATTAGCAAGATTACAGGTACAACAAAGTCAAAGCAATTGCCATTGTAATATTCACTGTAAAGGTCTACGCATTTTATTGTTGTATATTGTTCCTTCTAATAATTGGGTTTTTAGTGTTATTTAAAATGTATTGAAATTGATTTATGTTTTTATTGTATGAAGAATTTTATGGTATAAACTCATCCCTTAGTATAAAAAATGTTTCTCATTAAGACTGGTTCGGTTTGTAATTTTAATATCGGCATGAATGCGTAGACTACATTTATTTGGAGTTATCGTAGGAAAGTGTTCGATGATTACCTTTACATAAATTATATATATTACATAAACAAATGTACTATACACATCGAATTCATAATAATATTCTGGCTAGTTCATAACAGTCTAGAACCTACACTGGATAGATCAAAGTAGATTTTGTGACTAACATCTAGACAGCCCCATAAATATCCAGGAATGGTCATTACTAATCGTAAATTTCGAGGTATGGAGTAAAGGGATAACTTATAGGTATGATGGAGGATGGTTGATACCCTCCTGATGGGTCCCTTAGTGTTAAAAGCAAAATATGAAGGAAACCCTGACCTCCCCCCCCCCCACACATCATCAGCCTCTATTGACTATTGTAACAGAGGTATTTACTAGGTCAGAGGTATTTACAGTGTCCTGTATTTACTAAGTGAGATAGTGACCGTTATCTGTTCTCTTGGTGGTACAGTACGATTCTCTGCATATGCTAACTTAAACTGATTGCCCTCAGCAATTCTGGCTGGGTATACTGCCACTCCAACGCCGAGCAAAATGGGTTTTAGGTTAAAATATGAACAATATAGGATCACGTCATCCACGTGTCCTAACAGGCTTCGCTGAGGTTGTATACAAAATTTCAAATTTTTAGTTCACTTTATTCTAGAGATATCCTGCAGACAGATAAACTGACAGACAAAAACGTACAAAAATGTACTTGGCACAAAAATGACTCGTATAGAACTCGTTCTTGTAAAAATAAAGTTTCATGCAAGTCTTCATACGAAATTTTTCTCGGCATATCTTGCTTTGTACATTATACATTCACATCATTGTTAATTAAACTGGATTCATAATAAAACCACAAATGTGTTTATAAATAATAAAAGTTTGCAAACGAAGACACTATATAATGTGATGTAGTGTGTGTTGGGACAGTTAAACTGCATGAGTTAATACACTCTTGTTTGAATCTCTTGGTTGAGTTTGTTTGCAAATTTATTTATTATTATATGAATTTAGAATGTCACATGTTAAAATCTTATATGATTATACTCAGTTTGATTACACATTTATTTATTCGATTATTTTCTCGTTACCATCACGATTATCATTGAGACCAATGTATTCGCTAACGCTCAATCAAACCCATGGAGTGAAATGCAATGCATCAAACTCAATGTTCCTCGTATAAAAATTAATCTTCATACACAATTTCAAATCAATAGATTAGTTATTATCGAGATGTCATGCGGACATCTGAATCTTTTGCCATCCTGTTTCTCTTAAGTTCAGCCATCAAGATTAATCGGATTCTTAGAACATGTTTCTGTAGTAAATGGATATGTTTTATAGTGCAACATAAAAAGAAATACACTTTATAAAATAAATCAAAATTAATAGTTAATAAAATTAAAAATTTAAAATATATGGCACATACTAATATTCAAATAGACCTTTGCATGTGTTTTTTTTTGTTCATAATGACTATTGGATTGTCCTATCATAGGTGTGACACTACAGAAGCATTACATAGGTGTGATGTTTGTTCGTTCATCTCAGAACGTTGTACACAGCTGATCAATGAAATCAATACAAACCAGAGAACTTTCTCGGAACTTTCTTGAGCACTGCAAAGTATTTCATTTCCAAACCAACCAAATTCCAACCAAGTGTACGAGTATGTTTATCCATATTAACTGTATGGGTAAACTACATGAAGTGTGAGAAATTACCGTGCAATCTTAACTTTGTCTCGACAAAAAATGAATGTTCCGTTTCATTTCATTCTTTCTATGCTGGAGTGAATAGACAACGTTTTTGAGTTAGATATACATGAATTATTTACCCATTGAGAGCTACTATTAAATTGGCAGAGCTAATACATGAATATTGTAATTTAAACAGTTAATAATAGTCATAGAAAATCTAATAATTCAACTGTTTGTGCAAACAGAAGATAAGAAGTTGTTATCTATACGATGGAGATAACACTATGAATTCTGTTTAGCGACCGGTTTTAACGGTCGGTCTGAAAACATCCGGCCGTAAATTATTTTAAAATTACCACAAGCCAAACCACATCCTACGTTTACAAAATTCTAAACATTCGTAATTATTTAATGAGTGGTTGGCATATTATTTAATATCACAAAATAAATTAATATATTAAAAACATGTATCGTTCCGTTATGATTACCAGTTTCTATAAATTACTAAAGCAACTTACATTATTAAAATAACAGTGTAGGAGCGGAGTCGCAATTATTAAACCTAATATCTTGTACATACAACGTTATCAAAATGGAATATTTATGCCCATAAAGAACGATTTTTAAGTAAACAAATTTTAAGAACAGACAATGTTACTACTTGTATTGATAACTGCTGTATAATTGGCTGAGCGTTAATGAAGCATATCACTAGAGGGGCTGGAGAGTTTCCGTTTCAGTCATTCTGTCTCTCTGTTCACACAATATCTCAAAAACAAACCTACATACTTGTTGAAATTTTTCATGAAACTACATAGAAAAGAAGTCTATGATGGTACATATTCAAGTTTGAAATTCGGATATGTAAAATTGTTCTTTGCAGCTCTAGTTTTCAATTAAGTCAGGAATTTATTAAAAGGTTTGCACTCTGATTGCGTTATTTTTATAACGAATATTTCTAAAAATACTTAATTAGTCCTACCAACAAAAAATTCGTCGAATGTTTATATCACTTCTGATGTTATAAATCGTCTTCTTCTTTAAAACCAAATTCATTGTAGATATCCATGCCGTCTGTACCTAATGCAGACATAAAAGATGAAATGTGAACTATATTTCGATGTTTCTTGAAGTCCTGATCCCACAGAATATCAATTCCACTGTTGTTTTCCACTCTTTTAATCTCATATCCGTTCTCAATTGAGCAACAGTGATGCATGGAGATGATTTTGAATTTGTGTCTTTATAGTTCCTAGAGGTTACCTAACCTTTATGGTTTTTATTTTCACATAGTGAAGAATGAGAAGATTCAAAAAATATATTCTTATATCCTGTATACCGTGATTTCCCGAGTTTTCGACATCATGTGTGCAATGTTCAATAATAAAACAGATAAATTAACTATTAAAATGGTGTAAATAATAATTATTTTTGGCAACTTACTTTATAAATCAACAATCACAAAACAGGTTATTTAAAGTGAATAATAACAAATTAAATTACAGCTAATAAAATAATATTGTTTTATTGGTAATCTACAGCTGAACATGTATACCGACATTTTCCATTAGTAACAATTAATAGTCTATTGTGTTTAATTTTCGATATATTGCAGTTTTATATTACTGGACTATAAGTATACGCTTTAATTTTAACGTACATCAGTTTTTGATTAATTATAATGGAATTTATTTCAAAGAATTTGACATATCTCCTATATTGATATAATATTCTATTTTTATAATAGTAATAGACTATGTTACAATAAAGTATTCTATGTATCGCAAGATTGTATTAATAATTTAATATATTATGTTTCCGTTGATGTTAAATAGTCTAATACCATATTTAAAAAATCCTAGATTGAAGCATGTGCTTTTAAAGTAGATTGAAGTTTATAATGTATCACTTTTTAGAATGAAATTGCATTGAACGCAACGGACATTAGATTCTCGGTCAAAGTAGTTATTCACAACCACATGGTTTTTTCTACTGTAGGTCGTTAAGTAAGTTAAACGAAATACACATAATGATATCACAGATCTGTAATAATTTGTAAAAATTAAACTATATATATATATATATATATTAAATATAAATATATATTGAATCTTTAACAAGCATACAGGCCTTTAACATCTTTATAAGCCTGTACCTTATAATCTTGGTGTAATATTGAAGTAGGAATTTTGCGTTTTTTTTATAACACCCTCCTTCTGAATTGTATTTCGTCTGAAAAATTCTTTCGTCGTTAAAAACACAAACACATAAACTGGACCGTTTTAGAATAGAGGAGCTGTTGAGTCAGTATAATGAGAAATATTCTATATGATTGTTATGTTAGTCAACCTAAAAGGAAGCATAGTATAATGAAATGCCACTTAGTTGAAAATGAATCTGTGTATGTTTTGACAGTTATTGGTAGATGATAAAAGCACAAACAAGATCTGGTCGAATTCAATCGCAGATCTAGCAGCACTCGATCGCAGTGGCGTATATAGAAAATTATTTTAGAGGGGGAAAACGGCTGACGCACTGATTGGATTACGAAATTTAAAATAACCTCTAAAATAGGGGCTAGAAAATCTAGCCTGGGAATTCATGAGATTTTAAGACCTTGTAATTCTGTTCTTGCTTAGAATAAACTTCTTGGTGAAATTTTAATGTTTTTCTTTAAAAATGTCGGTGAGGGACATTGAGCCCCCCTTATATACGCCCATGGCTCAATGCATAATAGATATTTTCACTCTTTCCTCTTTCTAGTTAGGGAAGAAAGTGCAACAACGCCGATTTATTACTTGTTATAAATATGGATGGATGATTCTTATTAACGTCCCAGACGCCATTTACAATTTTTGTTGCACCACGTCTTCTTTTACCAGCCGGATGTAGCACGCCTTCAGGTTCACTCGTGTATTGTACGTCGTTTAGTAATTCTCTTCTATTAAACTGACTCAACTAATGACACCTCAAATTAAATACTAAACCATCATTATCGAGAAAACCAATGTATGACCACTCTTTCAAAATAAGTAACAGTAAAATTATAACTTCAATTAAAAGCTATGTTATATGAGTTCAGCTAAAACCGACATTTTCACCCTTATTCTTTTATTGAGATCCTTAAAACAAGGTATCAATACTATGATGTTACTGTTAAGAAAAATTGTCTCTTTCCCAAAATATGAAGGATGAATAAAAGATTTTAAGCAATAACTCAATCTCGTGGCACCTCACTGTTGATAAAGGAGTGGATAAAAGGATAAAAATTGTGAAAATTGGGTTAAATTTGTTGTATCTAACATAGCTTGCAGTTATTAAAATTGTTATAATTTACCCTTGTTCCAATTGTACCAGTTTTTAAGAAAGCGGCCGAGTTTGATTTTCTCGGTATCGTTAGTTCTAATAAACGAGTTGTAGGGAAACGACCTTGAGTTTAACCCATAAAAATAATTTTAAACTTGAAAAATGTATATCCTGGTCTTATAATTACAGAAAGTTTTTCCTTTTAAAGATATGAATGACCAATACACATCACAACTATTTTTAGTTACTATTGTAAAGTTTTTAATGTTTCGTATCTTTCAACTATGACGTAGCCTGCAAAAAGGTTATATCTATTTTGTTAACAACCAATAACAATTCTGGAAGGAATTAAAACGCTTTGGGATGCATACATTAAAATGAGATATATTCTTAGACAACGCTACTATATTCAGGCCGAAAAAGTTTTAAGTTCAACATTGCGCATATGGAGCTGAAATACAAGTAGCCGGCTTGCGAGTACAGATGGCTCTTAATTTGATGTATCACTAGATAAGCCATCTTATTTAAAATTTTGAGTTGATCAAATCAACTTTAGGAAATAAGAGGTAACAATAAGTCATAAAAAACGTCATGAGCTAATGTCATTCCCACAAGAGATTTGACAATTCTTAACCATTTATAAGTTAAAGGGAAGATTCGTGCTGTTGAGAAACACAGTAATAGCAGTGTAATAGCTCTCTATCTGAGTTTTCTCCAGTAATGACAGTCATTACTGAATCCTTCGATGATCGAAACGGTCGTGAAATCCGGAACCACGCGTGTTAAAAATTTAAATTTTATTTAGTTTCGAGTTACTTTTGTGATACTGAGTAAAGTTATTCTTTCTTACATCAGTTCCGTCGTAATTTTAAAATGAAACGCTATTATTTATTGTCTTTGATTTTTAGGCCGTTATGTAATAATATATTTACGGTATCTAATAATGTTTTATCTATTTGGAATGCAACCTAAGGAGATCAGACAGAATTTTCGTTCAGCCTTTCCTTTTTCAACTACAACATATGGGTCCAACGAATGATTTGGTTCCTGGAGTTATTTTTGAGTTTTAAAACAAAATTCGTGTTGAGACTTTTTATCCGTGCCATTGTAAAGGATCTGTAGTGACATTTCGGTATTTAAGGTGCTCTCGTTCGACAAGGTGCTACGCTACGAAGTCGTATTTTTAATTACATTAATTTCATATTTATAAGTTGTGGTTATCTTTTATTAGTTCTATGCGCTTTAACAGTTTTAAGATGATACTTTTGTGTGATTCTATGAAGATTAAAAATTAAACTTAGAGACTAACCATATTCAAAAGTTGCTGAGTCACTGAGAAAGACCGTTTGTTCAATAAAGATATTAAAGAAAGGGAAATCCGTCTCATATTTTGCTGTTTATTTTTTGTTACAATGTTGGATTTGTTTGATTGATTACCTTAGAGTTCTGATTTCCAGATGCATCTGTTGTTTGTATCTGTACGGTAATTTTACATATAGGATATGGGTTGCAATAATATATTAACTGAAGTTGAAATGAAAGGACCTACCCTAATCAAATTTGTTTGGTTGTTTAACCACTGGTATTTCGATCGAGTGCCGATTGTTACTCAGAGGTTTTCATGCATCTTTATAACATTTAATCTCGACCCTCTCTGGGGCAGAACGGAACGAATTCAAACGATTTCTTAAGTCTTTTGACGATGAATAGATATAAAGTTATTTCGATACAATATATTTAATTGCTATCTTAGAGTTTCTAGATGTTTATCTATGACATTAGAACCACTTCACTGCTAATGTTTTGCTGGATCAAGGTGTCAAAGAGTTTAGAGTGTAGATTATGCTATTGGTGAAATTGAAATTAAAACTTTTTACGTTTTGTTAGTACTGCAATATACGGCATATCGAGGTACCTAAAGATAAATTCAAAGACTTTATGCAACATAGTGGGCTGAGCGTAGTTTTACTTGTATGGTTTTCACGATATCTGATGTAAATTTAAATTTGGTAAAACATGGAAATTCTTGCAGTAGTGATCCGTTTCAAATGAATCGCTCTACTAAATGGATAGAAAGCTTTACTGGCTTCAAAATGGAATCTTAATTGTGGCGTTGTAGAACAGCTTGGTCCTGCGGAAGAAGTAATTTACTAGGGCGCCCCATAATTGTCCGGAAGAGAGGACTTAAACAGCGAGGGTAGGTTTTTTCTCACTCCAATTTGGAAATGGGCTTGTTATCTTTTTAGCCCCCTTCCTGTCTCTGTTTAGTTCATATTCCTAAGAGAGACAGTATATTCGATACCTGTAAATGAGGTTTCGAGTTTATGGTAAAATCACTCCAATTGTGAGTTGAATCTGTTTTATCGATTGACTCGCCATGAGTTACGAACCTTGCGATAAGCTCATCTAAAATACACAGCTGGACCAAAAGTTTCTTCTCTTGGTGTACAATCGGAACATTTGAATTGATTCTTGAGCCTCGAACCCCACAGTTGGAATCATACTTAGGATTCTCGCAGGTATTCTGGATACAGGTAGCTTTTTAGTAGGTGGAATCGGATGGCCGCTGCAGATCTATGTGACAGAAATGGTAACAAATCAATACTGAAAGGAGACACAAACATGGGTTGGAAAGAGATAACTCTCTTGCATAGGCAATTTAGAAAAGTCCCAAATTGTTCTCTAATATTGTTTTCACAATTTAAACTGTCAATGCAATGTAAATGGTGATAAGTTATGAGAAATGATCTGTAACCCAATTGATGAAATAAGAAACAACACCGAATTGTATACAAAAGTCTTTTGACTGTTACAGGTGATAGTCACCGTGCTGGTCTGCTGGTTATCCCCCTGCCTTGCGCTCGGCGACAGTGAAAACTCTGAATCGTAAGTCTAGAAGAGTTGTACGTAAAGTTGTGTACTTCAACCATTCGTTATGACTTATAAATCTCATCAAAAAAACCTATCAGTTTAACATAAAACGCCTAAATACCATGTGTATATGTACTGAGTCCACTTTTTTCATTTTCCAGTCCAAAATGGCCAACGGATATGTTTATGAAGACAACTTGTAAAAGGCTACTCAAAACTCATGAGCTCAAAATTACAGTTTTCTCACCGCAAATGTATTTTTATTTAGATGGAATTGTTGTTTCCAAAACTTTAATACAGTTTCTTTTGTAAATTTATGAAGACCCAATCAGTAGACGTTTGGAAGGATAATGGGGTTTCGGACATTTACCATCGTTATATGTTACAAAGTGTTATATAATGTTATAACAATGGCAAATGTCCGAACCCGTGCTATTATCCTTTCTACCCTGCCGTCATCATAGTTAAACTTTAAACAAAGAGTAAACGTTTGTAAAATTCGAATTAAATTTTATGGATATTCTTAAAAATGACAACTGTACATTAAAAACGGTTGTCAACTTTCAGCTGCAATTTATTAGCACATCTCGAGTTGTTGTATACCTATTGTCCTTGTTCCTTTTCTGTTAAACATGTAATGCACAAGTATTAACTGATGTAGTTATGTAAAGTCAAAGTGAATATTTTACAATTGTTAGTAACGTATAATAAATTTGAATTAATACATTTTCACTAGTTACAGTTTAGATTTACACTATTGTATATGTCACATTTTCGATACCCAAATCACCATTATCATGGAGTAATTATACATTGAAACAAATGTGGCTTAAAGAGCGTATCAAATTTGTAGACTCTCCGATATGTTTTGAAACCTGTAGATCTCATCATTGGGTATGTATGCTTTGAACCAGTCTCTGAGACAAATTTACCTTCTACAGACGACACACATATTTATCTTTAATTTGAAATTATTATTAAGTTCGTAAGAATTAAATTTTATATTTATAGAAAGTTAAGATGTATGTAGCTTAATTATGATTAAAGCAGCATAAAGTTACGCCAACCATAAAGTCACGTAGTTTTGGCATTATTATTGTTTCAGGCACAAAAAGGTTGTAATACACGTCCCGTCGTACGAGAAAGTAATCAAACACACCCACACAGTCTACAAGATCATAGGGCCAAAGAAGAGTGAGAACGACCACAAGCACCACGGAGAAGTGATTCACAAGCACATCCACGGGGGCCACGTGGACCACGTCCACAAGCACGATGGACACGGACACCACGAACACAAGCACCACGGGCACGCCGAGCACGGTCACACCCACCACGGCCATTCGGACCACAAGCACGCCCACGCTTTCCACGGTGTGCACGACCACAAGCACGCGGGCCACGCCGAACACGGGCACAAACATCATGGACACTCGGATCACAAGCATTCTCACCAGGGGCACCTTCATGGCGTGCACAAGCACACAGGCAACGCGGAGCACGGCCACAAGCACTTGGGCCACGTGGGCCACGAGCACGCCCACACAGTACACGGCGGCCACACAGGCAGCCATGACTACCACTCCAGAGCCTTCGACAGTGGCCTCAGCCCCGTGCACCAGTACGAGACCTACGAGTACCTGGACGATCTTCCTGCTCATAGCTACAATCCCTACTACGGCGGATACCAGCAGGAGGGATACCATGGAGGTTATTCCAGGTTAGGAAGATACTACTGAGTGACACATTCGCCATCGTGGTTTCTCTAAACTGACCTCAACAACAGGAAATCTAAGTCAGAGGAGTTCAAAGCTCAGGGATATGCTAAGATGAGAGATTTTTACAGTTTTGTATAATTCTGTTACAAAAACTCCTAGTAGGCATAATACCAATTTTCAGGCTTCCTTTCAAACTTTCAAAGATCTACCTCGTTTTCAAGTACGTTCTATGTTCCTTGCACTTGCTGTACCAATAGTATGGTACCTATCTTGTTATCTTTTTCTGCTATTCTTATCATATTATTATGGTTATTTTATACGATTACAAAATTAAATCTTTCTTTGAACCTTCCATACTACTTGCAACTTTACTAGTTGAAACTTTACATTTTGTTATTCTGCTTATCTCTAAACCTAGGTCTCTTTGAAAGTGATTGTCTCTGACAATAGCTCCTAAAATGCCATTCCTGTTTGCTATTCTTTCCTTTTCTAATCTATTCTTGGCAAGCTTTTACCCTTTTGAAATTAGAACAGTTATAACTCACCAATGAGTAAATTCATTATACAAGTATGGCTGTTTCTCTCTACAATATGCATTGTTTCAATTACTTGCATTATAAAATGGAATAATGTAGAAATATCGCAAACAAAATGAGTGTTTTCAAATGTCCCATACTAATTCGTATCCGAGTATGGCTGTTTCGCTCTACAGTTTGCATTGTATAAATTACTTACATTCATTACATAGTTTCAAACCTTACAACACGATGTTGATCACAACATTTAACATCTTAATTGTGATTCAACTTCAATAAGGTTTGATATTGGTATGATACATAACAAATATGAATAAGAAAGCTAAATACTACAGATGAATGAGTGTAAAAGGTCACACGGTAATATCTCAGCCCTGATGATAGTCTTCTAAGTGCCGACAAGTTATATCTGTATATTTTTGTAATTATGTGTTAATTAAATAGACAAAGTCACATAAGTCTTAATTACTGTATATGTTAATTACTGTAAATATATTGCTTGTTATTTGTTACATTTTCAAATAAATAATATATAATAATCTTGTATATGTTTTTCCTTTTACCAAAGTAGTCATGGTTCGTGTGAAGATTATAATAAAGTTATACATACCTAAAACATCATTAACTTGGCAATCATTTGAGTAGATATGGCCAAATTTATTGTCAATAAATTTTACTTTCAATATAACTTTTTAAATTTACTAGGTTAATGGTTTGCCGTGTAAAGGGAGAATTACTATCAAACTTTATGTTACTTGAATTATGAATATTATATTCGTTTTCAAATATAGTATAGTATGATATGATGATCGATCACATTATCAGTTATCATGCCACTCTGCTGTTTGTATAGTCTGAAGTTGAATATTATCTTCTATACGTACAAAGATCAAAGATTCTTTAAAAGCGAAGTACAAAACACAATGACTCACTCAATTCATCAACTTCCTTCCATGGGCATATAATTTGAAGGCCAACAATAATTTGTATTAATTTTATATATATATATATATATATATATATATATATACATATATATATATATATATATATATATATATATATATATGTATGTGTGTGTGTGTGCGCGCGCGCGCGCGCGCGTGTGTGTGTGTGTGTGTGTGTGTGTGTGTGTGTGTGTGTGTGTGTGTGTGTGTGTGTGTGTGTGTGTGTGTGTGTGTGTGTGTGTGTGTGTGTGTGTGTGTGTGTGTGTGTGTGTGTGTGTTCTCATAAATTAAACTTCATAAACAATTTGAATAAATCTAATGGAGAGAAGATATAATAAGAGCAAGTTTGTACCAACTTTTTAATACTTTCCAACAATTCTTTTAGTCTTTTTGATTGTTTTCTTCTCCGATCCTTCTTTATTTAGAAGTGGGTGTTTCTTGAGAATTTATAAAATAATATGACTCGGGATTTAAGCTGTTAACTACCGAATATTATCGAAACACAAACAACGACGAAAAGTGCAAATGACAGAATTATTCAAACTATTTTTATTCACTTAAATATTATTTTTCTATTTTCAAACAAAAGAGACTTTTTTTAACTGTCTCAGTAGTTTACTATAAATTGTCATATAACGGGAGATACAATGATAATTGAGTAATTAACATAGCTTATCACCAGGAGATATCCCTGCTTACTCACATGTGCACCTGGACAGTGATCATACCATTGGTGTCTAAGTATGTACTCTAGTAAGTAGCTTATTACACTGAAAGTGGCTGTAGCCCACAGAACCCAGTGTTTTATAAGCATACATTACTTATAGAACGTTAGCTTGAAGTTATTTTATCAACATCTAAGTAGACTTGTAAATCTTGTAACCGACATTGGAAAATATAGATATAACTATAAAAGTAGTAAACAAATTTAACATGGCAGCATTAGTTTCCACAATGACCACAATAGTGTAATTAAACTGCAAACAGTTCTTTTGTTTTCGATTTTTTACGCCAGGTACGAGTAAAAAAATCTAGTGAAAATGGTCACCATATTTTGTTTTCTATTTCATCACTTTAGTATAAATCAAAGTATTTTTATTTTTACACCTTTTTCCATTAAAAAAAATATAAAGTTCCTCAACTGCGGTCGCTCTTTTTATTGAAATTTAGATATGCCTTCACCCATTTCCTATTTTTTTTTTTAAATAAAATGAATTAAATCAAACTTGATTACAAACAATGATGGCCACAATGATAACAGCAATTTAAAATTTCTTGGTATAATTATTCTAACTTTAGACCAACACTGAGCACATATAAAGAATATCCATTCTGTCTTTTTTATCTGTGAATAAGTATTATTTTTCAGTAGAATTATTCAGTAGAATTATTTTCAGTAGAATTTATTCCATTGTTATTTCCTAACCACATAATTAGACATAATTTTATAGCGTTGTTCTTATGAATTCCAAAAAAGTAATATCTTAAAAAGGAATTTCCATTGATTTCACTCACGTTAGGTGAATGAGATCTTGTGTGCATGACAATTTAAAAACAAATTTAATTAAACTTCATAAAATGGAATCTCCTCGTGTGCCTGGAAAGATATAACGACCGAACGACTGTTATTTTTTTTAATAATATTAGAGTATCAACACTTATATTAAAGAGAAGACTGTTATAAAAATAATCAATAGCTAGTAATTATGAGAATAGTATATTATTCATAGTTTGATCTAATTCAATCTAGGGCCAACTTAAAAAATGCAAGAACAATTATAACATCTTATTAAATCTCACTTTCGTCAAAAGAATGAACTAATCTTCAATTGAATATATTCCCCATGAAGAACTATATCGATATTATTGCCATAGTTAGACATGCCTCCATATTAATGCAGAAAGTAACCATAATGAGCAAAACATTTCAACACAGCTCGAGCGTAGATAGCGCCTCGTGCACCGCGATAGTCATGCGACGGTGCTGTACTTACTGCACTTTCATAATTTCACTATAGGGCCACCAGTATTATAGATAATTAATTCCACATCAATATTCATTGACTTGATTTCTATTTAATATCTTTGCTTCTTTCTTAAAGACAAAAGTATAGGAAAGGAAGCTAATGTTTAGGCTTACAAGGTCAGTGTCATGATTAACATTTAAGCTTTCCGGTCATTCACAGTCTCTGCTTGTCGACTTTGGAATAATCTCCCGGATCATATTAGAGGTATTCGTAGTCGGGAACGGTTTCGGGGGGTGCTTAGGGACCATCTGTTTTGGGCCTCTTCGGGTTGACGATATCGTGGCATAGGGTATGGGACGATGGCTTTGTATGAATGGTGATGGATGAATGTCTGTTAAATTCCTTGTAAGTTTTATTCTATGTATTTATTTTTAGTTTCATAGAAAACCTTTGTTTCATTTTATTACTTTATATAAATAGATATTATAATTTTCGATTGTAAAATAGTAATGTAAACTGTATTGTGGCTCTTATTTTACAGTAATAGTAGAGTTTATTAATTTATGGTTAGGTGTAAGAGAGGACTTAATAGTCCTAACCTCGCCAATTGAATATGTTTTACGTTGTATTCAATAAAGTCATTTTTCATTTCATTTCATTTCATTTCAACACATCTTCGAAACATTGTTTACATAACTACATTCTTGAAAAATTTCAGTCTCTCACAAGCCAAAAGATGTTACGCCGAAACTGCTACAATAAGCATTCTGAAGGAAATAGGTTTTTCCGGATATTTACCATCGTTCAGTGAAACAAGAAATCAGTAACACTACGTTTCGAGATCTGCAATCTGATCTTTTCTTCAGGTAATAACTAACCTAATACATAATTACAAACTAGATTAATATAAACAAATCATAAATAACCTTCAAACAAAGAATAAGAATTCGTCTGTACATTTATGTTGAGAGGGGCGGACCTTCATCGTGATTGGCTGGAGATTTAATAACCAACAACCAGCTATGATCAATATGGCTCCTTTATTACAGGTTGCCAGCTTTTTGATAATTTCACGCTCCTTTCTAGAAGTAATATTCTTTCTTTATTATTTCTAGAATAATCATTGAATTTCGTAGACTCCTGTGGCACGTACACAGTGAAATCATGTCCTTCACTGGTCTCAAACAGTTCTTCAACTGGCTTGAATACAGTGGTTTCTCTAGTATACTATTTTATCAATCGTTCTTTCACTATAAAGAAGATATAAGTAAAAGTTACTAGTTTTGAACTTTGTTCATTTACAATTTGATATAAATATAACACATTCTGACACGTAACTTTTGTAATTTGTTTCTAAACGTTGTATTGATCCGAGTAGTATTGTATCCATTCTCGTCCGTAGTTTCCTCTTCTCTTTGGTCCATCCATCCTTATGTGATATGTAGATCGTACAATTAATAAATGATTTAACAATGTATGTATTAATAAATGTTTGCCTTAAACTATCGTCTGACTCCCTAATTGTCATTATGTCTAAAAATGGTAAACTGCTGTTTTCAACTCCTATATTGTTAGAATGTATGGCATTTAAACGTTGTCAGAATTTATTTTAGCTTCTTATTCGGTAAATCGCCACCGAGTCAACCCCACAACATGTTTTTTACCTGTACAATCAAGGGTCTTGACATCGGTGTTTATGTTTGGCCCAGAATATAATCCCACTAATATTATAAATGTGAAAGTTTAAATGTTTGGATATTTGGATGTTGGAGGTTTGTCCTCGAATCACGCTGAAATTGCTATACGGATTGTGCTGAAATTTGGAACAGGTAGAGCTTTTGGTCTGAATTAACATTTAGAGTGCTTTTTACCACCCCTAACACATTAATTTCACCAAATAAAGTCGAATTAAAATTGAAAAATTAGTTTGTTTACATTCGAATGTTATGATAAGAACGAAAAGTATTTTGACAGCTGTTGACAGCTATAGTTCGACAAACTTTCTGAAACATCTGTTTAAATTTGAATTTTATCAATAATAAGTAAACAATGCTTGATCGGTAGTGTAATACAGATAGTAAATAAAACATTAATATATAAATTTTACTCCATATTGCGCCAGTGACGAATTAAAATCATCTAATGCATTAAATACTGTTATAAAAATAACCTTAATGAAACAAGTTATTAATGTACTATTCACATAAGTTACTTTAAACTCGCGGGCTTCCTTGACATTATGATATTACATTTTAACAATATGGCTAATGGAAAAACAGAGAAATGAATACTAATATGCCTCAACTATTCACTCTTTCCCTGGCTACAGTCCAAAAAACAAGTGTAACGTAAAACTTTAATAACTATTATTTTGGAATGTTGCATAACCTTAATAAGGATTTCCCCCTTATACCGAAAGTACATAAGACGTAGGTAGAACTTCTCCCTAGGTCGTAAACTGTAAGTAAGTAGGCTTTTCAGTCCTACTTATTTGTGTATTTTCTTCATCAGGACAAGGCAAACTCAACTATGTCAATACGATTTTGACCAAAATAGATTTCCTAGAACTAGATAATCGAACGTATATAGTATTTTGATCGGGGCAATATGGCAAGCTAAAATGTGACATAGTATGTAAGTGAATTTAAACGGTCTTAAGTAGGCACTTTTTAACCGAAGTAGGTGTCTCGGTCCTACGTAAATACATAATATATATAAGTACATAATATAAAATGTATATAAAAGTTTTCTTCATCAGAACAACAAGGCAAACCCTACTATGGTGCTGGAAATATCTTAGACCTGAAATATGACAAGGACTGGAAATATACGCTTTTTGACCGAAGTAAGTTTCAGGACCTGTGTGATCCGAGATTTGTGATTTTTTGATCGGGATGACAAGGCAGATTCAGCTGTGACGTTACCTATATAATTAATTAGTACCAGAAATGCCCCTACACGTGCCAAACATGATATATTAATTAAGTTAAATTATGATACTATTTATCATGAACTTAAATAATGTTTACCTGATGTATGCCTACTTACGTTTTAAAATTGTTATAGGATCATCATCATATTACATCATAATTGCTTTTACGAAGTAATATAAGGACTTCGGTTCTAAAGATGCGTGCGAAGCTGCGGGTAGCAGCTAGTACAGAATAAAATTACGAGAGTATGTATAAAACAGTTGTATTGGTTGCACATTCATATTTTATTTCAATAGATTTACATTTACCAAGAAATGAGGAATTCTGTCATTACAAAACTCACAAATGTTTTCAAAATCTCTTAAATTATAAAATACTTTGGTTTTTTGCCTCTCTTGAGTTAAAGTATTTTTATTCAATGATTTGTTTAGTATCAAGAGTGATGAATGACAATACACAAAAAGTACAGTTACAGTAGTATTTCGATTAACGATCTGTTTGTAAAAAACTTTTTAAAAATATTCAAAATATATTTTGAAACCGGATCGGACGTTACTTTAAAATACGAAGGTGATATCAATTTGATTACTTTCGATCATAAACGATTAAACTCAGTTACTCAACTGTCAAAAAAGATTGCCTCATTTTGCAGCACTGACTTATGGTCAGCTCACTTAGGCGAGCAGTCTGAATGGTATTAATAATTTTCACTTTTTATAGTCCAGAATGACCGCAGCTACTTGCGGCCAGCTCGTCATTATCGAGAAATCCGTATCCTTAGTTTGCCTAACAAGACAATAACTGTGAAAGTCCCAACCGCTTCCTTCCGGGCACAGTTCTTATGCCGAATATTTCGGCGACAGACGGGGGGGGGGTGTATCGCAGCCGTCAAAATCTCTTACAAAGGAAAAGTGTTCCTTAAATTTAATAAGTTGTATAATTATCGATTATAATCGGATATCCTTACAAGTGTACGTTACATTAATTCTTTACGGAAGCACGTGGGTACGGTTGACTGCAAAAATGAATGGATTTTAGTCCATTTCTGACGATGGAAGATTTGAGAGGATAAGTTAGTACGGACATGTATCATCATTATAAGTTATAAAAACTGAAATAGTGTTTAAAGTACAATTACTTACCCTCTTTGTCACGAATCAAATCTTAAAACAAGATTAAATCTTACAAAGCAAAGCAAATGTCCAAAAAGTTTCAATATTAGGCCTACTGTCTGTATCTCAATACTTGATGACAATAAAACTTGATGATTGGTTTTAAGAATTTTTAAGATAAAAATTACCTCTATGACCAAAAGGTTATCATTTGATATTTGTTACCCTTTCACTAACCTCCCATTCTGAACCTCACCATAACTAGTGCGACTGACGTTCAATTCCTTTCTTAGCTAAATGACTTAAACAAGGTTTTTGTGCTTATACTCTTCCCGGACAACTAAATACAACAGGTTCCCTCATAAACAGAACGCCACTATCACGCCGTGTCTTCTCAATATCAGACCAGCTTCCAGAGTACCAATCTTCTCTGCTGACAAAAAAGCTATAATATCCCTGCAAGTACTTGCTAACCACAAGAGAGAGGGTATAATTATAGTTGAAAGTATCTCACCTGATCAGAACAATGGATAGTTTTTGTTTCTCTACAGCAGTTCGGGCGGCACCGCACTCTAGCCAGTGGCATCAGAAGCATCTGTATGTTCATCACCTCCATCTCTATTAGACAAAAAACTATTTACGATAAAGACACGAATTTATTGATAGTACTTACATGAAAGATGACTGTGGTGTTTGATATGTAATGATAATTAATGTTTTATTGAACATTATTTAGTGTATTTATGACCAGCAAATTCGATAAAGCCCAGGAATAACAGTTCATACCTGTCGTTTTCGATGTTGGAATCACATGGGTAGCCACGTCAAGTTCTTCTATGGAAAACGGTCAAAAGACTGCCAGCGAGGACTTGCTAATTTCTTGAATTCATTCCATTTTCTATGTTTAATTTTAATAAATGCCTAAGGTGCTTAATTTCGATAATACATTAGGTCGTTAACGCAAATATTAATAGGATATTCTCGTATATGGACTCGTTGTGCACCTGAGGTACCTGTGGAACTTTTTCTCAATAGTAACCATGGTAACCTAGCCTCCCAACTGCTAACTGTGAATAAAGTCCAAAATCTCAATTTTTTGCACCCGTGCCTCTCTTCTAATCAAGATAGTTTTGAAAACATAGGCCGCATTTTAATTGCTTGTGATAGTGATTCAACAGTCTATTGTAACAGTCCTTGCATTCCTGATTGTCCAGAGTTAGAAGCTTAGTAAAATTATTATATAAGGACATGTAATATTATATTGTATTAGTTGTTAACATTTTGAAGAGATCTTCCAGAAATATATTTGATTACCAGACACGTTCTCAAACTTTTAATTTCAAAATATGTTCATATCGCTGACTTGAATGTTATTTTTAAACAACAAATAATTGGTTTAAAACGCTCTATTTGGTCCACATTTTAAAATAAATATTTTAAAGAAGAAACAGTACATAACCATTACGGCATTGCTGTATATCAAACATTTGATTGAACTGCAGTGCTTAAAAATAATCAGCTACGTAACATCCCCACATATGCATAAAAACATTCATAAATATTTGTTAATCTTCAAAGTCCAGGTGGAACTTATTTCCAAATAAAAATTCCAAAACTTTGTCATTTTTTAGAATGTTATTTGTGGGTACTCTAGGAGGTATATTGCCGGTTTTACACTTCCAGGATCCTGTGAAATCTTTACGGAGGTGGAAACATCTCAAGGTATTCGGTATTTTGTTAGGTTTTCGTTTATTACTTTCAAAGCCATATGTTTTAAGAGAAATATGGTTATACATTTGGTTGTTTGACGAGCTACTGTTAAGTACCACTCCATCCGTACTTATATTCAAGTTCAAACATGGGTGTGGAATGAAAATCGCCAAAAGTTATCATCTGCCCAAATTGGGTAGGTACATTCTCTCGTACCCGTACCCGTTCCATGTATTGTTTTATTATTCAGCTGGACATATCCTATTGATGCATGCCATTATAAATTTATTGTAATGAGTTTGTCATTTTTACGTAAAATTATTATGACTGCTTGCTTGCAGTGAAGACATACAACTTATAATTTGTACGTGAGCCCACTACAACCATGGCGGCTTATCCAGGTGATTGCAAGACGAGATGCAGCACTAGGGTATATATATATATATATATATATATATATATATATATATATATATATATATATATATACTTTAATATATATATTTTATATATATTTAATCTATATATTTTAACAGGACTCCAGTTTTCTGCAATTTTTAATCCTTATGTGCAAAGCGATTGCAAAATTCGCCTAATACGGATTTAAAGAAGGCTTCCACCAAGGAAGACTGGCCTGGATGAGGATTTTAGAAACGTCGGCACAGTACAAGGTCGGTAACACTGACAAGGTCGGTACATCATTTGAACCTACGGTCTTTAGACCAATGTCTGAGACATAATCAAATAGAATAGGATAATAGATGTGATTAGATTTGTTTTGAATGGGACAAAAAGCCGCGTAAGTGGGGAGAGGTAGATATTGCAGAGACTTTCTTGGTGTTCTATTCAAATGTGAAGTGGCCTAATGTAGTTCCGTAAAGATAAAGATAAATATTGTAAAGTCCTGCATTTATTGCAAGATTCGAAAATTTAAAAAATCATCGTTATTTGAACTCCTGTATGTCGGTTATTACGATATAGGGATACGCCACGCCACGTGTCGTGTAACAAGCTTCGCTGATGTTGTATACAAATTTCAAATCCATAACTTATTTAATTCTGAGATGTCCTGTGGAAAGATAGATAAGCAACAGAAAAGAAATCTTTACAGCCCCCAGGTACACAGAAGAACAAATCTGAAACGCAACTGAGAAATAGAGTTGTTACATCACTTAGTTAAATCCCGTGGATAGACATGCCCATCACCAAACAAGTAGCAGCATAAGTAGAAATGATTTGACATGCAAAATTGCAAGTCTCTAGCTAACTTCGTTCTTGAGCTATGCAACGGAAAAAGTAACATGTACAGTTAAACAGACAGACAGAAGAGGAATTACTCAAAACCTTTCAATGACTAAGCTTAATATACAAAATTTCAAGTTTATAACTCAATTCATTCTCGAGTTATCACAGGCTTTGCTCTCAGCCAATTTCCATAGAGGAACAGGCAGTATCATCGAACTCTATCTTGTTTATATATAAAAAGACTTATACACTTTCAGCCCCATATGTATAAATATGATACACGTTGCACTATGAGCTCACGCCCACGTGCATCATTTTGATACACTGTAAAACCCAGCCAAAAAGTGTAAAAGTTTATCCCCAGCCCAAGGCTTACTAACGTGTGGAATCATTCCTCTGATTGCTTTCATGCATAAAAAAATCAAAACAACTAAATAATAACATTCTTACAGCATTTTTTTAGACTGTGCATCATTATGTTGCATATGGGCCATTAATGTATGTTTTGGTTTTCTTTTTTTACCACAATGGCCCACTGTGAGTCAATATGATGCACATTTTCAAATTTCAACATGTGCATCATTTTGGCTCACGGAGCTGAAAAGTATTTAAAAAATCCTATTATCTGGCCTATTCTTTTATTTCTAGCTAAACGAAATCAACTTTTCTTTGACAGTAAAGTGTTTTTGGTAGGTTAGGCCAGGTAAAGTTTGTTTGGTAATATATATTAGGTTAGGTTATGTCTCAATAGAAATAAATAAAAATGGTTTGTCCATTATACGGCTTCCATCTAAAGTTATGTTTGGATATGAATAATCCCAATAAAGTTCCATATTTACCTAACCTATTTACATAATGTACCCTAACCTAAAGGATGGATTGTATGATATAATATTAGATAAGTTGCTAACAAATTTTGTTTGATTGGGCAAACGTTTTGGCAAAAAACAACATCGATTTACTATGAACATATTTTATTTTACAATCTGGATATTACTATTCAGGTTAGGCTACTACATCTTATTTTTTTACACATCGATGTTTTTTGAAAAAGCAGTTCATACACATGTACTTCTGCTCTGTACAACCAGGACACTTTGTTCTAACTTGAGGTGTTTTTCTTTGCAGCTTGTAAACCGACCCACACGGGATTGGTAAACGTTCGTTATGACATTCGTTGGTAACTTAACATAAAATGACATGTTAAGTTGGTCTCTTAAGTCTTCAGAATTCATCTATATATATATATAAAAATGAAACTGTTCGTGTGTAACAGCATCACTCACAAACGGGCTGGACGGATTCGCCTAATTTTTTTTTTTAATTTGTTCGTCTTGATCTGTAGAAGGTTATAGGATACTTTTTATCCCTTTCCCGATTCAGGATTCCGCCCCACTGGTTACAGAAATACCCGTAAGAAATGCATTGCAGCAAACATATGTTATTAAGTGAAAGAGTCTTTTCAAATTTTTAATCAGCTGTTCTTTGTAAACATATATAATGCGACAAAAAAATATATTTATATATAAATTTCTTTACACTTATAGTTTTTAAAGCATAGAGTAAGCTTAAGAGAAACGACAAATTTTGTTTAAACTGTTTCTGCAATCATAATATATAAAAATGAATGTTTGTGTGTTTTGTCCTTTATAGACTCAGAAAACTATTGGACCGATCACTATGAAAAATTTGTATTTTTCTATGTAGAAGGTTTATACGCAATGCCCATTGATGTAACTAACCACCAGGCTGTACTGCAAGATATAAAAGTTATCAAAGCGCCTGCACATTATAAACTGCAATTACAACACAGTAGTTACGTATATTAAAATATCCAAACACTATTTGAAGGCAAAGAAATATACGGGCAAAGCTTAAGAGAGACGCGTGCGAAGCCGCGGGAAACAGCTAGTATCTCATAAAGAAATCATCCAAGCAACACAAACACTCCAAGCCAAGATCTGGGCAAAACAGCTGTTTTTGTAAACAATGCAGTGTTGCCAACCGCCAACCAATTTATGACCCATCAATGCCCTGTGGTCCCACAGTCCCACAGAACACAGTATGCTATGCAGTTTTAATGTAAGTGTGCATAAAAAAGGCTCACAGCTTGATTAAAACAGTAGTTTTGTGTGAAGCAATATGATGCACACGGGGCTCAGTGCAAAAACATAGTGTGAATCAAATATATATACACATGGGGCTGGGCTCACAGTAATAAAAAAAATATCGTGGGCTGGGAGTAAACTAGTCTACTTTTTGCTTGGGGCTGAAAGTGTTATAACTCAATTCATTCTCGAGTTATCACAGGCTTTGCTCTCAGCCAATTTCCATAGAGGAACAGGCAGTATCATCGAACTCTATCTTGTTTATATATAAAAAGACTTATACAACGAAGAATCGAAGGCTCCGATAGAATGAAACGAAAGTCTTATCAACCAACCCACCAAATATCACATGTCATGATTATATTCAAGTTTGTTTACAAATCTGATTATTATATCATTTTCTCTTTGCCATGCATCATGGTTACCCATAAGACCACTGTAAAAATGTTCTCTAATACTCAGTCAAATCCCAAGGAGTGACATGTAGTCAGTCTACAATAATCGACTTCGATGTTCCTTTTATAGGCATGAAGTTCAATGCAAACCTTTAAATCTATAATCTATAGTTCGAAATACTATGCAGACAGAGCTACAAAGTACTGAAATGAGCATTTTCCAGCCCACCCGAGTGATAGGGCCCATCAAATAAGTATTTCTCTCTAAAAAAAAGTTAACTAACAATAGGATGAACATTTTGAGGTGTAACCGCTACTATAAAAATCACCAGGTTCCTCGAGGTCTACAGTTTGGAATCTACTACCACAGACAATCGATGTATATCGATTTAAGAATGTATCTATGTTCTGTTTCTCTTTACTACTACTCAGACTACAACAAACAATACCACAAAAGGTCTTTAACTTTGTAAATTTGCCCAAGCCCTCATGTTCATCATGGCCGATTTGTCTACTTGTTCTTAATTAATTATAATTAATATATAGACTACTGGAACGCTAATCCGAACAAACTTATACTAAATTTTAGTTGTTTTCGAACGCTATCAAGATCTAATTATACAAAAAGCAAGTATCACATAACAAAAGGAAGTAACGCTAGAATTTCTTCAGATTTCCATCTAAACATGTGTTATTTGTGCGGGCCGTACACAATGCGAGCAGATCTCCCATTCAGATTCAAGCGCAGGCTACCGGAAGTGGCTGGAGTAAACAACCATACCGGAAGTGCGTGACCAGTAGTGTCCTTGGTCCATGAACTTACTTTCATCGAGAAGCGGTAAGAGTGAAGAGTATGGGCAAGATGTGTGACTAATTATTGCAGACTTGCGATCACCATTATCATCGTTCCATCAAGAGTCCCAGGTCCGTCAGCCTGGTATATATGCGCGTCATGGCGGACTCAGTGGTAGTCGCTGGCAACATGGCAGCCTATCTGGTTAGTGAGTACACAACAACCTTTTACACACCACAATAACATATAAGATTAATTTCAACATTTTAATATTGTGTTTTTATGTTAAATAGCGAGTGAATATTAATTGTTTTACATATTTTATTTTTTATTTTTGTTCTAAAAATATTTTATTTTTTATTTTTGTTTTAAAAATATGTATTTGTTATTAGTAAAATAATATTTCTCATATTTAGAAGGTACCATTATACCATTAGGTTTATAGTAAACTTTGTTGATATAAAAATTTATTTTTCATTGTTCCATTTGAACTTACATTTCTAAAATTGAGAGGACAACTTCTTTATTTATTATTTCTTCTATTTATTGTGCTAAGGGATATACATACATTATAGTACTTTCATTTTCAGTAGCTTCGTCGTAAATTAAATTGTGATTTGTTTTGCTATTAATTTAATTGTGGTTGTAATTAAATCAGTACGAATACACGCTCTTCATGGAGAACACGAAATAAGCTCCTAGGTGTAAATGTGGTATCCAAAAACAAAATACTACGATATATTAATATGCAAGCTTAAACTCAAAATTTCAAATAGATGAGTTCCGAAATTGTTTTCCAATTCGACCGACATTTTGAAATGCAATATCACAACCACATGGAGGGTATTTAGACTCAAAACATATTAAGAATAAGTAGAACCACTTAAAATCTTAGTTCTAAATCTCCTATATTCTGTATATTAGACTAAGACTCAAAACTAGAGACTTGCATTTCTAAAGTGGTGTTCTGAGCATTGACCTATCGGGTATAATTACATAACATTCAACAAAACATATTGTGTTCCAGAAACTGTCGCTGTGCGCAGCCGTGATTATATGTATCATACGGCCTGTCATCTCCGGTCACAAGTAAGTCCTTCCTTCCTTCCTAAACTATTTAATATAAACTCTCTTATTACAGTTTGACATGTTTACACAATTGCTTCCTTCAAAATTGCACACTATTGTGCAATACACAATGATCAATGCATTCAAAGTTGAACGTTCTAAACGTAACATTCTTTTGCAGTACAAAACAACTTCTATTCAAATATTATTTGATTAATTCTGAAGAATAATGTCCACCATTTGATTTGGGGTGAAAGATTTATTCCTAGAACAGACCTAAGGTACTTTTGAATATATCTGATAGCGATAACGCTGTTATCAATAGAGATTGATAAATACTGCACTGAAAACTTTCAAACAATGTATGTCTCCGAATGTAACTGGGCAAGTATGTCCTTGGACGTTAGACAAGACATCAGTTTATAGAAGGAGCATCTAATATTTTGATACATACATGTATATATCTAGTTCGAAAATATGATAAAGCTCTAAAAATTAATCGGTAATTGTACGATTATACTAGAACGTCTTTATGTCGAAACGTTTCATTCGAATAAGATTATGTAAGATCTGTTTCTTATAACTAAATTCATTCACATACTTTCGTTCCTAACTGGGGAATGCGGTTCTTCTATTTATGCTTGTTAATTGATTTTGTTTTCATCTTCTTAATTTATGAATTATAATTCTTTCTGTCTATACAGCGTGTACATAATATTTTGTTCTTTTGGACAGTTTAGTGAGAGAAGTCTTCCTCATTATTAACAGAGAGAAATTATTAAATATAGAGAAATATGTAAATCTTTTGGCTCTATTCATCCCACGAATACAGACAAACTTGACAGATTTCCTAGTATTTTATGAATGTTCTTTATTACGGTAAACGTAATCTATGTTTTAGTAGGTTATTTTAAAAATAATATTCAGGAAATTCGTAACATTCAAGAATAAGATGAGTCGTTGACGAAATAAAAGAGAGGACTTAATAATCCTAACTGCACTTCTAAGTTAAAATTCATTTCATTCACAAATAATTAGCCTGTATTTCGATACTTGGTAAAAAAACAAAATGGAAAACAGAGATGGGAACATATAGATGCTTTTATAAAACTTTGCTTCAAGGCATAATCTTTGGAAAACATCTACTGATCGTCTAATTTTTTAAAATAAACAGACGTACGAGATTTCTGATATATACTGTCATATATACTGAATATAAATTGTCAATACATAACAAGCGTGTGGATTTAAATTAAAACTCGTTGTCGTAGTCTACATTCCTGTGGGTAGTTACCAGAGTTAGTGAGTTTACATAACTATTAGAGAGTGCTAAAACATGTCATACTGCGAGTTGTGTAATGAATCTACAGTACTGTAGATATTTCAAAACCAGGAAGCGATGTTTATTCGAATGATTGATATTACGGGGGCGGGAAGTCGTTAACCAGTGTCTGGGTATCGGTGTCGGTTGGCGGTCAGAGCCCCTAGAGCCACAGATACACGTCACGTAACGCTGCCAGGTCTGACTGAACTACTGGGCTAGCAATACACTTCAAATCAAATCAGTCTTTATTGCCATAAAAATCTTACAATGCATAGCTACAGTTGGCCAACATACCACAAGAAATCTCACTCAGACATACAACTTACTCATACACACGTATCCATATGCCAATCCTCTCACCTCCAGCAACGGTGTCAGTTCTATTGGTGATCTCCCAGTCGAATGCCAGAAATTCGTTGACTTAAAGTGTTTTTGACACTAAAAACAGTTTTAAACAAGTTTTTAAACGCTAGGGCGTTCGAGCATTTTTTTTATATAATCTGGCACTTTGTTGATAAAATTAACCTGCAAGGGCAAATGTTCATAGACTACCATTCTGTCTCTTAGTTCGGTAGTCATCTCTCCCTCTAGTTGCATACATATTTATGTATATCTTGGCTACGTGTCAAAGTACAATTAGACACACAAAACAACTTTGCTTCCAAGTTATAGAGGCACGGCAGAGTTAACAGTTTCAACTTGTTTGAAGGATTCCTTACAAGACTTGTTCCTTTTATTCAAATGAGTTATGAGTCAGCAGTCGTATACGTTATTTAGAAAAATTATCAAACTTTGTAATTCATAGTTTAACTATTAGAAAAATTAAACACTCTACAAAAACAAATAAAAAGCGTATTAATTAAATCTTAGAATTAGAAAACTCCCGTAACGCTACGGTCTAAATTAAGGACGTAAAATTGCGTTAGGTTTAACATCATTCTTATAGGGAAAACTCAAGATATTTTACTACGGCTACAACCGACTTTTGAAACTGTTGTAGTGACATGAACTTTGAACATTGAATAATCTATACTATACTATTACTGGTCTCTATAGTTGAATTAGATCAATCACATATTAATAATTGAAAATCCTGTTAAATGTAACCAACTGCTCTGTGTAAACATTGTTTTATCACAGCACCAGCATAAGTGTAGTTACCTTAACCACTATTTTCAATTTGTTTTCATTCATAGTCTTGAAATCATGGTGTAAGTAAGCATGATATTAACAACATTTTTATTACAACCTTTTCTGCAACCGCTGTTGAGCACTAAATAATGAAATATCCTGATAGAAAAATATAAAGTTTAGTAAATATACTTTTAACTGTAAATTTTAGCAAATATCGAGTATGTAGTGCTTGGTCAGTACTGTAATGCAGATTCATTCATTTATCGAGTCGATAACAAATTAAATGACACTACTTCTTTTGGCACTGGCAATAGGAAATATTCAGAACTAGTAAAAGCTGGAATATATTGAAATTTGTTAAAACCGGACCAGATATATATATATTCTGAGAATATCGTAGTGAAATATAATTAAATTTTTAATAATTAAAATCTGTTATGATTAATTTAAATATAATATATCGATCGATCTTTATGCGGAAAATAAAATAATTACCAATGAAACATTTAAAAAAGTATAGCTGTTATTTCACTTGTGATAGATAATATAAACTGCTAGCAGTCATAACACACATAAAACCTGGTTCCACGTTTTCAACTATTATAATTTAGTAATTAATGTTACTTCAATATGCCATAAAAGATATTAGGCTACTAGAAGAATGTTAAAAATCTGTTCAATTATTTAAAATAAAAATTATGTTATACTTATTTTATACAGTTTTTCTTTGTCATATTTTTATTGACAACTTATAAAAATATGACAAAGCCAAACAATTATGACCAATTACCAACAACTTACTTAATCGACACACATTTCTAAAATTATTTTCAAAATAATTTGCCTATTATATTAGTGCCTATTATATTTTCCATTATATTGTAACATCTTCTTACAAGATATAGACTTCAACACCTTCAGACAAGGACGTAGCCAGGCATTATATTTGCCTATTAACCAAATGCCTTATATTATTGCCATTGTGGTTTCAATCACAAATTGAACAATTTAAGGATAAGTGTAACACAAGCTCAACTGTGGCGTTCTAGTGACACAAACTGGAAAACATTTGTAGTTTAAAACGGTCCTGAATGATTATCCCCCAAGATTTTTATCGTGTCTTTATATTCTTATTGGACTTAAAAATACATGCTTTTCTATATTAAGAAAAGTATTGTATAGTACTACGAGATTATAGTGCTCAATTTGTTTTCGAACATTTACAAATATCTTCTAACCCTTCTTCACTTAATCCCAAATCACTTCAAGTTTTGTTGATTTTCTGTTCATTTTATTTCAGGAAGAAGGTCATAGTGAAGGTACCCCATGTAATCAAACATATACATCACAACCACTTCAAGCCTATCCACGTGCACAAGGTCCATGCTAAGAAAGTAGAGCACCATCATCATGAGAAACATGAGGAGGAGCTTGGCGGCTGGGAACATGAATACAAGAGAGATGGAGGTAAACATAAGGCAAAAGGAAGCTACAGTAACCTGAAACCGGTCTTGGTACATCATGATGTGAATGCGCACACGGAATATCATAGAAACCACGATACAGGATATAAAGCAAGGAATGAGTACGAACATGGGCAAGAACTAGGCATGGGACACAGGCATGGTCTAGAATCCGAGTTTATATCTGATAAGAATCCAGCGAAGCGAAGAAATAAAGAAAAGGAAAATAATTCTCGTGAGGTAAATGGCAAGTGGACTCCTGTTGACTTGGCGGGTTGGATGAAGGGTGGTGAAAGTGACGGTGAATACAGTGGAGAAGAGTGGTTTGTTTCTAGCGAGGATTTAAGTGACCTTAAAGGATTCTCAAATGGAAAAGGACTGCAAAGAAACGGCAACAATAAAGTAAAAGCAAAACCACTGAACTGGAGAACAAAATACATCAATCCAGAACAAAAGGATGACGGCTGGAAACCCATGATGGATTTCAGTGGTTGGAAAGATGTAAAAGATATGGGATTACATGATGACCAATTTATCCACTCAGAAGAGGACTACTCAGAGTCTAGCAACGAAAGTAAACGCGCTTGGGAAAGAAACAACAATAAGAAAAGGGGGAAGAAGAATAAAAAGGCAAAATGGAGCAAGCAAATTGAAGTACGAGAACCCATCAAAGAAGAAGATTATAGGCCACAACTCATTCAGCAAAACCAACGTCCTTACCAAGTGGAAAGACCAACTCATTTAGTAGATCATGGGGCACAACTTGTTCAAAAAAACCAGCGTCCTTACCAAGTGGAAAAACCAGCTCATTTAGTAAATCATAGGCCACAACTTGTTCAAAAAAACCAGCGTCCTTACCAAGAGGAAAGGCCAGCTCATTTCGTACCTCAGAATTCTCATCATGAGGCGTTGCATACTCAGGAATACGCTTGGCAATCTGGAAATGGCCAGGAACAAAAGAGTTGGCCGGCATTACCTCAACAACCGCATCACTGGAACGAACAACCACCTCAAGCGCCTTTGTGGCATCCTCCACAGGCTCACCTCCAACCTCAGCCATCGCCAACAGAACCTTCAACAGTGATTTGGTCAGGTCATCATCTTCAAATGCCTCAGCATACGATGTGGCACGTACAACAACATTCGGTGAAAGCGGTCCCAAACGAAATAGTCCCTTTGGATTCTAACCCTCTTCCTCCTCTTCCTGTTTCTCAGCCACTCCTTCCCCTCCATCAGCACCAACCGACACAGTTGCAGCAGCCAAGTGCTCCTGTCCACCAAGTACTGCCTCCAGACTGGCCGCTGATCCAGAACTCCCCTCACCAAAATAGACAGGTCAAACAGCACTGGGAACAAAGTGTACACACCTCGGGCAGAGATGGTCCAGCATCGTCATATAAGGTAGAAGTCATCAATTACGCGGACCACAATAGTAGCCATCGATGAATCAACAAACGGTCCCAACTGATGTTTTGGGTAACTGATTCAGAAAACCTAGTCAAAAAGGTAAGCTTTTACTGAAGAAGAAAACAAAACTTTATGCTAATACCCAGCAAATTATACATTTCTAAAAGTAAATATCCTTAAATTCTATTGTATTATAATGTGTTAAATATTTGCGCCCAATTGTGCACAGTGACATCAGCATACCTGACCAGGTATGCACACTGTGCGGAACTGTTAACTGAAACAATCTATTAAAAATAGTTAAAAAAATAGTTACATGTAACCCGTTAAAGTTATAGATTTGAGAAGTTTATACTGTAATCATTATTTTGAAATTGCTTGGTGGTATCAGAATAATCGAACAAAAATTAAAAAGGTTCTCCAGATTTTAATTGCAAGACCCAAAACTGAAAAATAATTTTTTCAATCAAATCACAAGTATGAATTTTAATTATGTTTGTTTCAATATTTGTGTTCTTACAGAGTCTATATTGTACTGAAATATTCTTTTTGAATTGAGATTATAGATACATGTACCATTTGCATTATCAATACAAAACATATATTAAAATCCTAACTTATAATCTTAATATTATTGTTAAGATTTCATTCGTCAGGTAATCAGATCGTAAAGAAATATATGTCCGAATTGATTAAGAAAAATTGTTTATTTAAGATCAATAAAACTGTGTATTTGGATTTTAGTTTGGAAGATTCATGTTATGTTGTGTATAAATGTAAATAATATAGGTTAAGTATATACAAATATTTACTTTTGTAAAGAAGACTGCTTTTATAATGTATAGCGTAAAATTAGAATTTATTTATCTTAAGAAAAAATGTCATACGAGTACAATGTAAATGAAAAAATAATAAAGTGTACTTTATTGTATTTTGTGCACGAGTTAGTATTTTGAACCCACAATGTGCATTTTTTATCTCATATGAGTGTCATAAATATTGAAGATTAGATAATTAATTCAGGACTGTAATTATACAATTTAAAGAGGTTTAAAATTAAGTTTTCTATAATCATTAGATTGCTTTTAAAAGCCAATCGGGTTTTATCACAGGTTCGGGCTTGTCATATTCTCGCAACAACAAACTATTACTATTTCAGCCATGCCTGGAGAAATATACCAGACTGTTCTTCAAACGTATAACTTTAGATTATATATCAAAAATATTAATAAACAATTTAGAACACTACATGAATCAACTGTTTTATCAAGCAATTGAGAAATAAAAGTGTGTCGTATTTCAATGTTTTCTAATAAAGCCAATAAATCTTCTTAAAATATTCTCTACCGCTATTCATGTAATGAATTTACAATGATTTACAGATTACGTTGGGTAGTTCTGCTATTCCCTACGGTTAAGATTTGTATTTTTATTTTATTATTGTACCTAAAGATGGCCTAAGCAGGAATCATAATGCGATTTTAGTTTCTCTTTTACTTTTCACTCATAATTTTAATTAGGACCACCCTAGTTCGGAATTTGGATTATTAATAAAGTAATTAGTATTCACTAAAGTCACTAACTAATAACCTAAATTTCAACTAACAACCTTGCACTTACAAAAAAATTGTTACTTTTTACTTATGTTCGACACTCAGGAGATTAAGAGAAATCCAAATCTACTCTCGGGTATAGGTGCCCTAGATTGAACGTTAACCATATCTAACTAGTAGAGAGATACAGTTATACGGGTCTTACATTAAAATGTACCTTATTTATGTCTCCTTTTTGACATGCAATAACAATTATTTACAAACAATAGCTTCTAAAGTTTTTATATCGGTGAGAAAGAAAAAAGTTCCATGTTTAATGCTTTTTATCCAAATTGCAATTTCGAACATTCTTAGCTTACAGAGAGATTTGTGATCTTATTAAGAGAAAGCTTTTGTACAAGATTGTGTGCAAGGTTACTGTTTGTGAGTAGGTAATTTTAGAAGTTTTAAAATATTCGAATAAAAGTTGTTATCAAATTACCGTCGTAAAAGATTTTATTTAAAACTTTAATTTTTAACACCGGTTTAGTTGTACAAGATTTTGTTAATTCGCCACCGGTGTTGCGATGTTCTTGCGCCCATTCGCGCCCTCAACTCCAAAAGGAAGTCTTAATACCATTGTTTTAATATTTGATCATTTCCAATCGATAGATTTTGTGTTGGATTTCTTGAAAGATAATCGCTCAGCTCAATACAGTTATTCCTATTTTATATTAAAACATTTGTCTCGATAGAATCACAATTTTCCGAAATGTCCAAAGTACCAGTTGGGAAAGTGTTAAAACCAGTATCTTTTTTTCATTCTTACCGATAAAGAAATATAAGTTAATGTTTGTAAATATTTCTTTGTGTCTAAAAGCAGAAATAAACAAGTTAAATTTTAATGTAACTCACATAATTGTACATATACAAGTTAGTTTGTGCTTAATGTTCAAATTCGGATGCGAGAGTAGGTTCCTATGGGTGTATTGATTTTGAGATAAAACTTTAAAAATTATAGTTAAAAATAAAATTCTAACATGTTTACATTGGTCTTACAGGTATGTGTAGTCATGAGGGAAATGTTACGATAAATGTGTAAGCAAAACGAGTTGACCTACAATTATATGACATTTTATCATATAGCATTATGTTTGATGAAATTACACTGTTCGATTCGTTGGCAAGACTATAGTTACGTTTTGTCGGGGCCTCCAATACTTATTTTATTTGTTTCATTAACAACTTGGACTTAAACTAAATGCTTGATTGGACGCAGTAGTTATATGTAAACAACATCTGTTATATAGTGTGGTATAACACGAGGTGATAGGTTTAAGCGTCTCCTACTATTTTCTGTGGTGTAGTTCGGCTTCGACGTTACTAGAAATGTATAAGACGTAGAAGGATATGTATTAAAAACCTACCCAGAATAATATTTTTAAATAGACTAACATTTTAGTGCCTTTGTAGGTTCAACGATTAACCACTTTTAAGTTATTCAGGAGGATGTAGTATATTACATTAATTTTTGGGACTGTTAACAAGCACATAGTTAATTATCAGTAATGTTTTAATTGCATGGTAAAAGGAAACACTCCATTACCACGTGTCACTGTTAAATAATTGTATAACGGAATGTGTTGACAATGGACATGTGAGAGTTTCTCTGGACACGTAATCGGACATGCGTAATGGGAACGAGACACGTGGGAAGTTACATATTTGTCGTACGACATGGGTAGGCACTCGCGATGGCAAGGCAGAGCTGGATATAATGAAAGCGAAACGGACCTGGGCCGCAATGAAAGTGAAATGATATCTGCTCCACTCCAGGACTAATCGAGGAAAGTGACAACTATCCTGTCCGTGTCCTTGCCAGGATTGTGGCCTATTGTCCTTCGGTGCTTTGTCGAAGTCGGTGTACCCGAGTTCAATCCGTATTTGGTGGTTTCTAAATTTCACTGCAAACTCATTTGTACTGGAAAGAAATACTTGTGTAATCGCAAATTGTTAGTTTGCTGAATTATTTTAATATTTCTTTCTCTCCTTATATATGAGACTTTTTTTATAGTCAGGTAGTCAGTAGATTACTAAACAATGGAACCTGCTAAAAGTCGGTCGATTCTAGCTAGTAAGAAGATTATTCCTCCCATACTCGGGGTAAGAGTGTGGTTGATATTTTAAATCATCCCTATACCTCATCAAAACTTGATGACATCCAACCAGTCAAAGTTTAAAACATCAAGTATCTAAGTCAACCCTGAGGCCCAATCATAAAGTTTCTGCCCACAGCTATGACTTACTTATTATACCATCTTCACAATACGTAAATAATAGTTACGAGAATAACAAAAAACCTCGAACTTCCAGAAGGTTTTTGGTAAAACAATAGAATTAATAAATTTCTATTGTTATTAAACCAAACAAACAGAATAGATATGTATAATAAATTGGAAACAAACCTGTAACAGTAACATTAATAACGCACGGATATACGATGCTACTGTTGCAATAGGAAGTTTGCAAGAAGTTTTGGACATACGGTGTTCGCATTAGTTTTGAAATCGACATTTTATTTTTGGACAATTATCAAGCCTAACGAGAGCTGAAAAAATATTATTCAACCAAAAGCTCTCTCACCCAAGAGACGCACAGCCATGGTGTGGGTTGCAGTGATACGAGCCTGATAACAAAATTATGAAAGACATATTTTTCGACATCTTCATTTAAAGTTCTTAAAAATATGATTAAAAGGTGAAACCATACAAGATTTTGATCACTTCTTTGCTTACTACACTCAAAACGTGTACTGTTTTAGTAACTTTCTAAAGCTGTAATGCCTTATTTATTTATTTTGTACGAGTTTCGAGTTTGTGAGTTTATTATTTTTATTTTGTGTGTGTTTTATTTTAACCATCAGTATTACAGAGTGGACAAATCAAATTTCTTAAAGAAGATAAACATAAATTACATTAAAAACATAAAACCAATATTTAATACATTTTATTGTTTTATTTTGTATTAAATATTGGTTTTATGTTTTTAATGTAATTTAACAGTGACCAATATAAGCTCCATCTACAGCAAGATAAACATAGATAAATAATTAATGTTATAACTGTTGTAGGAATCACATAGATTTTGAATATTTGGAAGAACCAACCGATAGAATTCTATCACCAAGTAAACGTGAACATTTTTGTGAACTTTATGGCATTATATGACATATACAGTGTATTCAAAATGTACCGTACTTTATGGAATATTTAAAATTCCTGCCGTTACAATAAAATTGTGTTTCAGGCTGAAGCTTCGGGAGAAAGGCATCGAAGAATTACTCTCTGACTCTAGGATTATGTAAGGTGAGCACTTCCGTTCACACGGTTAATGTCGCCCATGATTGACTTTCTTACTTTACTCGATTTTACTACTTTTCAAAGGAACAAACCGCTTTAATTTTTTTGTTCTAGAGGTAATGAGAGCTGTTCTAGCAAATAGTCTCAAATGTACAGTTGAAGCGTTTAACAGTTTCCTGAGAGGCAGTGAAATAACTTAACTGTTTCTTCCTCCAGTATCTGGAAGACTCTCTGAAGTGGCGTGTTACTCTTCTATTACTGTCTGTGTATACAATAAACTAGCAATTGTTTAAATTAAATTTATTTAAATACTAAACAAGCCGTGTATTTATGGACTATACTTCAAATGATGAACTGTTCTTGTTTACTAACTAATAATCATATTAAAAATCTTATTTAAGTCAAACAATAATAAATTTGACAAATATATTTCTTATTTCAAATAATATATATTTGACAAATAGGTTATATCTTGACAAAAATAATCTATGTTTTCTTGTTCACACCGCGTCTAAACATAACTTACACAACTACATTCTTGAAATATATCAGAATCATCTTCAGACAACACATAAGAGGGGACTACCTATTATAATAGTAAATGCTATTGAATTTATTATCAGAAGGTGTTATTTTGATCATATTTTTGACTCCTCCCTAGTGTGTGTGATATATAGAGGGAGTGTGTGTGGGAGGGAGAGAGAGAGAGGGGGGAGAGAGAGGGAGAGAGAGAGAGGAGAGGAGGGAGGGAGGGAGGAGAGAGAGAGAGAGAGAGAGAGAGAGAGAGAGAGAGAGAGAGAGAGAGAGAGAGAGAGAGAGAGAGAGAGAGAGACAACAACAATTTAGACAACATTTTTTTTATTTCTCCTGCCCTGGTTTAGACCTCAGGTCCACTCTACCACCAGGACAGGCCCAAAACGTTTCACACATTATTATACATACAGTTGTGGCTTAGTACGTTATCACTACAACAGATGCAGTTACATTCTCTTTGCACCAAAAACTAAGGAAATACAATTATTTACACTCTTAAATGCTAAGTTGTACTAAAAAAAAAACATACATTATGTTATGTTTTGTACTTACAATGCGAAAAAACAAGTATACAGAGATGCTTTGTTTACCATTCGTTTGATTTATGACACATAACAACACTAACTATAAACTATATTATAATACTATTTGTTGTCTACATAAAAGAAAATGCATTGCTCTTTAGTAAATAAAACTGCTTTCTCTTTCTAAACGATTATTAACTTATAAAAATATGTACATACTATCTGCCATTACAGTTATGTGTTTACAATATCATATCTTTCTAGTAGTATTTTTTTCAACTGTTTCTTAAATTGTAATTGATTGCTTTCTTCAAATGAATTGTCTAACATGTTCATCAGCCTAATTGATTGTACGTGGAAAGATTTTGTATAAATAACAGTACGATGAATTGGGAACTGAATCATTACATTACTAAATCTGGTTATTCTTAGATGCACATCGTACATTCGTGTGTATCTCTCATACAGGTATGTAGGTTTTTTACTATCTAACACTTTGTACATCATTGACAATATGCTATATTCCTTGCGCTCTCTCATTTTTAGCCAGCCCAGTTCCCTATAATATCTAGTAACATGATCATCTAATCTAAGGTTAAAAATATATCTAATGCAAGCGTTCTGAGCTCTTTGTAATTTATTTGTCATTTCTACATTTATATCACAGTAAGCAGCAATTACATAATCTAACAGGGGAAATACCAAGGATGTTACCAGCATCTTTCTGATATGAAACGGAGGTTTAAAACAGAGATTTCTAAATTGATACAAACATTTATAAACTTTCTTATGTATATAATTAACCTGGTCAGACCAAGTGAGGGAGGAGTTCATTCTAAGGCCAAGATTTGTTATTTTATGTACATATTCTACTACTACACCATTTATTATTATAGGTAGAACTGCATTATAATCTAGTTTGTTTAATATACGTGGTGTTCCAAAAATAATGGGTTTACATTTTGAAGTGTTTAGGCTTAATCCATGCTCTTTACACCAATCGAAAATATTTGAGAGGTCTGCATTCAAAGAATTTATTGCATTGTTTATATTCTTAATATCACACTTAATGTACAGCTGTAAATCGTCTGCATAGAGCATTGTGTCACAAAATACAATATTATCGGTAATCCTATTTATATAAAGTGAGAACAATAATGCAGAGAGAGTCGAACCTTGAGGCACACCTACTGGGTTAATATCCCATTCTGATAAGGAACCGTTTGTTGTTTTTACACACTGATAACGATCACTCAAGTAAGAATCAAACCAGTGAATGACTCTCTGACTAAAATTATAGGATTCTAATATTGATAATAATAGTCCGTGATCGACGCAATCAAAGGCTCGGCTAAAGTCTAATAACATTAAGATTGTCACTTGTCCCTTGTCCATAGCAGCCCTGACATCGTCTGTTATCCTTATCAATGCTGTATGAGTGCTATAATTAGTTCTATATCCAGACTGAAATTTACATAATATATTATTATTCTCTATGAATGTACAAATTTGTCTATATACAAGCTTATCTAGAATCTTACCTAGAACACACAGTATATTTATGGCTCTATAATGCTTACATTCTAATGGATTGGCTACTTTTGGTAAAGGCAAAATCATTGCTTTTTTCCATTGCTCAGGGTATATACAGTTCGATAAAGATTTATTAAAAATATGACATAAGACATCTTTTATTTCATGAAAAATTAATTTAATAAATTTTAGCTGAATTCCATCATGCCCAACAGCATTTGATGAAATTGTAATTAATTCCCTGTGTATCATATCATTATTTACACTGTGAAATGAAAAAAACATTATGTACATCCAAATTTAATCTTAATTGCTTATAATAATTTATTAATCCAACATTGATCTGATTATCTATACCACAAAAAAAAAACTTATTTAATTCATTAAGATTTATAACAGGATCAGACAAACACTTAGGTGCTTTTCCTGCACCCTGACTCTTTACTACCTTCCATAAATCCTTATTAGTTTTATTAGGATCCAACAAAGATCCAAAATGCCTATTTCTGGCGTCTCTCAACATACGCTTAATTCTATTTCGTAATAGTCTATAATTATTCCAAACCATAGGTTCTTTAGTTCTTAAATACCTTTTATATACAATATCTCTGTCTTTCATAAGATTTTTCAATTCATCATTTATCCACGGGCAAGAATTTCTTTTTTTTTGATATTTTTCTTTCAGGCACATATTTAATATACAGTTTGTCTAACATACTACATAATAATTCAAGTTTAGTGTTAACAGATTCACTAAGATAAACTTGATCAAAATTCAGCTGTGAACATTCATGCTTTAATTCGTTTACATTAATGTTTTTAAAATCTCTTATAACTATAACATCATTATTTTTAGAGAGAGAGAGAGAGAGAGAGAGAGAGAGAGAGAGAGAGAGAGAGAGAGAGAGAGAGAGAGAGAGAGAGAGAGAGAGAGAGAGAGAGAGAGAGAGAGAGAGAGAGAGAGAGAGAGAGAGAGAGAGAGAGAGAGAATCTTTAAGAAAGGTCATAACAAACTAAACATTTGAATTGAAAGTTGTTTTAGGCAGTTCCTTAAATGTATCGAAAGTCTTGCTGAAAACTACTCCTAATACATCTAATAATCTTAAGGACATTACTTCCTAAAGGATAAAACACAACGCGAAGCCAGTTTCCTGAAGAACTTTGGATATAACATTAAATTCGTAAACTTATTGAGGTGAAACTTAATTCAATAATCTAATGGAATTACTGAAAATATCCAGAAACAAATAACTGATTGAAATCAACAGTTATTATACATAAACTAGAATCTATCAAGTATGCAAAGAAATGTTACATGAAATATAGTAATGACAAATCCCTATTTAAACAAACATCAAACCTAGGTCACCATAATTCATCTAAAAAAGGACACTCAGTACAAAATCTCGTAACTTCAAATTCATTATTGTAAGTTTTTTCGACTGTGTAAAGGTTTACTTGAATTTTTACATCTTTTTAAACTTATATTTAGAAATTTTGATTTCATGCTTTACCTTTTTTGCTACTAAATTTGTTTATTTTCTTGATATGTCATTATTAATTGATACCCCATTTCTATATTCTATCACCTTTGATCTTGATGTAATGTTTGTTTTTCATTTTGGTTAGCGTTATTCAGTTATGTTACTATATTTGTTAGTTACGTCTGTTAAAGTCGTTATAAAGTGATTCAAAAAGAGCGCCGGGTATGAAACGGCTGGTAAAATTTCGTTAATCGGTTGGCAACAATGTTTGTTCTACTCGTAGTTTCTATTTCCAGGAACATTCTGATTGTTGGCACAGCTAGTAATTCTCTCGTTCTTGCATTCTGTCTCTAACAATGGAGAAGTTTACTTGTGCTCAAAAATTATTAATCATTAAAACGTTTTATTAGAGTGGAGAGAATTATGCAGCTACTATCAGGCAACTTTGCGTTACTTTATGGCTCAAGGAAGCACCGAATTAATGAACAGTTTACAGCCCCGTGAAAAAGTTCTTTGAGACAAATTCAAGAGTCTAAGTTCTGACGTCGTCATTCTGGCCTAACTGAGCAGAATATAACAGTGTGCCCAGCGAAATCAATATGTCGCCTTTCTCAAAAGTTTGGTTTGAAATATTCTTCTTTACTGAGAACTCTTCTGTACGATATAAAATTTCACCCCTATAAAATTCAGTTGACGCAACATTTGAAAGTGACAGATCACTAGAAGAGACGACAGTTTGTTGACTGGGTATTGGGAAAACGGCAGAAAGATGACAGTTTCGTAAACAAAATCATCTTCAGTGATGAATTACACTTCCATTTAAATGTATTCGTTAACAAGCTGCCGTTTCTGGGGTTCAGAAAACGCTTGCACCATTAAAGAAAGGGGAAATGTAAATCGAGTGACAGTTTGGTGCAGCTTTTGGTCGAGCGTCGCCATCGGCCCTTGTCTTTTGAAAATCAAGAACAGACCGTGAAAGTAAATGGGGGCCAATACCGTACGATGTCAGCAAGTTTTTTGACCTCATTTGGATGGAATGGACATTTACGAGTTGTGGATGTCCATTCATACGAGTTGTGGATATCAAGCAGGATGGTGCTACCTGTTACGCTGCCCACGAAACAATTATGTTGCTTCGTGGACGGTTCCAGGATCGCGTCATTCTCGGAATTCCAACCATCAATGGCCACCAAGATCGTGTGACTTGACACTTGTGACTTTTATCTTGGGATTATCTGAAGTTATAGGAGTATGCAATAAACCCCAAATATCATTGACTTGAAGGAGGAAATTCGAAGGGTTGTCGGCGAAATGGAAGTGAAAACTTATGCAGTCATAGTGGATTTCATGGACAGAGTTGTTGCGTGCCAACGCAGTAGAGGACACATAATACCAACATCATTTTTCATACGTGAAATTGGAAGGTTATATAAACATGTTGATTTATTTATTTTTAGTTTGTATTGAAATAAATATCTTCATTTGATGTATAAAAACCGGCGCTCTTTACAATTATTCTTTACTATACTTACAAATGTATAATGGTTTATATCGTAAAATGAATTTTTTGAGCATATTGGTTCGTTCTAATTGCCATTTGGCTCTGTAGAGCTATTAAATTTACTTAGACGCTGGAATTTAAAAAAACTAAATGGTCGAAATTACTTCTAGGTAGTAGTCTTAATTATAAGAAACGAAGGGTAGTATGTAACATTTATGTACTCCTCTTTGCATTCTTCCTTAGTATAATCTGCAGTGTTTAAGAAAGAGCTAATAGGCCGGTTGGGGCGGTCAATTCGACTCATAGTCTTATAGTAGAGAGGTGTTGATTTGCGAATAACATCAAAGTTAGTTCTGTTATCACTCACAAATATCGGAAAAGTTAAACGTTCATACTTGTCCCAACTTGTAATCTGTTCCGATATTACATTCATTTTCCATCACATACGCAGTTAATTATTTATATGAGTGTTTTAGAGGCTCAGATGTGGAAGCAATATTACTTTTGCTAGAACTAGGCTAGTTTAATTTAGTATTTTTTCAAACTAGTCTATAGGGCTAAGTAATTTTATCGAGGTTCTTAACATAACCTATTGTCTAAACTTGGCTAACTGTGCCTTAAATAATACATTGCAGTTTTAATACGGTTTCTAGCTAGGAGTCCTACTTGGGCTGTATTTATTTTAACCAATGGATTTACAAGACTGCAACACAAAGGTAAGTTATGCTGTTAATTTATCAGGGAACTCTTGGATTAAGTTTGATTTAGCCTGTTTAGATATTATTCAGTGTTCTTAAAATTTATATATTCCAATTAATTGTTCTGACCTGCTTCTAGTTTAGCAAGACAAAGTATGATAAGTGAACTCTGTTTTTATACATTTAATGTTATTGATATTTATTACATTGAATGACAGAACTATTAATCGATTATCATCAATTCTAAAACACTAAATGGCCACAGTATAATAAGCAGATACAATGTCAGTCGAATCATTGATATTCATGATATCTAAAACTACTGACACCAAAATGTCAAACAAATGATGTTATTGGTATTTCAAATTACAGTAAAGTTTAGTTGTTATTATATCTTGAAATGTAATAATTTAATGATGAAATGGAAAAACTGTCTAGAGTATGTATATTTATAAAATATAACAAACAAAACCATGTTTAACCTTAGTTACTATGTTAAGGATAAAAGTGTCCCAACACCTTTTGACACAAACACATGTAAATTGGCTCGTACTTTTGGCCATTACTCAAATAACACACATAATTTTACTTTGTTTGAATTAATTTGGAATGATAGTGTTGTAACTGTATTACGTTATTGGCATTAGGATTGTATTATAGTGAATCTATTTTTTGTCTGTAAGAAAAATACACGTATTTAATATTACAGAAATGGTGGGTAGGGTACGATAAGCGGACCCAGTTTTATTATATCGAAATTGGCAAACGATATTACTTAATCACAACCATCGATATAATCAATCGATACTGATTAATTATTTTGAATTATTAACTTAAATAGTCTAGTATATATCAACAGCTGTAAACGCTTTAAAATAATACACGTAGGGTAATATTTCAATTTTACATAAGTAATTTTAATTATTAAAAATGGCAGTCTATTTTAGAAAACTATACGACATTGCTTTGAAAGATGATAAGACATAAATAAAATGTATTGTTTTTGTGGCTTCATCGTGTTGGACTCGTTAACGAAAACCCCATTATGTCAAATTTATGGGAAAGAAACAACTGTCAAATATAAAAACATTCGACCTATAGATTTTCATAATAATAATTGCCAGCTGTTTTTATTTACCATAATAGTAATATTGTTCAAAATTAATTAAATTTAATAAAGTAAAAAGGTACTTTGGGATTATACTGACCACACCCAGACACGAATCGTTATTTGACATTTTGCTCTACTGATTACTAGATTAGCGTAGAACAATATTTCGTCAATATAAAACAGGAATTGTCTTATCGCAAATCCCTCCCCATCCTCAGGTAGAGGTCAAAGTCGAGCTGTCAAGTAGGTAACGTGATTGTATAGTCTCGCTGCCCGTTCAGCTGGTGCGTCGCTTTGTTGTACTTCCGTGTTTTACCTCTACATTTCTTCAAACACAAAAATTCAACAAAAACAAACATTACCAAACTAAAACAACTCTTTGTTGAAAAAGCGGTACTTTGGGATTATACCGACCACACCCAGACATGAATCGTTATTTCACATTTCGTTTCTACTGATTACTAGATTAGCGTAGAACAATATTTCGTCAATATAAAACAGGAATTGTCTTATCGCAAACACCTCCCCATCCTCAGACAGAGGTCAAAGTCGAGCGTCTAGTAGATAACGTGATTGCAGAGTCTCGCCGCCCGTTCAGCTGGTGCATCGCTTTGTTGTACTTCCGTGTTTTACCTCTACATTTCTCCAAACACAAAAATTCAACAAAAACAAACATTTACCAAACTAAACTTTTTATTAAAAAAACACTCAAAAACTTGTTTTTATTCTTGATCACATTCCGCCACCCAAAATGCGAGTGCCTCCGGCCATCAGCGCGGGCTTCGGCAGCACCTTCGGTGCTGCCCCGCGCTGATGTCGACGAAAGAAAAACATCCCTCGAGATAGTACCTATCAGTAAAATATCAAATTCTAGAGGGGCTAATCAGAAATATAAATTGAATTGTAATGGAAAGGCAATGATGTACCGTGCAAATCACGTGATGCCGCGCGGCCTGCCGTAATCAGGATTCTCGAGAAAGATAAGATAACAGCGACAACAATACCGATCACAATACCTGGAAATGCTTGTAAGTTTGTAATTTTGTAATTGAAGAGTTGTTTTTTCGTTCTATCATGTTTGTTTCTATAAATTTCTATTTTTGTGTTCTTCATACTGGTGTGGTCGGTATAATCCCAAAGTACCGAAAAAGCACTTAAAACTTGTTTTTATTCTTGATCACACTCCGCCACCCAAAATGCGAGTGCCTCCGGCCATCAGCGCGGGCTACGGCAGCTGATGTCAACGAAAGAAAAACATCCCTCGAGATAGTACCTATCAGTAAAATATCAAATTCTAGAGGGGCTGATCAGAAATATAAATTGAATTGTAATGGAAAGGCAATTATGTACCGTGCAAATCATGTGATGCCGCGCGGCCTGCCGTAATCGGGATTCTCAATACCGATCACAATACCTGGAAATGCTTGTAATTTTGTAATTAAAGAGTTGTTTTTTCGTTCTATCATGTTTGTTTCTATAAATTTATATTTTTGTGTTCTTCATACTGGTGTGGTCGGTATAATCCCAAAGTACCAGTAAAAACATTTACGTAGTGAGTAGGCTAGTGACATTGGCAAGAACTACATGGTGATAAATGTGCGATTCTTGTCTCAGTTGTTTTAATCATTGAACAATGGTTTAAAGATAACCAGCAAATTACCTAGATAGTAGTAATCCATCCAAGCATTTTTTTTTAGTGCTGCCAGACATATTTAACCTGTAAAAGTAATCGTAAGTAAGCTGCTCAAACATAGTATAAATGAAGTTTAGTTATTTGATATAATTTTAAATGGGTAGGGTACGATAAGCGGACCCAGTTTGTTATATCGAAGAATGTAGTCTTCGATACCTAATATTCGCATCTCAAATCCTAGACTATCAATCGATATAAAAGTATCTATAGTCCTCAATAACAATCATATGTTTTAAATTAAAATATGAATTTAATATTTACAGTGATCAAACAAGTAATTATAACAAAAATTAGGAAAACTGAAGACGACCATATTTGTTCCTCTCACAGTTACAGTTGTTTCTTTCCCATAAATTTGACATAATGGGGTTTTCGTTAACGAGTCCAACACGATGAAGCCACAAAAACAATACATTTTATTTATGTCTTATCATCTTTCAAAGCAATGTCGTATAGTTTTCTAAAATAGACTGCCATTTTTAATAATTAAAATTACTTATGTAAAATTGAAATATTACCCTACGTGTATTATTTTAAAGCATTTACAGCTGTTGATATATACTAGACTATTTAAGTTAATAATTCAAAATAATTAATCAGTATCAATTGATAATATCAATGGTTATGATTAAGTAATATCGTTTGCCGATTTCGATATAAAAAACCGGGTCCGCTTTTTGTACCCTACCCTTTTAAATACATACTTTTCTTTTACATATAATAATATAGCTTTACCATAATACAATTTTAAAAGCCTAATTTTGTTTGACATTATTGTTCCAAATGAATTTAAAGTAAAACATGTGTTTGGTATTTGAGTAATGGCCGCAATTACAGTTGCAATGTATATGTATGCTTTGTATCACAAGAAGTCAGACATGTTTATTCTAAAAAATAGTAAATGTAAGTAAATATTACATTGTTTTGTCTGTAACATTTTATAAATATACATAGTCTAGATAGTTCTTTTATTTATTGTTAATATATTAATTTATAAGATGTAAAACCAGCAGAACATTATTATTTGAAATACTTTTTACGTAATTTGGTTTGATATATTGTTTTCAGTATTTTTAGATATTCACGATTATTGAGAATTCAATACTCATAAATATTGATGATTCGATTGTGGGGGTGGCTGCTTATCATACTGCAGCTATTAATACTAATTAATTTATATGTTTTAACTATACAAAACAAACCTTTCAACAAAATGATCTATTCAATCTACAATGGTGTTTCTGCACGTACTAATGATGTCATAATTGCATACATTTATTAGAAAGTCATAGTTGGTTTAGTTCCAACTAAACTAGTATACTATGATTGATAGTATATTCATTTAAACTACATTATTAGAATGAAACGACTTTTTTTTCCTGAAAATGACATCATTATTAGGATTGGTTCTTGTTTTGTGCCTCCTGAAAGGAAGCGATGTTGGCGAGAATGAGGCCCACTCTGTCTCCTAAGCTCATATCACGTGAGCACTTGTAAACATTTTATATTTATATTACGTATATATTTACTTACTTATATAGCCTAACTGCAAATAGTGGATAGGGACACAGTGATCTTCTTGCCGACATAACTTCCTTTTGGAAGCAGAAAACAAGAATCAATCGCCATAAAGTTTTATGGGCTGAGCATTAGCAAAGCCTGTCACTCGGAGGTGGGAAAACTTTCATTTGTCTGTATGTCTGACCTCACTATATCTAAAATTCTATAGTGTTATTCACGCCATGGGATTTCGCTAAATGTTAGCGAATGTATTTACATCGGTCTTATGGGTAACCATAATTTATTGTAACGAGAAAAAACAGAGTAAATAAATTTGTAAACAAACAGTACACTCGTAAGAGATTTTGACATGTAACATACAACAGATACATGTAGCCTAACTATCGTAACTCATACAACATCATTTTACAGTGACGTTTTGTGTAGACTTTTATTATTTAAACACTGATATAAAATCCAATTTAATGACAAAAATGTGAAAGTATTATGTGGCAAGATATCTCAAAAAATATTTCATCTGTAGACTTGAAATTTTGTATGAAACTTTATTTATACATGGCAAGAACGAGTTCTATAATATAGCATATCTAACCATGGTATTTGGTTTTAAAAAGCGTATTTGTATGTTTCATTCAGTAGGCTAATCCAATTTCTTTTTGTTAGTGTGTAAACATTTATTTTCTCTTTGATTATCTGCCAGCAATGAAATGAGCTATAGGCTTGAAATTTTGTATTGAACCTCAGCGAAGCCTGTTACATAACACATGGTGTGGCATACTTCTACTTTGTAGTATTTAGTGAAATAAAACATTTTGCATCTGGAATTTTTTTAAAGAACATTTTTTCTAGTCAATGAAAAAATATATTTATTTTTGTTTGTCCTAAGTACATTTTTCTCTATTACTTTTTTTGTTACTCTTACATTTACATTTATTTTATTAAAAGATCCTAAATTTATTGTTTTAAAAATGTATATTATGTTCAAGAGTTAAAATCATGAACTTATACCAAAGAATGAGAAAGTTACAGAAAAAATGAAAAATATTGCACAACAGCCAAAAAAGAGTCCAGTATTCTTCGGTAAACCCAGGACAAGAGTCACAGATATTTCTCAGAGACAAAGACAGATTTTTGTCTGATACCCAAAGGGTCCAACCCTTGATAATTTTGCTTAGAATTAATTCAAACATTAAGTTAAATCATTTATGTAGTAGGTTTTTTTAATAATAATCACAAGTACAATGTTGATGAATCTGTGTTATTTGTATATTATTTCAAGCTTTCAGACACGTTTATTCTTCAAAATAGTAGGAAGAAGTAAGTTCTACACTGCTTTGTTTGTTACTTTTAATATATAGACTTAGATAGTTACAAGGACATTGAATTATTACTTTTTAAAATATAAAAACATAGCTGATCTATACTTTAACTGGAAATACCTACAGTATAAAATTAGATTGACGTTTTGGTTTTTTTTATTGTTGGGCATTTTAGATAATTTGAAATATTAACTGTTTGATTGTTGTATTGGCCGCTTATTGTGCTGCAGATATTATAATAGAGTCAATTTTGAGATACTAATAAAGTCATATAAACATTAAAAGTATAGAATGTTAATTACTTTGATTATTCTAATAGCTTAGTTTTTTTTTACATACGTAGCCTTTGAATTTCAAAATGTATCATACAAATAAGCCAGGTTCATATCTAATTAAATATTTACTGTAAAGGATTGACAGTTTTCTGAGCACGTCAAATTTATTTATGAGAAGAACATTGCATTTTTGCATAAAATAATGTCTTGTGATAACATGAGGGCATAGTTGATATTTATTTTTAAAAGATATGAACCTTCATCTTTCAAAACTTGACGATACCATAATATTTGACATACCCAAATCTGTGAGAGGAATAATAACAGTGGGGCATACCCAAATCTGTGAGAGGAATAATAAAAGTGGGGAATACCCAAATCTGTGAGAGGAATAATAACAGTGGGGCATACCCAAATCTGTGAGAGGAATAATAACAGTGGGGCATACCCAAATCTGTGAGAGGAATAATAAGTGTTGATCTATATTTTATCACTTCACTATTATATAGCAACATGCAAGTATATTGTTGTTTTTCTTACTACAAAAGTAAAGTATAGACCAGTAAACGTTATTAACAAATAAAAAGACACCTCCCTATAAGACCCTGACAGGGCCTTGTATTCCAAATTCATTATTCTTTAAACATTTAAAATTAAACTGTGGAAGAATTGATTTCCCTTTATCTTGCTCCACTTGAAAACTCATACATTTAAATCAACATTCATAACCAAGCATACAGAAATCTCTAATGAACCAAAATAAAAAGGTTTAATTTGAATTGAAGGCATAGTTTGTCTTCTAAAATATGGTGACTAAAAAAATACTGTATTGTATACTGTATTACTTTGAGATTATCTGCTCTTTTTTTTAATATGATCTTTAAAATTATTTTGTGATTACTGATGTGTGTTTTTCAGGTTACTCAAAAGAGGTCTATAACAGAGGACAGTAATGTGAAACGGAAGAAAAAACTTAAAGCTAATCCTAGTATAAAGGTAACAAAATAATGGGCAGTATTATACTAAGGACTGTTATTGATTGTACTTTCTTTTATACCGTTACCATTTATTTATCTCAGTTCTTCGCAGTATTAACTAGAGTTGTGTGTGTTCCCGTGAGAGCTTTCCATTTCTCATAAGACATTGTTAGCATTCAATAAGATATAAAAAATAGCAAATATGTACAAAAAATTACTTGATTAATAGTTTTAGAAATTAAAACATTCACAATGACATGTACCCCATCGAATGTATGTAATCTTCGACAGCTGATGTCACGTACCCTTCAGATACCTGACAAAGGGTACTAATAAATTATAAAATTTGTTTCGCCTTTGTCATTTTGTAGAACATAAACTATGATTTAAGTTAGTCTGACCAGTATTATAGATGGAAGAAACAATTATTTTTGTGTTTATAACATGAAACTCAAAAATGGTTTGAACTAATAGCTTTATTTGTGCATTAAAACATAGTATCCTTTGGAACTAACATCCAGGTATAAATAATCACAATGAAAGATAGTCAAATCCCATGGGATACACAATAAACGTTGAAAGAAGACATTTAGTTAATTTTTAACAAAATTTCAAAGCCCACACATTTTTTTATAATACCTAAACGTTTTACACAAGAAAGAAACATTATTTTATTACTGTACACTATAGCCTACTATATAAAAAAAGAAAAAAGGTCAGGACTAGTTGTCATGAACATGTTGAAATTAGCAATAAAATATTGAATTATGGCATTGTTGTTGATATTTTATATCTTCTTAAAGATTTTCTAAATTTCCTAAACAAATGTTCAACATTATATTTTGCTTGGAAATATTTCCATACAATCATTACCTTCCTAGATGTTGATATGTTTTTAGAAGAAGGCTTTCTTAAAACAAACATTCATGTTAGATATACCAACACTATGAAATACCTAAATTATACTAGTTGCCATCCTACAGATGTAAAAAAGCATTCTAAAAAGTTTAGCCATTCAAGCAAAGAATTTATGTAGCAGAGTCTGATTTCACAAGTTACATTAACAAATTAACTAACACATTCAAAAAGTTAAATAATCCTGATAAACTTGTAAAAAAATCAAATTAATAGGCCAAGAAATTTTAATTGTAACAAATCTTTTCCTCTAGATGAACCTAAATTGACTACCAAATTCTACCCCGGACTTAACAAATTAAACCCTATAATTCTCTTATTCTACAATCATTGTTGGAAACTAAAGATATATTTTCAAAACCACCTATAGTCATCTTTAGAAGACCAACAAATCTTAAAAATATGTTTGTCCAAACCAATCTTAAAAAACAAAAAACGGGGAAAAAATGTAACAGTTACCTGTTAGCACCACATTGTGCTACATGCAAAATCATGTCCTCCAGTCAAAGGTTTAGCAGCAACATAACTAATAAAACATATCCAGTTAAAGGAACTATTGATTGCAATTCATAATATATCAGCTAAATTGCAATTTTTTTAATAAACAATATATTGGCCAAACCTCTTACCCTCTTCGTATCAGAATGACAGGTCACCGTTACAGTATTGTTCATGGAGATGACAAGCCCCTCGCTGTACATTCCAGGGAACACAATCAGGATGAAATTAAAAACTGTTATAAATTAAAAGGCATTAATAATGTTGCTTTGTATACAAATGAAAATATAAATAGATTTAATTTGAAAAGGAGCGAAACTACTCATCAAGTTATGTTAAAATTTAAATTTCCTTTAGGTTTGAGCATTCGTTAATTTCTAAAAAATTTTATTTTTACTCTTTGGTAATTTTGATGAAACATCAACTGTGAGGTATTTGTTCACTGTTTATTTTTCAATTACAGTTTTTCTTGTTTATTTCTAGTTAGTTTATAATAATTCAATTTTGTTAATATTTATTCAATGTTACATCTGAAGAAGTACTCTGGCAAGTACGAAAATTTATAAAGAGTTTACAAATATTTGGTTTTTTTATTCTTGTACAAAGAGAATTCATATATATATATATATATATATATATATATATATATATATATATAAATTAATTCACACTGTTTATTTAAATACCATTGTTTTAGAAATTGATTGAAAGATGTACAAGAGAAAAGAATGATCTCACAGATAGCTTCAAAATGTACTCACAGACTTTTCAAGAATTTGCTCGAAAATACCACTTGGTTCAAGAAAATTTCCTGAAGTATGATAAATCGTATACAGCCTTGGTAGCTGGAGTAAGGAAAGGATTTCCAGAACTGTTAGATACTCAACTAAATGATGAAGTAAGTCAAATGTGTTGGATATCATCATGTTATCGTTGCATTTCACTACTACTGTATAGTGTTTTAATAATATAGCTCTACTACATTGTTTGAATTAAACTTGATCTCTAATATGCTCTGATTATGGATATACTATTGATCCAGGGACAGGTAGCATGCAACATTAAGTTTGCAAAAGAAATTCATCTGTACTTTATATGGAGGCAGTAATTATATACACTCAAATTTGTCTTGAAATTAGGATTTTTTATGACTATTCATGTATTTGTTTTTTTAAGTAGTATACAATCTAATCATTACACACACAAACACATTCTTTTAAAATTTAAAAGATTTTTAAAAGGGAAAAATATAGCGACAAATACCAAAATATTTTTTTAGTGTTTCTTATTATAAGAATTTCTGTAGCTTTTTACTAATAATATAAGAGTTAAAAAATAAATTTGTAAAAAATGTTTCACCAAAGAATTATTACTCTTTTATGTTTAGTAAATTATTTCAGTTATTCAGAAATGTAGTGTTGATAGATTTTTGCTGGCATTTAATGAAATATGGAAATGTTTACAAGAAAATTAAATTAAATTTATAACAATTATTCTAAATTATATATTTTTTCAGAATGGGTATAACTCGTATAATGGTTAAAAAGAAGTATTGAAAACGTTAAATACTTATTCACTTGAAAAACATAATATGTGACAGAAAAATTACCTCAGAACAAAGTAAACATTTTAGCTGTGGTATAGTTTATAACCAATTTTATTAAAATTTGTTAGCTTTACTCAGTTTGACCCAGGAGGTATTACGAGTATGAAAAGTGCAAGATTTTACAATATCCAATATCACTTTTTGTACACTTTGCACAAATCTTTGGTTGCAAAATCTCATTCTAACAATGATTCAGTTTTTGTAAGGTCAGTTGAAGTAGTACTGTAACAATTTTGTAATATGACTTTCATTTGCTTTTAATAGAGGATATATTGAAACAATGACGTAGGCAACACACATTGCATGTAAAAAAGCAGCTGCTGTTTAGCTGAAAGTAGTTTCTATTCAAGAACTTTTATTGATTATATACAGAGTGTTTAGGAACCCTCCAGCAATATTTTGCAACTTTGTTCTTTGTGTCAATATAAACAAATAGTGTAACATAAACATGGGTCAGAAATGCTTATTTTACTTATGTCTGCAGGTCCGTATCTGTGTTTTTTGTTTGTTTTAGAATCCAGTAAGGATTTTAAAAAATCCAATTGGCATTTTTCTTTCAGTGTCAAGTCAAAAGAAAAATTAATATTATCTTATCATATAATGTTATAAGATGGCAGATAGTTGACGATTTTAAATCTTAATAACTTAAAAACTAATCTAGTTACAGACATTTTACACCCAATATATAAAAAATAGAAAAATTTAGATAAGTTTTTATGGCTTACAGCATCATTAACTGTACATTACAACGAGAAAAATAATTAATTGTGCCAAATTTTAGTTTTTTTCTCGGGTTTTGTTATTTCTCACACAATGTCCCAATGTTCAGTCCCATATTGCATATGGAATTGGTGTGTATTGAGGATCTCTTTACATTTTAGAATGTATTATGTATGTATGTCAGGACTCATACATTTACTTTTAAGTCATTATGAAAACCATTTTTATAACACTTTGAATAAGAAGGAATTAGTTGTAGCCTACCTAAGCTTAATTTAGAGTATTTAACATAAAATTCTTATGCTGGAATAATAATTCTGAAATCAGTTCCAAAAATAATAAGAATTGTTTAAGAGGTTAAGAAGTTAAAAATAAAGTTAAAAGAATATTTAATCAAACATGCATTTTATTCCTTTCAAGGATTTTGTACAATGACAGTGTTATGAAATCTATATTACTGTGATTATTAAAGTAACTTATTTGTAGTTTTGTTGTACTCATGTGCATAATATAAATAAATATATTTTTACTTTGACTTTACTAATAAAATCAATTCTTTATTTATATTACCGAACAATTGAGTCAGGTTTATGTTTAAATTAATCTACAAAATTTCATGCAAAGCATTTTTTTAATGGCAGGCCATTGCCACACATTTTAAATTTTAAATGTGTTTTTATACAGAGGGAAGGTTTCAATCCTCAAAACCAGGTGTTATACCTTTCGTAACATATAACACAAAATGGCACACACATGTGGCAAATGCTCGAAGTCTTATTAAATGTTTTATTTAGACAAGTTTTAAATTTTAGAGTATAAGGAGCCTTAAATTAAGGTTACTCTTTATTGCTCTATGGATAGAAATTGTATTTAAATAGTTACAAAATAATAAGTTGAATACATTTTTTTTTTCAAAATTGACAACCGTTTTTTGTAGTTGTAAATTAATTTTTTGTTAAAATGAATAGTATTTATTTCCACACAATATTATGAGACAACTTCAGAATAAAGTAGATAAATTGTATCAGTCAGTAAAGGTTTAGTTGTTGTAACTTCAAAAAAGTGTTCTTAACATAATCTGTTGCAGCCTTTACAAAATACAAAAGAAATTGGTCGTGAAATGGATTGTGAAACTGTAACTAATCAGACCAAACCACTCGCAAATATGGTAAGTATGAATTTGTAAAATAAATCAATTTTTATTTTACATTATGTTTATCAGTTAATGTATGCATTACCCCTCAAAGTGACAGTTAAATTTTGTTTGTAGTGGCACAGTAATTTAGGCTTACTGGCAGTATCTTTTTGAATAATTATTTAAACCGTAACTAATGCACTGAATGTAACATGTTTTATATATATATATATATATATAAAATATACGGAGTGAATTTTATGTCCCGGCACACCTGGATAATTTAAACGGCCCGAGATATCTATGTGAAACCTTGACCCTACCTATTATAACATATTTTTTTAATTTTTCAAGTTGTTGAAAATTTTGCCCCCCTTTTCTAAAAGGGGATAACTAAACATTTTCAAATACAAACCCCTATCATGTGACACCTCATTTTAAAGGGAATAAAAAAAATCCAATAATGTAAACTAGAGGTCTCTATGTTTATTTTAACAGATTTTATGACAAATTTACAATAATAAAATCAGTAACTGTCTTGTCCTGTTTATCGTAACATGAGTCAATACTAACGCAAATTCTAAAAACAGTTACCTGTTTTAATGTAGCAGGTGTTCAAACTGTTCACCTTCGGCTGTTTGACAGTGTGCTAGACGTGTGTAAAAACTTGAGACAGCATTCAAGAAATGATGTCTAGGAATTGTTTGAGATAAGTTCAAAATTCTTTGCGTTAAGTCCTTGTGATTTTTTTCTATGGGGTTTTTTTTTAATCCTGTGTTTATGTGAACCGTCCAAGGACCCTTCAAGATTTAAAGAACTACATCCAGGAAGAAATTGCCAACCTAACGGCTGCTATACTTGAAAAGGTAATAAAAAACACCAGAAATCGGTACACTCAATGTGTCTAGAATGGTGGACATCACTTACCTGATTTACTCTTCAAAACTAGGTAAAACAAAACTATGTATATACCTACATTGTAAAAACCAAATAAAATATTTTAACTCATACAATGCGTTTTATTAAGTTTAAAAAAAAAAGTTGTGCTGCCCCACCCTGTATATTCAGTTTTAAACATCAGTAATCATTTAACTAGATATAGCATTGAATTATAATTTTATATGTGAATTTCATTCATTAACCCTTTTAGTGCCAATGACCGTATATACAGACATTGTGAAAACATTTGTATTCTTTGTTTCAGGAAATTGTCTTTGAGATGATGATACTTAAAGAAACTGCTACAAGTCTTTTTGATATGTATGATGTCTTACAGAAGGAAGCAGATCTAAAAAAGGTGATCATATACTTTAAATAAGCTACAAATATTTACTATTCCTGTTCTTATCACCTAAACCATAACTTAATATTATTGAAGTGGTCTTTGACCATTGGAAGGAAATAAATAAAAATAAATAAAATTTATTGTAATAGTTACTAAGTCCTAGAATAGTTCTCAGTTCACTTACATAAGTTCGACTTTTGCTGCTTATTATTGCTTAAACTTGAGTCTTGTGGAGTCCATGTTCATCAATCTTGTAACCCAACTATTCTATATTTTTTTGGAAAAATGTATACTTGTCTCAGTTAAGTTTTTGCTTCTTAGGCATTCAAGTACAATGCTTAGTATTGAAAGAAGATCTTCTGAAGAACTTTCTTGAACGATTATATAATCAAAGAAGCATTGTACATTTGAAATTCCTTGTAATGTTTTGTCCATAAATCTTTGCCAAATGAAAGGAACAACCTTCACACCAAACATAAGTCTGTTGACTCTGTGTGCTTAAAGTTTGCATTTTAGCGCTTTCCTCAGACATGTTCATATAAAGGTAAGCATTGCTTATGTCAAGAGTATAAAATAACTTGCCACTTTTCATTTGAGCAAAGATATCCTTAATTCTGGGAATATGATATTTTTCCAACCTTTATAATTTTATTGATTGTCAGCATAGATCCTCATATTTTATTTGGGCTTGGCTATAGCTACTATCAGTGTTCCCCAATCTGAACATTCAACTTTTGTAAGAATTCCAGCATCTTCTAACCTATTGAGTTCCTTCTCAACTTTGTCTTTCAGTGTGTAAGGCAATATTCTAGGCTTTATGAATGTAGGCTTGGCATCTTCAATATACCAAGAAACGAGAATGGAATATTATTAGATTAAGGTACATCTTCAGGCTTGGATATTCTGAAATGTGCACTTTCAACAGCAATATTGATCCGATGCTGTTTTCAAAAACTTCTTTGAATTTATCTAATAATTTATCTACTCCAGTGAATTTTGCTACACAGCAAGCTTTTATTTCAGCCCAGTCGAGTTTTATTCTTCTCAACCAATCTCTCCCAAAGATTGGATCCACAGTCTGATTGATTAACCCTTTAAGGAGTTTGGACGTCATATTACGTCCATATTACGGATGTGAGCCAGATTTGTTTGTGGGGTTGCCTTATACACTTTGTATGTGTCAGAGTTTTGTGCATTAGCAAGATCCACATTGTTTTGAACTAAGCCAGAGGTGGACATGAGTTTGTTTTCAGATTTTGCCAACTCCATAGAAATAGCCAGCAGCACTAAATCTTTGTATGATGTTTTGGTTTGATCTTGGCAATAGTTCGGTTCTAATATTACTATCACACATTCCATGATAAATTGCAGGAGCAAAAGCATTTCTGCATACATTTTCTAAATACACAGTTAAAAATCCCAATTTACTGTTCATTTTTTAAAGTTATGAAAAATCATATACTTTCAAACTCTTGTTGTGTTCTTGTGATGACCTTGTGTTGTAATGTTCATACACTTGATTTGGGCTCAACAGAATCTTTCAACTACATTACTAGCTCAGTGTAACTTTTGTCAAAAGGTTTTTCTGGTGTGCAAATGTCATACAATTGATGATGTAGTTGAGTGAAAGTGCATGGGAAAATGTGTAAACTTTTAATTTAGGATCTAATTCATCAGATGTAAGATGCATGAAAACTTCTAGCCTATGAAATTTGTAAAAGTTTCATCTTTTTGAATAGGTGTAAAGTTGAAACTAGCCACGTAAGGTAAACGTGGATTATAATTTTTATGTTTACCATTTGAAAACGTACTGGACACTATTTTACCATGTAACATGTTGTTTAGTGTAGTTTTTAGTTGTAGATACTCATCCTCAATAGTACATCTGTAATTTATTTTATCATCTATTTTGATCTTATCAATTAATGAATCAATTTCGTCCATCTTTTGATAATGATCACAATATTATTCTATTATTTCAACTTTTGACTTAACCTCATTCGTGGTTAGAGTACCCTCCAGCATTTGTTTTTCTTTTGTAATTTGTCCTTTTAAAATAGCTTTCATTTTGAGTAGCCTTGGTAGTTCTTTTATGAGTTGGTCATTATTATCACTTGTTTTCCTCGTTGCCATTATTATATCATACTTAAAAATTTTAATAAAACACATTAAAAACTTAAAATGATGAATTTATTCTCAATCAAACAACGTAGATAAATTATTATGAGTAAAACATATGTTATCATAAGATAAATATAAACACGTGTTTAAAGGGACATCAGATCAAACTTGGAATATGTACACCACTACCTTTACTGGTTGGAATGGAACTCGCATAAAATGGTAGATACTCTCAGTAATTGAGATATAACTGACATTTTATAAGAATCTATTAATTCTAATTTTTTACTCTGATTCTTCCAGAGCAGAGTCTTTATAATAATTTAAAATGTTCTAAATTCTTATATAAAGTCCAAATTTACAGGCATTTTTGAAGCAGTTGGTGGAACAAGAGGAGTTATACAAGAAGCATTTTGAAGTTTTCAAGAGAAACATGATGAACCCTATCGCTGTTGGCAATAACCATGTAAGTCTGGAAACACACTTTTGTAATGAAAAGTTAATATAATTTCAAATTAGACTTAAAATAAAATGTTTATTGCTTGAATTTGAAACAATAAAATAGAATAGAACTTTTTATTGTTCACAGTACATGTGGGTTTATATATTAATTGAGATATCTTGATAAACCCTCCGTTACACGCGCCGCGGACTCACAGTCCGTAAAAACCAGTATTTATAAATATGTTTAGTTAGTCGCATCCCAGCCCACCTTGTGGTCGTCTACCTTCCCCCCTCTACCCCTCTGAGAGGGAGGCAGTGTTGTTTTGACCTTGGCGGTCAACATTGCGTTCCAGTTGTTTGTCTGTCAGAGACGTGGACTGCCGCTCTGCGCGCATGTATTGTCTAACCTGATGTTTGGATTGCGGGTCCGCGCGCGTGTGGTAATTCTCCAGATATTTAAGTTTTTCAGAGTTTTATGTTGATGTTAAATTAGTGTTTTATTGTTATTGAACATAGATGACGCGCAAATTGAGCACGTGCTTGATGAACTCGGAGCATATGATGACAGTGATGTGGACGAAGTGGAGGAAAGTGAACACAATACGGATAATGAGTTGTCTGATAATGAAAACGTAGTGGAGTATGATCCTGTTCCTCCGGGTATTAGAATATTACCCGATTTTCCCCCTGCACAAGAGATGGACATTGCAGAAGATACTGTTGAAACGTCCCAACATAAACTAGAAAATGACCTAGATGATTTTCCTCTAGCCTTTCGAATATTACCTGATTTGCCTGATGCTCAAGATGTGGATACTAACGCAGCAGAACCTCCTCAACAAGGAATAAACCAACAACAACAACTATGTGAGTTAGTCTATGTCAATAGTAATGAACTGTATATAGCTAAAAATGGAACTATGTGGAGGCATACTCAAACTCGAGCTCGACGCTGTGATTTGCTTCGTCATCTCCCTGGTGTCAAAAATGAGGCAAAAAATGCTGATTCACCTCTGAAAGCATTGAAATTGTTTTTCCCTGATGAAATTTTAGAAGAGATAGTTCAGTTTACAAATATTTATATTGAAACTAAAAGGGATAGGTAATTATTCCAGGGAAAGGGATGCAGCTGATATTGCACTAGTGGAACTAAAGGCATGTCTAGGCTTGCTCTTTCTTGGAGGTGTTTTGAAAATGTCTCACACTGACCTGCAAGACTTGTGGAAAACAGATGGAACGGGAATAGAGTTTTTCAGGTTAACAATGGGAATAAATAGATTCAGATTTATACTTAGAAATTTGAAATTTGATAACTTTAGAACCAGAAATGAAAGGAAAGCAACTGACAAATTGGCTGCTGACAGATATTTGGTTGACCATTTCAATAACAGTTGTAAAAAGTATTATAGTCTATCTGATCAGGTGACTATTGATGAAATGCTTGAGGCATTCAGAGGAAGGTGCGGTTTTCGCCAGTACATACCAAGTAAGCCCGCTAAGTTGGGTTGACAATCTTTGCATTATGTGACGCAAAAATGTTTTACACGAATAACATTGAAATATATTGTGGAAAACAACGTGATGGACCTTATGCACAAGACAATGATGCATTTAGTATTGTCAAGAGATTAGTGAAGCCCATACAAAATAGTGGACGAAATGTCACATGTGACAATTGGTTCACATCCATACCTTTGGCACAGGACCTAATGCACAATGAAAGACTCGAGGGAGGTGCTTTTTCTGTGACAGGAAAAAGAACAGGCCAACCAAATATATGTGCACTAATTGCAAGAAGTATGTATGTTTGGAGCATGTGGTCTCATATGTGTGTGGTGAATGCATTATGCAAGCTCAATTCATTGAACATGGACATAGTTCTGATTCAGAGTGAATTGCTACAAACAAATTTAAACTATTGTTTCGTTACCTCCTTATATTCCTGTAATAATGTGCCTGATGGTAGGTTATTATGATTTTATTGTAAGTGATTGTCTGTTATATATTTGTGATCTCGTTGTAATCATGTATACCATTTTGTGTTCTATATTCTCAGTAATATTTTATATTTAGTTGTAAACAAAACCTTTCATAGTCGTAAACTTGTAATAGTTAACATCTTTAATATTTCCACATTTCAATATGAAATATTCTGCATATTTGTTTGTTTAGTTAACACGTTCGCTGCTTACAAATTAAGTAATGTATGTTGCATGAGGGCTAATTTTTTTTTATTAGGATTTCACTTACCAATTTAGTTGTTGTGACACGGGTTGGTACAGAAAGGTCAAATTCCCCCCCCCCTAAACACCAAAAGAGCCGAATTTCGCCATTTTGAAACGTGCTGTAGAATCTACCGCACACGCTCATGGGGCCTGTATATCTTCGATGGCGCGCACCGTTTGTCCTATTGTTTTTGAAAAACAGGACACTAACGATTGTTTATAATAATACTGGGAACAATCAGCTTAGTATAACTAAAAATATTATTGATAAAAAACACTAAATCACTACTATTTTTCAACCCACCATCCTCCCCCAAGGTACGCTTCATTACGTCATGGAATGGTTCAAAAACAATGTGGGACACACATACCAGGCTGTCATCACATTCTAAAACTCCTGCCACATCACGTATTCTTTCTGCCATTTGCATAGCAAAACTCTGCACCTCTTTTGTTTACTTCTCTTTCCACAAGCCACGTTTTCTGTAATCCGTGTGGGTTCACATGGGGGGACGCGGCGGCGCTTCAGAGGTTGAGGAGGCTCGGAAACGTCCGGGGGAGGTAGCTTGTCAAAATCCTCCAGACGGAAGTCGTACAATGGCATTTTGTTTTTCTCCACTTTGATGATTGCGAACTTCGTTATAGAGATAGGGTGCAGTCATAACATCATCTGAATTACGTGGACAAAATCTTTTTATTACCAAAGCAGTTGTTTTCCTTTCAGCAAGGATAATTTGACATCATTTGGTCACTGCGGTCCACGCCTTTCATAATGGTTGTTATTGAACAATTGGTAGTGGTTTTAGTCTCTCCAAACCACCTCGATTAATTGTTTTCACCATGTCTTTTTCAAATTTCAGTGGATATGTAAGAGACAGACGGTTTTGTCTTTACATTTGGCCGACAACAACACTTTAGGCGTAGAGGGCGATGGTTTCACCTTTTTCAGGGTTGCCAGATTTGACGTCAGGAGATATCGTATTTTCGTTCAGCCGAGAGTTCCAGTGCAATATGTTTTCCTACGGAGCAGGGCTTGAGGCGAAGAGTAAAACTATTATAATAATTTCCATAAATAAACTGTGGCCACAATTGAGTTTCCTTGCATCAGCTTCAATCAACTTTGGCTGTCATGCCCCTTACCACAGTAATCAATCTAAAAATCCAGCAATACATAAAAAAACGAAGTTTTAGGCCATGGGGGTCACAAAAATCTGTACAGTTTGAGCCGTACTTATGGCGATTCCTTTTATATATGCCTAATGTAATTCCGTCCCCTCCATATAAACCATTCCACTCGTCCAATGCACAACTTTTTTTTGAGGGGTATAATTAAATGAGTCCATTTTATTGTTGAAGTAGTCAGTAGAAAACTGTACTTTAGAAGCTCTGTTGATTTTGGGTTAGGGTACCCTTTTCAAAATTAATGCAGCGCCAAAATTAAGCCATGGAATTTGTCCCTGGCCATGAATTGGGGGATAAAGCACGTTGAAAAACAGCTTACAAGTTTTCCAATAAGTCTTGATTTCGGGGTATTTGTATTTTTACCATGTGCTGCAATAGGGCCCAATTAAACATTTGAGATCCTCCACGGTAATGTCTTTACCATTTTTGGATTCGTGTGCCTGGGTTGTAGTAGGTCACTGAATATACTCCATCGCGTATCTATTCGTAGTAGCCACAATGCCCTCCATAATATATCACATCCACCTGAATCAAGTAAAATGTGATTGGGTTATTATTAGGCAAAAGGGACTAAAAAAAACTTTTCCTCTTTTGTAAACGGTACATCTTTCTTTCATATTGGTGGTGGGATAGCCAGTGCTGGGCGCCCGGGGAGGGGGGGGGGAGGGGGTGGGGGGGGGAGGGTTGGGGTGGCGGCGTGGAGGGTTAGGAAGAGGGTTGGTAGGGTGGGTGGGGCGGGAGGGGGGGGGGGGGGGGGGGGTGGAGTCGATGGATGGGGGGGGGAGGTGATGGAGAGGGAGGGGGGGGGGGGGGATTTGTGGTAGAGCGGGGGCTCGAATGGTGTGGGTGCTAGGATTTGGTGTTGCTTTGCTGGGGGGTGGGGGATGTCGTGGTGGATTGGGGGTGTGGGGGATTGGTGTGGGCACGCAGGTCGCAGGTGGGCGGTGGGGTAGGGAGTCTTGCTGTCGGGGGGGGGCCTACTGGGGTGGGGGGGGTGCGGGGGGGGAGTGTGGAGATTAAATTTGGTGTTTCGGGGGGAGGTTGCGAAGGGGGGAGGTTAGAGTATGGGATGTGGCGGTGGGGAAGTGGGGTTGGGGTTGCGGTTAGAGGGGGTGCTGGTGCCGGGGGGGGAGGATCGATTGGGAGGCGGGTGGGGGGGAGGGGGGGTGGGACTTGGGTTGGGGGGGAAGTTTGCGGTAAGGGATGGGGTGGCGGGTGGTGGGGGGGGGTGGGGGGAGGAAGGGAGGGAATGGGGGGTGGGGTGAAGGAAAGGAAGGGGGGCGTGGGGGTAGGATGAGGCTACAGGGGTTGGGAGTAGCGGGGGGTGGTGGGGGCGGTGAAGTGGTGTAGCGTGTGGGAATGCTGGGGGGAGGGGGGTGAGGTTGGCACGGGGTGGGGGGTTGGGGGGGGTTGGTGGGGTGGGTAGGGGTCGGGCGGGGGGGAGAGTGTGGGGGGTGGTGGGGGTGGGTGGGAGTGTGGGGTGGTAGGGGTGGGGGGGGGGGGGGGGGGGGGTTGGGGGCGGGATGGGCGATGGTTGGGGGTAGTGAGGGGGTGCGGTAGGAGGATTTAACTTTTTGTTTTGGTTTTCTTGATTGTGTATGTGTATGCTTGGAGTAGGGGGGGGGGTCGGGGTAGGCTGGGATACGAATTTCGCTGGGGTATGTTCATGCGGGCTGTGGTTGTTTGTGGGTTTGGTTTTTACGTCATAGTCTGGGTCTTCGACCTCTGACTCATCAGTCTCGTATTGTTCATCGTCGAGGTCGGGCATATCCAGGGACACCAGGGTCGTCTTTCATAATCTGAATCACTATTAGCAAAAATGACGTCTATTCGGGATTCCACTAGTTCAGGAGCAAATCCAAGTCTATTGTATTTTAAGAATAACACTGAAACACACAACAAAAACGGTTTTTTTTTATTAAATTTGAAGTAGTCTAAAAACTAAAACACAACGCTAACTGAGAACGGCGACCACAAAAAACGCGGGAAAAGTATATCCCCACGAGCGGCAAAAACGGACAACCATACCACGACGAGGGAGTGCTGAAGAGCACACTGACTGGGTTTCTAAACAAATGGCGCTGTGCAGTAGGATTGTAGTCATGCGCGCCTGGCGCGAGGGCAGCCGTGCAGTAGATCTACCGCAACCGCATTGAACGTGTTTAATTTGAAATAAAAATCAGTTTTGCTAACGACCAGACTTTTAATTCAATTCCTTGTAAAAAAATAAATTAGAATATTTTTTGTAACTCTGTGTACATTTTTCACATATTACAAATAAATATAAATACAATGAATATTTAACGGATTCCTGTGAAAAGTTGTTTATAAATAAAAAAACCAATATTGCGGACTGGCAGTCCGCGCGCGTTTGCCCGCGTTACTCACGGCCGCGCGTGTACCCGAGGGTTAAGATTTTTTAAGAATTAAGTTTTATGTTGAAACGGATAATCCTCTCTCAGTGTACGGATCATCGTAACTATTAATATTGTTGTCATATCAATATGTATAATATAAAGGGAGTCCACTTTGTCTGTGGTACCATTGGTATCTAAAAATTGACTAAATTTACAGGAAAGATTAAATGGGCAACTTCACCTACTTTTGAGTAACAATTCTAAAATATGATTTTAGAATTTCAAAAGTTGGCTGTCATTTTCCATAACTGTGACTAACTTTAAAATGTATTCTGTTCACTGTGTAATGTACGCTGTTTTTTAATTGTTAAATTCATTTTACCTATGATTCTATTCCATCCATAAATTGTTTACCTTGAAGAAATTTACAATATAATTTGTATTTTTCCACTGTTTTATGTACACCCTGCTCTGAACTGTGTGATGTGTAAATTAAATTGACGATTTCTTGTAGAAATGTTACTGTAGTGTAGGAGATATATGGGAGATTACATTTGTTCCCAAAACACCATTTATCAAAAACAAATCATGTATAAAACTATATCTATGTCTTATGATTTACCTAAAGTACAAATTTATTTGCAGCCTGATTTTATAGCCAAGAGCAGTTATTACATCAACAAGCTGTGTAGTGGCTTAGAAGAAATGAAATCAAAACGGGAGAAATTGGAAATTAATTGTGGCAAAAATAATTCTGATTTAGTTAAATCATCACAGATGAAAGAAAATGAAGTAACTATTTTGAATAAAGAAAACCCACAAGCAAAATATGCTGCCTGTTCAAAAACCACTGAGACTCAGGTAAATGAGACCCAGTTCAAATAGTTTTATAGTTTAAATATTAAGAAAAAAATGTATGGGTGTCAACTATAAACTCTTAGTGGCAATTATAATTTAAAATGTGAAGAAAAATCTAGAAATTAAGATCAAGATTTCAGAGAAATAGATGAATTTGGAGGGGGTTAAGGGATAATAATTTAAGTAGACAATGTGTCCTGTAGGGGTAGAATGGTACTTAATACACAAAAATTACCATGTTCATCCTTAACCCTTCGCACTCTATAGTCCAGTCTCACTGGACATGGTGGATTCATTTGTCAGTTCGGAATTATTTAGACCGTTTGGCTTCACAGCTCTCCAGTCCTGTATCACTGGACATGGCGGATTCATTTGTCAGCTCAGAATTGTTTAGATCCTGTTTGTCTTCACAGCTCTCCAGCCCTGTAATCACTGGACATGGCGGATTCATTTGTCAGCTTGGAATTGTTTAAATCCTGTTTGTCCTCACAGCTCTCCAGTCCTGTATCACTGGCCATTGTGGGTTCATTTGTGAGCTTGGAATTGTTTAGATCCTGTTTGTTCTCACAGCTCTCTAGTCCTATATCACTGGACATGGCTGATTCATTTGTCAGGTCAGAATTTTTTAGCCCCTGTTTGTCCTCACAGCTCTCCAGTCCTGTATCACAGGACATGGCGGATTCATTTGTCAGTTCGGAATTGTTTAGACCCTGTCCAGTTAAAAGTATAAAGAAAGAATAAAACAAAATTATTAATTGTTTGATTTTAAGTTAATAAGAAGTTTATTCAATAAAGTAAGGATCATCTACAAATGTACAAAAAGTTGTTTACATTAGCAAGATTCAAGCATTTCTTTGTTCTATATGTAGAATATTTAAAACTAATAAAATATTTATGAGCAGTATGAAAGTACAGTTAAATGAATTACATTAAATTTGTAATAGTATTAGTAACATGCTTTCAGTGTACAAACAACACTGTTGTCAAATTTGTTATTTAACTGACAATTACTCAAGGAAATTCTATTTCTTGTTTTGAAATACTTGAGATATTTAATTGTGCTATATAATTGTCTTGATACAAACTAATATATAATTATTATTTCTATTCAGAGTTCACAGAGTTCAGGAATATGTGAATTGGATGAATCATTGTCTTCAGTTGAAAATTTACAGTTAGTAACAGATAAGGTGCTTCAGCCAAATTTTCAGAATTGTGAAAACAGTAATAATCAAATAAACAATGAAGGAAAAGATGATATTAATTACAAAGAGAAATTCAGTGAGAAACAACTGATGCAGAACATAACAAAGGTACTGTGTTTCTATTACATTTTTTATATTAATTTGTTTAATATTTGAGAGTAATTTTCAGCCTTGATTACACCTGAAGTTCTCTAACATTATTTTATTAAAAGTTAGAGTTTTAATACACTTAAATGGTTTCATTTAATCAATTTAAAAAATCACTGTATCTCAAGTGTTGGTGTTCTCAGCCATTTTGTTCATTGCATTTGTTAATAATTTACTATAGATTAATTTCTTTAAAAAAGTTGCTGCTTTTGTTGATGACATCTCATTTGAGTATAACTTTTATTATTATTATGTATTATATGATAAAAGTAATATATGTAATTGGTTTTCTTTAAATCTTTTTGATTTTAATGAGAATTCTTTAATACAGCTTTTAAATAGCCTACTTATATTATGAAGTAAGAGCTTTAGTACTTTGTAAAGCTAGGTAAAAAATTGATTTATAATGTGATTGAATAAACAATAAAGGTATGAGAGTCAGTTTTCTCTTTGAAATTATATAAGCAATGGGATATCAGATTTTTATGTTTTAATGTCAATTTATAATCTGTGTTTATGTAAAGTAGTAAAGTTTTTTTTATGTTATGTAATTTAGTAAAGAAACATTAACAGTAGTATATGTTTGAAATAGTGTTTAATTAAATCAACTGTAGGGCCCCTGCACTAGCAATTAAAATAGCAAAAATTACAACATTCTATTGAAACGAAATCATTGTAGTTTTTATTTAGTGTTGCAACTAATACTAATGTGTACCTACTTCAAAACTAAATTATCTACAAATTAATATTTAATATATACCATCATCCGGAAAGTAAGATCCGTATCATGGTAACTATTTTAGTGGCAAGGGAACAGCGCAATGAAGCTATTAGCAATGAAAATTGTAGAGTACTGTTTACTTTGTGAACTTAAGATATTTAAAACAATTTATCAACCTGTGAAATACGATCAGTTATCCAGATTTTGACAGCGAGGACCGTTCAAGTAGCGGATATTCAGAGACAGATAAGTGAAGTGTACAACCATAATGCGGTGAGTGACAACAAAGTGCGGAAGTGGGTGAGAGCTTTCTTCAAAGATGGATGGGGAAATGTCCACAATGAACAGCGATCTGGCCGGCCAACTGTGATCACTGAAGATTTGGTCAATGTTGTTGTTGAAAAGATTCTTGAAAATCGGTGATTTACCATTTCATCATTAGCACTGGAACTTCTGACCATAAGTAAAATGACACTGCAAAAAATTGTCTCTGAACATGTGAAATTTCACAAATTGTGCTCGTATTGGGTTTCTAGGCTGCTTACTGAGAAACACAAAATGAGAAGAATGGGTTATGCTCTTGGATGGCGATACAAGTTTAGAGAACATTGCTATAGGTGATGATACATGATTTCTCACATAACCCCAGAAACATAATACCAGTCAATGAAATGGTATCACATGATGTCACCAGTTAAAAGTCAAGGCCAAAAAACAATCTCGAAACGCAAGGTTATGGCGTCCATGTTTTGGAATAGACATGGAATGTTGTTAGTTGAGTTTATAGAACGAGGAAGAACAATAAATGTAGCCAACTGTTTTGATACTCTAAATTTTGACGTGCAATACAGAATAAGCGACTTGGCCTATTGACATATAGAGTTTTCTTGTTGTATGACAATGCCAGACCCCACTCTGACATCCAAACCCAAAATCTCATCAGATCATTTCATTGGGAACAGATTGACCACCGCCGTACAGTCTGGACTTGACGCCAAGACTTTCACTTGTTTCGCTACCTCAAAGGGTTTCTCGACGGTAAGCGCTTCAACATTGATAATGAGGTGAAAGAGGCAGTCTAAGATTGGTTATCCTCTAAGATATCAGCATTCAAAAGGTCTTAGAATGTGATGAAAAATGTTTAACCAGAAATTGAAACAATATTGAAAAATAAAGAAATATATCAGGAGTAAAATTAACCCTTTTAGTGCCAACGTCCGAATTTTCGGACGTTGGATTATTGTACGTAGTTTGCCAGCGTCTGTATTTTCGGACGTTTTGTAAAAAAAAATAAAAATTACTTTAATTAGTCAAAATAAACATACTTGTAATGTTTTAGAATCGCAATACAACGATCTTTCTGATAATTACATTACCCAGTGTATAAGTCATACTAGGTAGCCATATTTTGATTTTAAAGTTGGCTATTCTGTGCATTTCGTTTCTCAGCTGTCAACATTAGACAGCATTGTCGTTGTTGTTTACAGTTGTACTTTAGTTGTTCGTGAGTGTTTTAAGTGAAGTGAAATGTGCTAATGACTTCTTTCTATCAAAATGAAACGTTCTCATTCACCTGTTAGTGATAATACCATCGCTAGATTAGTAGAAAGTGAATATCTTTCAGACGGTTTCGTGAGTGAAATTTCAGAAAATGAAAAAGTGTCGAGTTCAAGTTCGGTTGTTGACGATACAGATAATGACCCGACCTACGATCCCGTTGGACCGACAACTTCCTCAGGTAATCAAGGTTTAGGACTGAATCGACTAAACTTGGTAATTGATACAAATTCAGAAGAATCTAACAGTGATTCATTTGATAGTGAACCATCACGTCGTCATAGGGCTAGGCCTAACCAACAAGGTCATAGACTTGAGGCCGTAGAGATACCTCAAAGATCTAGGCCTAACGATAGGAATAGCAGTAGTAGCTCTGCAGAAGACTCTGAGAATGAACCTGACTGGGTGGAAGTGAATGAAACCAATGATATTGAACACAGGCCTCTCCATTCCATACACTTTCAGGAACAGCCAGGAGTCAAGCACTGTCCTCCAATGAACTCTCCTCCAAATGCTTATTTCAAAATTTTCATTACCATTCCTTTGATTGAAATAATGGTTCGGTTTACAAACAAATACGCCAGGAACTTTATTGATAAAAATCGCGATAGAATGAAAGAACACAGTAGGCTAAAATCTTGGAGACCTGTGACTGTAAACGAAATGCAAGCTTTCCTTCTGGTGTTGATAAATATGGCTATCAAAAGACAAAACACTATCGCTTCCTTTTGGTCTACTCTTAAAAGTCAATTGATTCCTTGGTTCCCTAGAATGATGACGAGGAACCGTTTTCAGGCAATACTGAAATTTTTTCACTTGGTGGATACTACAAATTTACCTAAGTCAGGCCAACCAAACTACGATCCTTGTGCTAGGTTCGAACCACTGATTGATCACATGAACCGGATTTCCAAATTGCATTTTACACCAGATAAAAATTTATCTATTGACGAAAGCATGATTGCAACCTAAACACATTCACAGCTTCTCCAGTACATGCCTAAAAAACATCACCGGTGGGGTGTGAAGTTATAGATGTTGGTTGATGCTACCACTCATTATTGTGTAAGTTTTTTTTGTATACAAAGGAGCCAAAGGTAATGAGAAGACAACGGTAAAAGAAAAAGGTTTAGGCTTTACAGTAGTGGATAAACTAATGAGTATGTCTACTTTGTACAATAAGGGATACCACGTTTTTGTGGACAATTTTTTCACCTCCCTGACATTGGCAACACATCTATATTCTAAGGAATCCTTTATAACTGGCACTCTAAGGCACAACCGTTAAGGTATCCCTGCTCAATAAATACAAAAGTTTAAAGTTGGAGAAACAAATTACATGAGGAAAAGTGAAATGATTATTCTTGGCTACAGACAAAAGCAGGCACAAAAAAAGCAGGTTTTGCTGTTGTCTACAAATGATGTCGCTGCTTCAGAGCGTAAAGTAAAACGCAGAGTAAATTTTACTGTCATATCTAACAAACCAAAAATGATACGTAATTACAATGCTAATATGGGTGGGGTTGATAGATCAGACCAAATGCTACACCAATACCTGGACGATAGGAGAAATTTTAAATTTTGGAAAAAAAATACCTTCAATCTCTTATCCAGAATGCTTTTCAAGCAAAACACTACAAAGCCTATATCACATCTAGAATTTCTGGTATCCATTGTTGACGAGCTAGGTGATCAGTGGCTTCAGTTGCAGGAAAGTGCCACCAGTCCTAGACCTATGGCAAGCATCCGTGGTGGTGGTGGTAATGCTGACGTCAGAAAATTATTTGAAAAAATTGGAGTAAAAATGGATAAAAACTGTGGTGTATGTAGCGTAGCAAGCACTAAATCAGGAGGAAAACGAAAAAAATCATCCAATATGTGTGTTAAATGTAACAGAGGAGTGCACACCAAGTATTACCCTCTACACTTCTGCTGAACGTTCTCTTCAAATTTTCTATTTTGTACATTTTTATGTAAATAGTTACTTGTTATTTTAAGTGATCCCTAGAGAACAATATTTATTTATTTCAAGAGAGTTACTATCCTATTGATCTGTGAAATATTTTGACTCTTGTGTTAAGTCCTTCAAGAAAACAAGAAGACATTTAACAGATTAGGCAAAACGGAGTGTTTTTTCAGGTTAGCACACTTTTGATATTTTTTTTGTACTTTCACAATTTTTAATTCATCAGTTTGAAAGTTTGTAAATTTCAATAGAATAAAATTAGGAATTCAGTGATGTAATCAATGTTTTTCCAATGTTCTTTTTACTGTTGTGTATCACAAGTTAAACTCAAAAAAGTAAAAAATAAAAATTTTTAAATATTAATAATTTAATTTTTTTAAAGTAATGAACACAATTTTTTGTCAAATAAAGTGCAGGATACAAAATACAACTATTTAAGTTTAAAAAAAAAAAAAAAACCATGAATTTATCTTAAAAAATAATGTAGTTACAATTGTTTAAAGAATTACGGTACATTTTGGCTAAACGTGGCTGGCAATCTTGGTACAAACATGCATGTGTACGCCTGGCTTTCCTGGTACAAATTTCAAAAATTTTGTTTGGCACTAAAAGGGCACAAGTGTTTTTGAAAAATCTGTTTTATATTTTTTATAAGAAATCAGACCCTCATATTTTTAATATATACTTATACATTTTTTTGCAAATTATATATAAGTATATATACAAGTTTTTGTTTATTGAGGGCAAAAAATATTTTAGTATGTTTTATTACTGAAAATACACATGGTTTTACATTATTATTATATTATTATTACTTCCCTTTAGGGATTTCGCATTTCAGAAATATGTGAATTTAATGAACCATTGTCTCCATTGGAAAGTCCACCACCACCAAATGAAATAGCGTATCCAAATGTAAAACATTTTGGAGACACCAGTAACAAAGAAGAAAAAAAAGCAGAAGACAATATTTTGTATAAGAAGAAATGTAATGGACAATTGAAAAAGCAGGTTGTCCGTTTTATCACTTGATGTTACTATTAATTTCTCTACTAACCTCTTGAATACTGTCACTTTTAACCGTTATTCTGTTTAGAGAGATAAGAATTGTTTGTTATAAATCTAGACTTAAATAAATAGTTCGTATAATATTTATTCACATTTATTTACGTCAATTTCTATATAGACAACATTGAGTTCGATTGTGTTACGTATCCCTCAAGGGACTTGGTTGAGAGTTAGCAACACTTATAACTCAGGGTGATATCACATTAATGAGTTCAGCTATAGACTTGAAATGTGTATATTTTGTTATCACTCAGCGGGTTGGAAAAGTTTCTTTTGTCTGTCTGCGCGCAGGATATCACGAATCAGTTATAGATTTTGCATGTAACTTCAGAAAATCCTGCTAATAAAAATAAATAAAATTAGTACACATTTTATATTTCATGATATTTTATCATGTTTTTTCCTAAAACATTACTACATTTTTCAAAATACATACTAAAAATAAAAAAAATGTATTGCGTAAACATGTATTTACACAAAAATCACCATCATAATTTCTACATTAACATGTTTATAGTTTACATGTATCAGAAACTTGATAAAACTTGGTTTATGGTTGGTAAACAGTCCATTCCAACATTTAAGGATTTTTTTATTACAAACATTGATTTATAATTAAATCATAGAGGTCTTATTGATTCTGACTGCATTATCACTTTTCGTAATTTAAATATTACATAATTGTTGTTTTTATAATTTGCCTGATCGGCACTACTTGTAGTCATTAAAAGATTATTGCTTTTGTTAAGTTTTATTGTTAGTTCAAGAAACAAAACTCCTAGTGTAAATAAACAAACTGTATGTGAAAACTATATTACTAAATGTTATTGTTTCATAGTTCATATGTATATGACTTATTTTACATAATGTTTAAATATTGACAAGATATACTGTCTATTGAATCAAAGAGATCAATAAACATCTATTTTTCTGTTTACATTTTTGTTCTCGTAAATGTTTTATGACTTGACCAGTGCATAAAAATCATCTGTATAAATATGACCTCAGTATCAATGTTGTGTCCTCAGGGGTTGTGGCCAGGTGATAATAGTGTGCCAGCACTGGATGATATGATATCATCACCAGAAGATCCTCATGTGCTAGGATACAATGATTGCTATGGGAGTATCAACTCGCCTAATGTTACTATTAATACTCCTGAGTGGGAAAATAGGCAAACACCAAATAAACCAGGTTTACAGGTAATTTAATTGCCTATCAATTTCAACTGGAAATATTTTATATAATTTAATTTATACAAGAGTGTTATTGAAAAGATTGTAACAAGATTTTACTATTGTCAAAGGTAGCCAAGATCCCTCATCCAATTGTTGCTCAATTGTGCATTTTTGAGAACCAACTGCATTTCTTTCTATAATTATTTTTAATTTCAAGGATTATTTTCTGTGTCATACTTAAATATCTAATGTTAAAAACATTTTGATTTGACTAGTTTGTGCTTATTTCTTTGCTAAATGTTATTGACTTTTTAAGAATAATTTTACAATAGTAATTAGTAGTATGATACATTATGACTCTACTATAATAGTGACAATGGAGTTGCAATGTGACTATGTCCTAATTGCCACCTTACTAATCAAATCAAATCAAATCTTTTTTTTTGCGAAGACAATATTTACATTGTATGGCAAACGTCATGGGGTTTTTTAAAATTTCTAACATTCATATAACAATACACACTCACACATACAATTTTACAGTTACGCCTCTTTCATCCATCGCCAATGCTACCCACTTAGTACAGCGGAGTCAGTCTTCTAATTGGGCGGTCTCCCAGTCGAATGCCAAAATCTCACCTGCATTATAGAATGCTTGTGACACCAATAGGCGTTTAAGGCGAGTCTCTAACGCCTTAGGCGTTGGGGCATCTTTAATTGAATTGGGCAGTCTGTTGGGGAAATAAACACCCACCTGCGAGGGCAGGCATTCATAAACCACCGTTCTGTGTCTCTCAGTTCGGTAGTTAGCACTCCCACGTGTCTCATACATGTGTATGTCTCGGCCTCTGGTTAAGGCACATTTACTCATACAAAAAAAAGTTGTTTCCAAAATGTAGAGGCACGGCAGAGTCAACAGCTGCAATTTCTTGAAAGCTTCCCTGCACGACTATCTAAATTTGATTTTGGCGATTATTCGAATTGCTTTTTTTTGAAGTCTGAATACTCTTTGAAACTGTGTGTTTGCGCAAGCTCCCCAAAGGACCACACCGTAAGACAGATGGGGGTAAATCAGTCCATAATACGCCGTAATCAGTACCTGACTCGGGCAGTATTTGGCTAAAGATCTCAGAACAAAAATTCCAGAGCAGACTTTGGCGCAAACATAGTCAATATGCTCATTCCAAGTCAGCCCTTGATCAAGGTGCATTCCTAGGAATTTTGAAGAGCTGACTTCTTCCAGTGTGGAGTCATCTAACAAAATGGCAGGCCCACACTGGTTGCCTGCGGTGCGCAAGGCAAAATTCAAAACGTTGGTTTTTGAAGAGTTTGTTGTAAGATTGAGGCTGTGAAAGTATTGGACACAGTTGTTGATATCAACATAAGCCTGTTGTTCCAACACTTCACTTGATGTTGCATTGAAGAAGAGAGTCGTAATTTTCCCTTAAAAACATTTGTGTAACCTATTAAAGTAATTGGCGTAGAAAGACCTATTGATTTTATTGTTGATTCAGTTATAAAACTGTAGTGCTTGTTATAGACCACCATCCCACACCACAGTTACCCCATTGTAAAAATACTTAACATTATTCCTTATAGTGATTTATTTTTAGGTGCTTTGAATTGAGTTAGTTTTTTTAGAGAGGTCTTTCTACGCCAATTACTTTAATAGGTTACACAAATGTTTTTGAGGGAAAATTGTCTAAACACATTTGCAACATTTTGGGAATTGAAGTAGTTACCTCTCAGTTATAGAGACTTATGCTACGATGCAAGTCTACAATATACAAATTTAGTGTAGCATAATAGCTTAATTTCAATAGTAACATTAATTTTCTTATATTTAATCTCCATTTTTCCAGGATTCTGAGAACGATAAAACCATCGTTGAAAGGTTGGTAACTGAAATAGGTTCAGATCTCAGCAGTCCAGATCATTATAATGCTGTCTCTGACTTTGGAAATCACTTCTTGGTACCTGAAACAACTATGGCAACAGGAACACAAGAAAGGTTTATGTCTGATGGTTCTCTAACACCCAATCATGTAAGTTAAATAACGTTTTCACAGCCTATGTCATGATCATTGCAGAGAACAACTTATTGTAAATCATAACAGTGTCATTCTCACACTAGAAGTTTGAGAAATCTCTGAAAAAAATAAGCTATTTCGATTGTCCTTACAGCTGCACTTTATGTACGCTTTTAAGAAAAATCTGTGTTTTCATGACAATTGTAATTTTCATTCCTACAAATACTAAAATACCTGAAAATTTTGTATAATTTCAACACAGTTTAGTCATTGTTCGTTTCCTAATTTTATATATATATATATATATATACTGTATATAGCGACCTCGTGTCGTCGCAACCGGAAGAGGGCACCTTCCAGAGGAATAATAATTAACCTTGGATCCGCCACTAGATTCCCCCTATCCAAAACCTAACCAGCTTTGATTACTAAAGATAAACTAATAATTTAGATATGGTTCCGAAAGGTTCCCTAACAATTATACTAAGTCCTAGACCACATACACTCACCTCTACCCGGTCCACTCTACCCGATCGCTGCACGACTCGACCACCCAACCTTCGATCTCAGCCTGCTAACCTAGCAGGATTCATCCTACCAGAACCTGTCCAGAAGAATTCCGGATGGTAGGAGGCTCCTATTGTTTAAGCTATGACCTAGAGGTCGGCGCAGCTGGCTAACGTGTTCGCGGCTACTGATAGATTACGCGGACCAATTTCAAATCTATAGAGGCACTCGCCGCAATATATATATAAAAAAGCACTTGCGAGGACTAGAATCAGATCTTTTACTTCCCTGGTGGTAGTGCGCACACACCCAGCAAGTGAGAGATCTAAGTTTGCGTCCCTGCAGAGCAAGTACTATTTGTGATTCAACGTTTATTGAAATTAAATTAATCTTTTGCCATTCATACAAATGTAATGTATGTAAGTATACCCAGCAGGGATCACTTCTGGCTGGTTTATACCTTACAGTTGAACCTACCACTGGGCACAGCAAAAACCGACGTCACTTAAATCTGGGCAACCTTATGGATGTCCAGGAGCAGCACATCACTAACCACAAATGTCGAGATTCTGGGATTTATGGGCAATTCGGTCTATTTTCTGCTTTGTATCCTTGGTGGAAGTAAGTTGGTTTTAATGGAAAAGACATATTTTGTATACTTCCACATAAAATTTATTAAAATAGCGCTTTTGCCGGTTAAGGCATCATCAGTTTGACATTGTTTACAGAAAAAAACATATGTGTAAAATAGAAGAAACATATGATAAAATAGAATAAAATTTAAAACTAACTGTAAAGACCAAAAACTAATAAATTATAAAAGAATTATGTAGAAAAATATGGTTTGCAATTCATAATTTTGGAATGGATTTCTTTTTTCACTAATGGTATAAAAATATCACTGAAATTTATGGAATGTTGGGAAATACAATTATCTTTTAAAACTGTCATACACGCACTTTCAATTTTATTTCTTTTAGTCCAGGAAGATTCTTTAAACACAACACTAGACGATTCAAAATTTATATGATGATTTTCTTTTACTGCATGTTCAACTAATTTAGATTTTTCAATATTTTCTTTTTTATAATTATAAATATGTTCTTTTACTCTAATTTCCACAGGTCTTGATGTTTGGCCGATATACGTCTTGTTGCAACCACAGTCAATTTTGTATATCACATTCTTGGTTTCTTGATGTTTGTTTTTCGGTTTTAATTTTGTTAAGTAACTTCTTATATTATTTTGGGACTTAAAAACAGTGCGGATGTTAAATTTATAATTTATTCTACGAATTTTTTCTGATGTTCCTTTTACATAAGGAATAGTTACGGTAGTGAGATATTTAGGATTGTCTGTTTTGGTAATTTGCTTGCAAATTTTGTTTTTAGCCTTAGCTCGTTCAATAATTGATGGAGGGTAGTTGTTTTTAATCAAAAGTTCTGTAGTATAATTTTCTCCTAAAATTTTATCTTTGTTATCAGTTACCAAATTATTAATCTTCTGAAACAAATTTTGTACTAATCCAATTTTTACATGTTGAGGATGATTTGAATTATAATTAAGGTACTGTCCACTGAAAGTCTTCTTGTAAAATAATGTTGTTTTAATTGTGTTTTCTTTTGTTTTTGTTATCAAAATATCAAGAAACGGAATTTCACTGTTAACCTCATTTTCAATAGTAAATTTTATCGATGGTCTAATTGAATTGATGTGTTTTAAAAATTCGTCTTGGATGTTAATTTTATTTTCCCATACACAAAAGACATCATCAACATACCGTAACCAAATTTTGGGTTTAATACTCCAGTTTTCAAAAGCAATGTCTTCAAAGTGGTCCATAAATATGTTGCTAATTATTGGGCTGAGAACACCACCCATAGGTAAACCGGATACTTGATTGTAAAATCTATCTTTTAACTGAAAATAGTTGTGGCTAACACATACAGTAAGAAGTTCCATTACACAGTTAATAGATAATGTTGTTCTCATACTGAAGTTGTTATCATTAGAAAGTCGTTGTCTAATCAGACACAAAGCTTCAGAGACAGGTACATTTGTAAACAGACTATTTACGTCGTAGCTGACCATAATATCACTGTAATCAATATTAATATTTTTTATTTTATTGATAAAATCTTCTGAATTCTTGATGTAAGAATTAGCTTGTCCAAATAATGGACTAATAATAGGTAACAAAAATTTTGATAACTTTGATACAGGAGAGTCAATGGAACTTACTATTGGCCTAAGAGGAATTAAATCTTTATGAATTTTTGGTAGTCCATACAAATGTGGTGGCTTTGAATATTGAGGGCTTAATTTTACAATAAGAGGTTTACCTAGTTCATTTTCATGCTTTTTTAGTGTCTGTTTTATAATTTTCTCAATTTTTACTGTAGGATCCTTATTTATTGAAGTATATTCATCACAGTTAACTAATTTATTAATTTTACTATCATACTCTTCCTTGTCCAAGATAACTGTAACTTTACCCTTATCAGCAGGAAGAATTACTATGGATTCATCATTTCTTAGCGATTTAAGAGCACTAATCTCTGTGAAAGTAAGATTGCTTTTGGGTCTATTTGAATTTTCCAGTGTTTGTCGGATCAAAGCCCGGTAATAGTCTTGCTGTTCAGGAGGTAATAGATTAGCAGCTGAATCTGTTGGCATAACTATATCCACGCATGAAAAGTGTCCATTTGATATTGAAAAATTTAGGCCTTTGCTCAACAAGTTTAACTCACAATCTGTCATCGATTTGTTAGAAAGATTAAGAACAAACTGATTATTATTTGTCTGGTTATTATCGGAGTAAGGTAATTCGGAATCAGAAAAAGGACATATTATTTTATTGGCATTACAAAGCCTTACAATCTTTGATACTTGTTTAGTAAAAACATTATGAATCGTATCACTGACAATATCAAAAGTTTCTGCTTGAAATATATCTAATTCAATGGGATGTAATCTCAAAATGAGTAGTTCATGAATAATTTTAAGATATGTACTAACATTGTCTCTCAATTGATACCAATGTTTGATCTCTTCTGTTAGCCATACTTTCTTAGCCTTATATAAGGCAGATTTTGATGAACGAGATTTAGAGTTAATTTTGATTTGGATATAATTAGGAAATATATTTAACTTACGGCATTGGTTATTGAACCAAATATGTTGTGTGCATAATCTTTGTTTTGTTTTAAGTTTCCTGTACAAAACACATAGTCGTCCCGTGTCGCTTTCTTCCAAGAGTTTTTCATTTTCTGCTTTGTATCCTTGGTGGAAGTAAGTTGGTTTTAATGGAAAAGACATATTTTGTATACTTCCACATAAAATTTATTAAAATAGCGCTTTCGCCGGTTAAGGCATCATCAGTTTGACATTGTTTACAGAAAAAAACATATGTGTAAAATAGAAGAAACATATGATAAAATAGAATAAAATTTAAAACTAACTGTAAAGACCAAAAACTAATAAATTATAAAAGAATTATGTAGAAAAATATGGTTTGCAATTTTTGACTGTGCAACAATATGCAAAAATATGCAACAAAAAATTGACTGTGGTTGCAACAAGACGTATATCGGCCAAACATCAAGACCTGTGGAAATTAGAGTAAAAGAACATATTTATAATTATAAAAAAGAAAATATTGAAAAATCTAAATTAGTTGAACATGCAGTAAAAGAAAATCATCATATAAATTTTGAATCGTCTAGTGTTGTGTTTAAAGAATCTTCCTGGACTAAAAGAAATAAAATTGAAAGTGCGTGTATGACAGTTTTAAAAGATAATTGTATTTCCCAACATTCCATAAATTTCAGTGATATTTTTATACCATTAGTGAAAAAAGAAATCCATTCCAAAATTATGAATTGCAAACCATATTTTTCTACATAATTCTTTTATAATTTATTAGTTTTTGGTCTTTACAGTTAGTTTTAAATTTTATTCTATTTTATCATATGTTTCTTCTATTTTACACATATGTTTTTTTCTGTAAACAATGTCAAACTGATGATGCCTTAACCGGCGAAAGCGCTATTTTAATAAATTTTATGTGGAAGTATACAAAATATGTCTTTTCCAATTCGGTCTAGTCTACTGTGGGAGATGACTGTTGGAGTTGTTGGGGTTTGTTCCCTAACCTCAGAGGTTCTTGCTAGCCCCAACAAGGGTATGCCACCCCCTGCCTACTTTTACTGGAGAGGCTGGTTCAGAGCTGGCCTCCCCTTCTTTCAGGAAGACATGACTTTGATATGTAGTGCCCTAATTCTTCCTCATGGATCTCAATAGGAGGCAGCCCCTACTCTCTAACCTTAACCATCCTGAATATCCTGTTACTCCAGAAGCAACGCAAAGGTTATTACAGAACTAAGTGTTCTGACATAAGCTTCTTGTCCTAAGAGAACAAAAAAATGTATGTAAGTAAAATGTCGTTTGACAGGTATTTGTTTTTCCGATCATATGTTAGTTTAGTTATTTAAATATATATGTGACAGAAACGGCCAAATAAAAAAATAATTGTATTGTAAAAAGTAAGGGCTCTGTGATGTAGTGGTAGCGTACTCACCCGGCAAGTGCGAGATTCGGGTTCGAGTCCCAGCAGAGCAAGTACTTTTAGTGATTCAATGTTTATTGAAATTAAATTAGGCTATTGTCATTGATAAAAATTTAATTCATGTCTATACAGGCTGGCCATGACCTAGAGTTAAATCTTTTTGTGAGTGATAATGCAACATTAAATTTCAAAACTAAGCTTTCAGAAAATATGACACATTGTTTTATTTTTGATCTTTTAAGTACAGTTATGTGAGTTTCAATGGTGTAAAACACAATATGTTCAAAATATTGCTAGCAAAGCACAACTGCGATAGATTTATTTTATAGCGTCATGACTTACATTGACGCTGACATATTTTTCAATTAGATCCTGATTAAAATAAAAACTATTTAGATAGTAATTACATACTATATTTGTTATATGTTTAAAACCACATACAAGGATAGCGTCTTAACCATATCTGACTACCTCATCTTATCATGAGATAAGGACACCAATGATATATTTGGTTTGTATAATTTTTATTTCTACTGGATTTGGATCATTTAGTAGTTGGCAGTGATTTCAATATGTCTTTTACAAATCAGGCATATGCATAAATACATTTTGTGTATGGTTTCTGTGATGGCAATGCTAGTGTGGCTCAAAGGGAGTACACTGTCCAATATCCTGGTTGGCGAGTTCCCAGTACACAAATATTTACAAGGCTGCATCAGCGTTTTGTAGTGAGTTGGGAGAATAAGCGTTGGATTTAAACACACAAGAACAAGTACTGGACAGTGTTAGACAATACCTGGAGATTAGTAGCAGGGTTTTGCAGGCAACATCGGTGTGAGTAGAGGTACAATTTTGAACATTTTACAGGCGAATAAATTCTACCCTTATCATTTTACAAAAGTGCACACCCTTGAACCTAATGTTGTTATGCTGTTAGAAAAAAACCTATTGAATTCTGACATTGAACAATATAATTTTTTCAAAAAAAAAATCATATAGACGAAAGAGATCATAAAGACAATGCTCTTTTTACAAAAAAAGCGGTATTTAACTTTCACAACATACATTTGTGGAATACTGAAAACCCAAAAGCTGCAAAAAAGCAGTAATTTCAGAGAAGATTTAGTATTAATGTTTGGGCATGTGTGATTGGCGATCATCTCTTGATATCTCACATTTTTCAGGGAAGTTTAACTAGAGTTATAAATCTTGACTTTTTGTAACACAATTTGCCTTGAATGTTGGATGTGTTCGACCCTATACACCGCCAATATATTATTTATCAACAAGATGACGCTCCTACTTACTTTACTATTGACGTCTAAAATTGGCTAAATGCTAACTATCGAACTTGGCTAGGCAGAGAAGGTCCTGTATCTTGGCCTGCAAGATCTCCTAATCTCAACCGTATGGACTTTTATCTGTAGGGATTCCTTAAATCTAAGGTGTATGAGAAACTTTTGAATAAGATCCAAGTTGCAGCACAGAAACGTAAGGAAAGCTAAGCCATAAAGTGTCTGTTGGAGCAATGCAACAAGAGAGAATGGAGGACATTTTGAAAATAAACTGAAATGAAACTTTAAACTGGTACAGTAGAACCCCTCATATCCGGCCACCACGGGACCGAGCCCTTGGCCGGATAACGATTCAGCCGGATAAACCAACCTACAGTTCACAGCACTTGACGAAACAAAACAATTGTACTGTACTGTACTAACCGCACTGGAAATAATCAACGAACTGTTTACAGGTTAAACCTATTAGCTCAACTGAGGACAAAACAGGAAAATGTAAACAAATAGATACACCAAAATAACGCAAGAGTCGTGGGAGACTAGTGCGTGCAACTGCGCGTCTGCAAGCCGTGGTAAATAAATTTCGATATTGGCTTCCGGGAAGTGGCCGGATAAACCGAGGTGCGGTAAAACCGAGGCCGGATATGAGGGGTTCTACTGTATGAAGCTTTATTTAATAAACTAGCAGTCACCTGCGGCTTAGCACGCAATTTTGTAGACTTTGCATCTGTATGAGCAGTTCTGTGGTTCGAGTGAATTATATTTCTGACGCCAATGTTGAGTTTGCCTTGTTGCCACAATCAAGAAAATACATAAAAAAGTTGATATTTTTAGCCATTGTAAATTACTTTGTACTTAGTATGTTTTGTTCCATACCTGATTTTGAAAAATAAAAAAACCCGCACACATATATGTATATACGAGGGGGTACCCAAAAGTAACCGGAATTGTATTGCTGGCAGCCGGCAGCATGTAGTACACATTCCTGCCGCTAGGCGTGTGTCGCGCAACCCATTGCGAGCTCAGTGACCCCAGTTCCGTTGTCCTAGTGCATTCTGTTCATTCGTAGTGACTGTTTTCGCTAACCCTGTTTTGTTCTTGTTTCGTTTTTTGTCATGGCAAGTTTAAGTGAACAACGTGCAGCTGTGAAATTTTGTTTTTTACTTGGTAAAAATGCTGCAGAAACTATTTTAATGTTGAATACAGCTTACAAAGATGATGCTATGGGGAAAACTCAGGTCTACGAGTGATTCGCTCGATTTAAAAATGGCGACATGTCGATTGAAGACAAACCTTGTTCTGGACGTCCATCAACCTCTCGAACGGACGAAAATGTTGAGAAAATTCGTGAACTTGTGCTCACCGACCGTCGACAGACAATTGAGGAACTATCAGAGAGTAGTGGGTTAACTTGGAGCTCGGTTCAGCGAATTTTAACAGGAGATTTAGGACTGAAAAGGGTTGCTGCCAAACTTTTTCCTCGACTTGTGACTGACCATCAAAAGGCACATCGAGTTGAAACTTGCCGCCTTCTGAAAGAACATCTCGAAAATGATCCCGATTTTCTGGAAAAGGTAATTACTGGTGATGAGTCATGGTGATGGTTATGACCCAAAAACGAAGCAACAGTCAAGCCAATGGAAGTCGCCATCTTCACCTCGTCCAAAAAAATGTCGGCAAGTCAAATCAAACATCAAAACCATGTTGATTTGCTTTTTTGATGCTAAAGGCATTGTTCATTCTGAGTTTGTTCCTCCAGGTCAGACTGTCAACCAAACATTTTATTCGGAGATTTTAAGAAGATTGCGCAACAGTGTTCGCCAGAAAAGACCCAATTTGTGGCAGACTGGAGACTGGTTCTTCCACCACGACAACGCACTGGCACACACAGCCATCTCAGTTAGGCAGTTTTTAGCCAAAAACGGCATGGTTCCGCTGCCCCACGCACCTTACTCGCCTGACCTCGCTCCATGCGACTTTTTTTTTTATTTCCACACATGAAAAGAGGCTTGAAAGGTCAACGATTTGACAGCGTTGAAGAGGTTAAGAAAAAAACGAAGCTCGAGCTTGCAGCCATTTCTAAAGATGACTACAAAAAATGTTTTGATCAATGGAAATACCGTTGGGACAAGTGTATTAGTTGTAATGGAGATTATTTTGAAGGAGATAAGGTCGTATCGTAAAAAATTTGATTATATATAATTTTTATAAAATAATTCCGGTTTTTTTTGGGTACCCCCTCGTATATGTATGTGTGTGTGTGTGTGTGTGTGTGTGTGTATATATATATATGTATATCACAGATTAGAGAAGCCTACAGTTGTCATAAGTGAACCGAGATGTGTTTTATTTCAGTCTTTAAATGTGTAGTAAAAATGTATGGTGAAAAGTCCATTAACAATGACACTACGCGATTGTTTCTTTATTGTTAATATTTTAGAACATTTATAGCTGGAATTGGTAAATTAGTTCAAAATCACAGTCCAGTAAACTTTCATCTAGCATAATTCTTGCTGACTGCTTAAAAAGGAGTCTTTGGTGTCATTTTTTTCACCTTCTTATGTTTTAGGACATTTTTTAAGGTAGATGAGTAGGCTACTTACCTAATCACTGGGATCTAAAATAGTATTACAAATATTTTTTATTTGTTAGAAAATGTACTCACTATAAATGAAAACAAATTGAAAATAATAAACAATGTTTATACAGAACAGTTTAAAGATTACATTATACAGTATTATTAGGATAAATATGTCTGATTATTAATTTGTACTATCAATATTTAGGGATATAAAAGCAGTTATGTTTTGCTAGCAAAATTTTTATCATAATATCGTGTTTTATACTATTGAAACTTACATAACTGTAATTAAATTACAAAAAATAACCGATGTGTCATATTTTCTGAAAACAGGTTTGGAGCAGTCTCTAGCATTTTTTATAAAGAATTGTGAATGTCAGCCTTTTCTTTTAATTTTTTTTTTTTTTCAAAAAATGAGAACTTCCAAGTTTAAGTTGATTTAATTAATATGTATTTAGATTAAAACCCATTAATAGTTATCCATACTTACTCAAAATTAAACAGAATATAAATAGAATATAATGATAGTAATAAAGTTAGAGAAATGTATTGAAATGTCATAAAAACTTCTAATTCTTAACAAATGTTAATTTTTTTAAATAAAAAACAAAAATAATTTTTCTCTGTGTGTGTGTGTGTGTGTGTGTTCAAGTTCAAGTTCAAAAACGTTTATTTTCTTGTAATTTAGAAAGACATATATATTCCATGAGTTCTGTTGTACTCGCGCGGAATAATTTTTATACTAAAACATACTTAAGAAACAATCAGTTGGGTGTGTGTGTGTGTGTCTGAGCGCGCGCGTGTTTGTTTGTGTGTGTGTGTGTGTGTGCGTGCGTGCATGTGTGTGTGTGATAAAAACTTATAATTTCTGTATTTCAGTCACATTTATGTTGTATTATCACCCACAAAAATGTAACACTAGGTCATGGCCACCCTGTATACATATACATGGTGTTTATGAACTCTCCGGAAATATTTTCTGCATTTGTTCATCATATGGAGACAAACAAAAAATATTATACAAACATGGGTTAGAAATGCTTAGTTTACCATCTATCTCTATGTAAGTGTTTCTTAGTTACCTTTTTTATTTTAGAAAAACTTTAAGCTCAACTTCAACATAAAGAACAAATAAAATTAATCATTTTAACTGCATTTTTTTGCTGTCTTAAATCAAGAGAAATTATTATATTATCATATCATGTTTCAAGATTGTAGATGACTGAAATATTTAAAGCTTTACACTATAAAATCCAATAAGATTATGAACTATAGAAACTATAATTATAAGCAGTGATTTTAGACTTTTTAAAGAATAATAAAAGTTGTTAAATTTTATTACAAACACTTTAACACCTACAGTATAAAACAATCTAGACCTATGACAATCAGTTTTGTAAATAATATAGATATAAGGTTTTAACTGTTATAATAAACTGCAAAATTGTCGTTGTTTACGTCATCAATAACTATTCCATACAAATTTCTGGACACTGTTCAAAATAGGTAATGTTTGAACAAAGGTAAAATTTCAACTTAATGTGGACGCTGTGATGGATGGAGAAAATTAATAGAATTTTAATTATTACCACTCTTCTTCTTCTTCTATCAAAGCCTTAAAATAAGCGTGTCACAAGATGGTGCTAGCCTTTAAAATATCTTACTTACATTTTAGATTTTTGGAAATAGGTTAACATTTTTTTAGGATCACTTTTTTTATTTATTTTATGGATGATTTAATATTGCTTACAGACCTTTCCAGAACCTGATGTCCACTCATCAAATTCTGTACCTGAGTCTACTGGACAGTTCTCAATGACAATGATGTGTTGTAAAAGTGTGTTTTCCGATAGTACTAGAATACAAGAGCATTTAGCCCTAAAGCACAGATCTAAACTCTGTGATATATGTGGACTCGATGTTAAAACTGTGGAAAATCTAGTGTTGCATACAAATGAACGGCACAAGTCTCACAAAGTATGTATGCAGTGTGGTAAAATACAAGAGAAGATTAATTTTGCAGCTCATTTGGCATCACATAATGAAGTTATTGTTAAAGAGAAAGAGCACTTTGAACCCTTTGTCCGCCCAAAATCCTTTACCAAAAAGTAAGTATATAGTAATAAGTATCAATGTTAAATCATTCAGTATTTGTTGACAGGTTGAATATTAGTTCAGTATTATTCACCAATCTTAGAAACTTATAGACTTTCTTCTTGGATCACTCACTACTGTCTGCCTTTATATCACTTGTAACTGTCACTAATAAGGGTTCGATATTCCTTAAGGAGTACAAGTTTTACTAATCTTAGACTAAATAAAAATACATGGGAAAGAATATCGTTAATAGCAATTCTGTCTGGCCAACCTTACCAACCTGTTGTTAAATGAAAAATTAATAATTCTACAAGTACTTCTGCTTCGCTAGCCTCATGGGAACATGTAGAATAAACAACATTTCCTACACTTAACAATTTAATAACAAAAAAGTCTTAGGTCAGATATGTTTTTCTGATCCAGAACAAAGTCAGATGAAGCACAAACTAAGGAAGTATCAATTAAGGGGCTACCAGGGGGCAAATGGTTATTAATGCAGTGCAGATCTAGGGTATTCTGTGTTTTCCATAATCAGACCTGCACTAATGTTTGAAGCTGTTGTCTGGTGGCCAAAAACTAAGATTAATGTAACCAGGTTGACAAGTATCCAAAGAATGGACTGTCTGGCCATCAGCAAGCCTTCTCAAGTGTCCCGGGCACTGTCTTGGACTATTGTAATGTTGCTCCTCAGGAGATTACTACTCAGGCTGTAGCCAGGAGATGTATATTGTCTTCAGTGACAGAGAGTTTGGTTTGCCTTTGGCTGCAGCTAGTGGACATTGTAATATAAAAATGATTCAGGAAGATGATGTGACTCTGAGTCTGTAATTTGAAACATCGTTGTCAATTTTTGGCAGCTTATGTCAACTTAAGATTTATTGTACATTTATTTGGAAAATATAGAATTCATTAATTTATTTTGTCTTTGCAATCTTTTGTCAGTTATTCAAATATAGTTGCCAACCAGCATTCCTGTCTAAATTCTCTCAAAACTGCTATGGCTTCACTAACCATATTGCACTATAAGCCTCAAGGTAGCCACTTTCTTAGCAGTCATGCCTTGACACTCTGAAGACTATATTTATTTCTAATCTTGTCTTGCCAGCCTCCTGTGGAGTTCTGGAAGTACATGGGGATTGCTGCCAGTAATTTATGGAGTAATTCTAAATTTTCCAGCACTTATTCTGAATTTCAGTATAATCTCACTAATATTGTGTATTATTAATTTTAAGGATTTTTGTTGAAACACTTACTCATTCTACCATTTTCAGAAACAAATTACAAACTCTTGAGAAAAAGAGTAAAAATCTTCATTATGTTTGTAAACATTGTGAAAAACAGACTTCTACAAGATACGAAACACAGAAACACAATATTGAACATCTGGCAGAAAAATTCAGAAAGCACATTTGTAAAGTATGCTACATCAGTTTTGAGACAGAGTGCAAGTAAGTAGTTTGAATATTATATGCTATTTTGATAAACATATAAAAAGGGAAAGTAAGTATTTTTAGATAGGCAGGCTGGTGAGTGATATGTCTGAGCTTTCTCTTGTAGCAAGCTTTGAAACAATCAAAATAGCTGCATATATTTATATAATGCAGTATTTCTGACCTCTATATGATAAACAACCACCTTATTATTCCTCACAGAGGAAGTGAGCAATACTGCATGTGAGAAGGAGATAAGAAGACCATAAGAAAATCTCTACCAATGCAAATCTGATAGATAATATGTTGGGTAGCTATATGCAAGCCCTGATTCGTAGCACGTGAAGTCAAAATGTTGTTTTTTATTGTGAACTTAATATTTTTAAATAAGTGCTTGAATGTTTCAAAATATTTTGTAGCAAATTATTTATCACTTTTTCTGATAGTCTTATCAGAGTGTAATAAAATTTATTCAGGAATGGCATTTGATCAATATACATCTCCAATTCTTTTTTAATCTATTTTAGATTTGCCAAGGAGAATTATTAAATAGAATTGGCAGTTTAACACATTCGGTGCGGCGCGTCGGGTATACCCGTCACGCTTGTCTACCGCCGCAGCCTGGCGGCGGGTTTACTCGACGCTTGTCCCCTCCACAGTTACTGGCTCAGTCTGACCTCGGCTCTTGAATGAGGAGGTTGTTTTCACTGTCAGGCCCTCAGATATTACTCCTTTGTTCTTTGTGCGCGCCAGTCTAGGCCTCCATTCTGATATCAGTGTATTACCTATACTTTATTGTTTACATTGTATTGTGCTGTGTTTAGTGATAAGTTTGTTTATTATTTTGTGTACTTTGTTCATGAATATGGCGGAAACTTCTGGTAACAATTCAGAAGACAGTGAAAATGAACTTTCAAGCAGCGAAGACAGCGCGGAAGAATACGACACCGACCTACTATATCTGGTCTTCGTAATATCCCTTTTACAGGGGAAAACAAACTTCTTTGGCCAAAACCAACACATAATAGGCCAGTTGATTCGCTTTTGGTTTTGTTTGACATTTTACTAATTGAAAATATAATACAATTTACCAACTTCTATGCCAGGGAACTATTTTTTGGCCTCAACTTGGAACCTCAGTCACGCATAAATGATTGGAAAGACCTGACAGTAAATGAATTTAAAACTTTTATTGGAATATTGTTGCACATGGGTACTGTCAGACTGAACAGAATTAAAGATTACTGGAAGACTAATTAACTTGAAAACTATTACACTCAAGAAGGGAGAAAAAGCAGAACATTATGCAAAGGGGGTTATGGTAGGCAAGTGGAAAGATAAAAGAGTTGTCAATTATATATCAACAGAGTTTGAAAACGACACGGGTGAGGCAAGTAACAGTCGTGGACAAATGAAAAAAACCCATTCCGATGATACACTATAATGCCAAAATGAAGGGTGTTGATCGCAATGACCAACTTTTATCTTACTACCCGTGTGATCACAAGTCCCTGCGCTGGTATAAAAAGGTTTTTGTCCACGTATTGCAGATGTTTGTCACCAATGCCTATCGCCTTTATTGCTTTGCAAATCCTGAAGTGAAAATTCCCTTATACGACTTTAGGTTGAGTATCATTGAGCAACTTCTTCCACCAAAAGACGACATACCTAATGTCCCAGCAAAAAGACAGCGACTGACTGAACATGCCATTTCGAAAATTTCTCAAACTCCTGGTGGAAAATCCAGAGGAAGAAGGTGCAGAGTGTGCAGCAGAGAAGGGAAAAGAAAAGAAAGCATGTATTTCTGTTCGCAGTGTCCTGAAGAGCCAGCATTGTGTGTAGTGCGGTGCTTTGACAAGTACCACAAAGAATAAAATTTGGACCTTTTTATGGGGGTAGGTGGGGATGTAAATAGCTCTAAACAACACATGTGTGGTGTAAATAAACTTTAACAATAAATATCCTACAGTGCTAACTTAAAAATGTTTGTTCTTCGTCTTATTTTTTGTGTTTGGCTTATAAACTAAGTTCAGTGGCTTGATGACAGGTATACCCGACGTTTTTGTAATTGACTAATTTTGTTCCCAGAACCTGAAAAATAACTTTTAAAAGTGTTAAAGAAATTAACTTCAATAAGAAAATCTGTGTACTTCATTTTGTTTAACTTAGAACTATTAAAATTATGTGTGTCATCTTTGGGCCTGGTGACGGGTTTACCCGACGCCGAATGTGACGTCATTATCAGCACCATAGAATCTTCTCAGCTGACTTCTATCAACATTTCTGAGGTCCATGTATGTTAATATAAGAATTTTATGTAAAAATAATGTTAGGCCCGTACCACTGTTTTACGATTTGGCATGCAGCACTCAACGTGTTAATAACTTCTCTAAATGGTAGTTCCATTCTCTTCATTTTTAATCTTCGAGGAAAATTTATAATATTTATTTGCTCTGCGCTAATTATACTTTATTCCCATATATAAAATTATTATTGATTATGTAGATGTTAGATATACAGTATATGTATTGTGTAATAATAGATATACAGTACAATACTTTTAGACATACAATAATTAAATAGTCCTTTCTGGTAGTCAGAATAAGTAGGTAGATTTTGTTACAGCTGAAATATTCATGTGGTTTATTTTATAAATACAAAATTCCAACTACCTTTATACAAAATAAATTTTTTTTACTATATACATATGTAGACAGCAGTCAATTTCTAGATAATGAGATGGTGGAACTGTAACCTACTGGAGGTTATTGAATACAGCAAAACGATTCGCAAGGTGGTCTGAAGGTTCCAAAATGCCATTCTACCTCAAATAAAGCCCTGTATTATATAAGCAGATAAATATATATGCTATATACTAATGTCACTTATGGAAACAATAATTAACCCAAAAAAGCCCAAACAAGTTAAAGGTTTTTATAAAAACTGATCGTACAGGGTTATCCAAAAGTCAGTGGTCACCCCTAGGCGATTTGACCAATGGAAAAAATTGGGATCTTGTAGGTTAATGAGACCTACTTTTTGACGGATCAAAAAATGTTGGGGGGCAGCCCCCAGGCATATTAGCGGCACTCCAACCAGAAGTTGCTATCATCATTCCAAGATGGCAGCCATAAAATTACTTGCCTCAAAATCTACCTACTTCTTCTGACTGTGTCAGAAACTAAAAATAAAGTCTTAAAAGTGTTTGAGGTTTAACATCGTTTTTTTGAGGCTATAATTAATATGGCCACATACAGTACAACTGGCTCTCATATTTTAAAAATGAGACATCAACCGTTATTCTGTATGATTCAATCACTTTCATTTTAGTCATAGAATTATTGGAGACATCTCATTTTAAAGATAAGATTAATACACATACAAACAGGGTTTTACATTATTTTATTGGTTATTCAGAAAAAAAGTAAATATGAGAATTTTTGATAATGTGTTAACAAAATTTGTAGATTCATAAACACTGAAACAATGAAAAATAAGTCGATTTTTATAACTGTTTCTTTGATTTACTATATCTGGAATATCTTTTTTTTAATAACTCTAATTATTGGGATGATATTTTCATTATAAATAAAAACTTTAAAACTATTGCGTACTCAAATGTATATACATATACGTGTGTGTGTGCGTGCGTGTGTACCCAAAAATATATGCACACCTATGAATATATAGGTATCTAATAAAATATCCACGTGAACCCCCGAACCGTGACTGATCTATCTTCACACTATAAACTGTTTTGTTGGTATCGCTATAAATAATGTATATATATAATTTTTTTGAACATATACATATTTATACTCTCGAGTACATCATACCAGACAAAATATAGGTAAGAATAAGAATAAGAATTTTATTCTGCCAGAAAATATTCCACACAAATACATTGGCACGTCAATACAATGTTACAACTTTTGTAATACAATGAATATTCTAAAAGTCTTGTTTTGTCCACACTGTTGAGATGTACTCTTCCACTGAATAGAATGATCTTTTACATTGAAAATAATTTAGTTTAGCTTTAAATTCCATATCACTTAGCATCCTTATATCTAATGGTAACTTATTGTATAGTCTAATAGCCATCATCATTGGGCTTTTGTCGGTTTTAGCTAGTCTAGTTTGAGGTAAGTTGATATTGTTACGACTTCTTGTTTCATAATTGTGAACATTTTTCCTTAGGTTTACTTTTTCTAAATTAGCTCAGAGGTAAAGTAGGCATTGTTGTATATATAAAGAAAATAATGTCAAAATTCTAAAACGTTTAAAAAGTTCTCTGCAACTATGATATTTATTGACTCCTGCCAATATTCTGACAACTTTTTTTTGGATGATGAATACTTCATTTGCGTAAGGAGAAGAGCCCCAAACAATCAAACCATAATTTAAGTGACAGTGAAAAAGTCCGAAATAAGATTGTATAAGAGCTGTCTCCTCAAGTTCACCACATAAACGTTTAATTGCAAAAACACTTTTACTTAGTTTACTTTTAACCCCTACAATTTGCTGATACCAATTTAAATTAGGATCAAAAGTCAAACCTAAAAATTTTGGAAATATATCTTTTTGTGTCTCATTAGGATCTTCTCTGAGGCTAAATATTACAGTAGTTGTCTTATCATTATTTAGAATCAAGTTGTTGGCAGTGAGCCAGTTCTCTACAAGATTAATATTCAATTTGTAGTCTTCTAAGAGTTTGTTATAATCTTTATTTGTAGTTACTATAGTGGTATCATCAGCATATAAAACAATATTTGCAGGTACATTTACACTCAAATCATTCACTGCAATTAAAAACAGCAACAGGGACTCCACAGGTTATTGGTTTACACAGAGATATATCTTTTTCTACTACTACATATTGAGATCTATTCTTTAAGTAAGAGCTAAGTACATCTAAAGCTATCCCCTTAATATTATAATGTTCTAGTTTTTTAATCACAATGTTATGAGACACTCTGTCAAAAGCTTTGCTAAGGTCACAGAAAGTTATAGCAGCAAAGTCTTTCTTTTCATAACAGTCTATAATCATATCAACCAAAGAAATAACAGCTTGAGCTGTTGATAACCCTTTTCGGAATCCAAATTGTTCTCTACAAAGCAGATGTTCCATTTCCAAAAACTGTAATAACTGTTTACATACTGTATGACTAATTCCATGACCTTAGACAAAACCGGCACAATAGCAACTGGCCTGTAATTTCCTATTTCATAGGAGGTATGTGTATACTCCAAAAATATAAATTTGTAGCATTAATTTTTTCCATTTTCAGCCTCATAAAACACTTGAGACTCAGTCATCTACTAAATAGAAATAAATGCCCTGACAAAATACAATGCCTTATTTGTGATATTGAAGTAGACACAGAAGATTTATTATTTCAACACATGACGAATGAACATCAGTATAATGCTTTGGTAAGTATTTTTGTTTATTTTATTACATTGATTTTGCAGTATATTAAAAATGCTTAAATCATAAAATTAGATTGAAATATATTAATAATATGTTGTATTTCAACTTTAACTATATGCCTTTTCAATATTAGCCTGCAAGTACTACACAATTTTATCTAAACATATAATAATTATAATATAAATTATATTGCTAAAACATATTACTTTCAAGCAAATTTAAAAAATAAACACTGATTCAGTTTATGAAACAACAAATATGACTGAATTAATACTTTATATTCAAACACGTTTTGGTAAAAAAATGTATACAAGTGTATTTTCAAAATTGCTAACGATGAAGATTTTATTATTTTTCAAATTAATTTTTTTAATTGAAGGATGTGTTATTAGTACAAATAAATAATAATGTGTTAATCTTGTGAGAAAGAACACAAGTGCCAGCTGAAATAACAGCCATTTTGAGTTCCTGTAAGAAGAATGCCAAATCTTGAATCATGTTACTCTTTTTTTTTAATAATTAAATATGGCTAGTTGTTTCATATTTAAGATACAACACATACAAGTTTTTTTCAGTTAGGTTTTTCATTGCTGGTTGTCTGACAAAATACAACACATATCTAATAAATTGATATTTTAATGTTTAAAAATATACATTTCAGAAAATCTATAAAGCCATGTGGGAATATGTGTTTTATACCATAAAAATAAAAATATATAGAGTTTCCTGCCTAAAATAAGGGAGAAAATAGTGCCTCTATTAACCCTTTGACGAATTTAGACTACTTTCCACTCTAAATACGAGGGTCTTCCAGAAAGTAAAGAACGATTGCGCATCACGGGCGGCGCAGTTCCCCCACCACCGCGGTAGATAGCTTGTTCGTTAGCCACACCTTCTGCCTCAGTGTGAGCTGAGTAGCGGTACCGTGAGGTCACGTTTGCGTCTCCTGTGAAAGTTTAAAATGGCGGCGTTAATTGAAAATCCCGCCAAGTGTGAACTGCGTAGTGTGGTACGGTTTCTGAATGCACAGAATGTTCGACCTATTGAAATTTATAGGCAAATTAAGGCAGTTTACGGTGACAATGCGATGAACGAGTCATCAGTGAGAAAATGGTGCATTCAATTTAAGGAAGGTCGAACTAATGTGCACGACGAGGAACGAAGTGGAAGGCCGTCACTCGTTACTGACGAGTTGGCAGCGAAAGTTGATGGAAAAATTCAACAAAACCGTCGTTTCACTTTGAGTGGTCTAGTGGAATTTTTTCCACAAATTTCAAGGTCGCTTTTGCACGAAATAGTGACTGAACGTCTTGGTTATCAGAAAATGTGTGCTCGTTGGGTGCCTAAGATTCTTACTGATGTCCACAAGACTAAACGGATGGGAGCAGCTCTTGAGTTTTTTGATTCAGTATGACGAAGAAGGTGATGCGTTTCTTGACCGCATCGTAACGGGTGACGAAACTTGGGTTTCCTATCGAACCCCGGAAACAAAGCTCCAGTCAATGGAATGGCATCACTCGAATTCACCAACAAAAAACAGGAAAGAAAAACCAAATTTGAACACCAGGAAATTGATGGCAACAGTTTTTTGGGACCGAAAAGGCCTAATCCATGTGGAGTTCATGCCGAGAGGCGAAACAATCAACTCAGAGGCCTACATCGAGACCTTGCATCGGCTTCGCCGCACTATTCAGAACAAACGACGCGGAATGCTGTCGTCGAAAGTGGTGCTGATCCACGACAATGCTCGGCCTCATTGCAGTGCACGAACCAAAGCAGAACTCAATTCTTTCAAATGGCAAATCTTCGGACACCCTCCGTATAGTCCAGATCTGGCTCCGAGTGACTATCACTTGTTTCCAAAGTTGAAAGTGTTTTTTAGGCGGAAAAAACTTTTTGGGTGACGAAGACCTCAAAGAAGGAGTAAAAACGTGGCTTCATTCCTTGGCGGCAGAACAGTATAACGTCGGTATAGAAAAACTGGTGCCACGCTACAACAAGTGCCTTGACAGTTCCGGCGATTTTGTAGAAAAATAGAGTAAGTTTATAAGTATTTATAAATAAATTTTCATGCTCTTATCTTTTGTTTTTATTGACTTATAACAAAACGTTCTTTACTTTCTGGAAGACCCTCGTAGGTTACACAAACTTGGACATATTCATTTGTGGTATAGCAAAAATGTAAGTGAGCTATTTGCATAGCTCATCAAGTCGGGATGGTTGCTTAGTCTAAGCTACTAGTCTCTGACGTGGGAGTTGGCCTTGGAGGTGGAGGCTCAATTCCCATGGCTGATGTTAGAGATTTTTGTGGTCTAGAGTACTCTTATATGAAGCTCACTAGTCTCTGACGTGGGAGTTGGCCTTGGAGGTGGAGGCTCAATTCCCATGGCTGATGTTAGAGATTTTTGTGGTCTAGAGTACTCTTATATGAAGCTCAGGCATCTTTGTTAAAGCTGTCAGAATGGCCCACCTTAAATAAACTGTGGTCGGCTTGGGTGGAAGTTGACAGGATCAGTGTATCCTTGTATAAGCTACTAAACCCAAAACACCCATTTTGCATTTTTGTTGTCTTTAATATACATTAATAAAAAAACCCACTGGATTTGTATTATTTTTTAGTTATATGACCAAAATAATAGGTTTATGAGTTATAAATCATTTACACCGTTTTAATACCTAACCATGAAAACTCTCATGTTAAAACTAATGTGTCAAAGTGTTAAAGAGGCAGAGTTAACTCAAGCTCTACCTAACTCTCAACTTCATATCATATACAGGAAATGAATACAAACAAAGTAAAACTATTAACAAATTTTACTTTATTATAAGTAGGTATTAACAAAATATTGTTTTATAAGACAAATCTCATGGTCTTTCCAATACAGATGGCTTTTATCTTTGTGTAGGTGAAAAAAGCTGCTAAAGGAGAAGAAAGAGGGAATAAAAAAGATCAGTGTACAGTCTGCCAAGTCTATTTCAAAAACAGCAAGCTTCGAGCAATTCATACCATAATGTTTCACAGAACAGCCCCGTACAGATGCAACTGTTCGGCCAGTTTCTTCACCAAGAGTTTGTTGGACTTCCACCAGTTAAAACACACCAAGGATGAGGAGGCTAGGTATCTAATAAAATATCCACGCGTACCTCCGAACCGTGACTGATCTATCTTCCCACTATAAACTGTTTTGTTGATATCACTATAAATAATGTATAATGTTGTTGGTCAAACTCTTTTATCAACTACTACATTGTCACCAGTTAACTATAACTATCTCTCTCACTTTGTAAACTTGGTTTCTAATATGAATGTAGGTGGGGGGGGGAGGGTGAGTATTTGGAGAATCTCTTGTAACCAGAAACTGAGTATAGATCATTAAAACCATCAATCAAATACTGTCTGTAAAAATATATATTCAACTTAAACATTTAATTATTTCTTCATACAATGTGCTTAAAACTTGAGATGTCTGTAAAGATATAGAACAAAAATTAAAAGGAGGGTGCATTTACTCTTGCTTGTAAACCCAAAATTGTTATGTACAAAGTTGTACATAAATGAAAGGCTGTTGTCAGCATTATTAGTTGATAAGGTGGTTAGTATTCCGGATCCAAAATGACTTCTCTGATGTTAATTTAAGCATAACAATTGCTTTGAATAGTTTTACACTGCACTGTAATTATTTCAGTAAAATCTATGTTATGGCTAGTGATAGTTTTTAGAATATATTGAGAATGAGGACTTTTTTTTAATTCTAGGTGAAATTTTTCATTTATGAGATAGGCCCAAATCTCCAAAACTATATAAACACTCAGACTAATTTAAACATCCTGATCTATAAAATTATCAAGGGTTACATCAAGGACCCAGTGCCTGTATAGGACCATCCCATGGTCGATCAGGTACCCAAAAATGCGTCCAAGTTCTAAGACTTGATAAATTCACAACTGTTTCATTATGTCAGATTGGTTAAAAGAGCTGAGTTTAGTTCAAGAACTTTATATTTCTTAGACTACTGAATTACCCATCCAGCACTATTTGAAAACTAATTTACATATTGGTTTATTTTTACAATCACTGGACTGCATTTGCTTAGTAAAAAGCAAACTTTTTTTTCTCCTTGGTTAAAAATAGCAGTTATTTCCAACTAAATGAAATATGTAATGATTAATTATATACTAATGAACCTTGAAGTATTTAGTGGGTATGGTTAACCATTGTTGATAATATTTATTTATTATAAATGTGATAATCTCATAAGTGTTTGCAATTTTATGTTAATAGAGAAAGAGAGAGAGATAGTTCATCATGATGGGCGTAATGGTGATTGATTATTCTCATTGCGTTTTAAGTTTTATTAGGTTTAGTACTTAACATAGTAAGTAATATGTTACCCCATTGAAGACGAATCACCTCAATGATTGTCGTTCAATGTTCTTATAGAAAAAGATGTAATAATTGCATTATATTTCTGTTAACCATATTTTTACACTGTTATGGTGTACAAAATAATGGCAAGATATTTAGTGAAACCCCATATAAGCTGTTATTTTAAATTTTTATTCTCTATTTTTTTTAATTTTGTTATTATTTATATATTTTTAATAATGGGTTTTTTAAGAAGAATAAAAATAATACAAAATATATGTAACAAAAGCTTAAAGTCCAATATACATACTGTCTGTATAAAACAGATGTCAGTGGTAAATGGTTAAATCATAGATTAAGACCAAAGCTCTGTGGTGTACAAAGAATTGCTTTGTTGGTTATTCAATACAATACAATCATTATATATTTAATATAAAATCTCTTGTTAGTAAACATTTACAAAAAAAGTTTCTATGTGAAGTTTACTTAGATTTTGGTTTTGGTAGACAGATGACATTGGTGTCTCAGAGTTCAGAAAATATTTTATGATGTTGTTTGATCAGCAATGCTACACGTACCAGCAATTTTCACAGAATAAATTGATGTTTTTATCTTTTATTAACATAATTCAAAACCTATGCAACTTATTTAAAAAATGGTTTAGTACTAGGAATTTAAAATGCTCTAACCAATACAGACTAAGTCTAATTTAGTCACTAGCTCTCTTGACAGGCTATGCGTGCTTGGATGAAAAATATTGGGAAAAAATTGATAATTTTTCTAGACAATATAATGGATTTTCAATAGAGATGGGAGAAATGCTCAAAATTAGACGTTTCAATTCTCTTTCAGAAGGCTCGAGAGCAAGCACATTTAACCTAGACCGTAGACATTTCGTTTTGGTTGGATGAAGCAGCAATGGCTTTCCCTTCCTCTATTGTGCCATGTACCAAATACTTTCGTCTTAAGCCCATTTCAAGACCCAACTTACGATTTCCTTAAACTATGGAAGTTACTGTATTTTACAATGTAGCGTGGCTCTGTTTGGTTATACCATACTGCAGTACAAGTTCAGTATAATTGTTGCATTTTAATTACTGACTTTTAAAATTAAATTTGATCTAACATTTATTTAAGACAAAATATAATTGTTCAGTAATAGTGTATTTTGTTTAAATCTTAATTTAGAAGAGAATATAGATTTTTCATACAAGAGTAAAGTTGATGAGACTATCAAGGAAGAAAATGAGGGTTAGATTCCACCCAGTGAACAGTTGATTGAATTCTAATTAATTAAATTAAATTTGTTACTTTGTTAATAAAACTCTGTAACAAACTATATTGAATATAAATTTACCAAACCACAGACCTTTGGTTGTAATTATGTGCTTTCATGATTAATTTGGGACTAGTAATAGTAATGAGGTGCTTTAATTAAGTGCAATACACTTACCAACACTACTAATATGTGATAAAATATTTGTTGTATACTCTATTGAGGTTTAATATACAACATCCAAATTCACTGACTGTTTCAATGTTCATATTATTTATCCATGGCTAAACATTTAGTGGGCTCTGGTTCTACTGAAATGTCTGTACTCATTGTTTCAGTATTGTGTAGAAGTATTATACTTTAGTTTATAAATGCATTTATAATAAAATATGTGAAGGGAGTGTCTTAGACATACTATTACTTGTATTTTATAACCATCTTTTTATCTTTTTGTGTAAAGAAGTATTTATATACATTGCCAATAGAGCCAAAAGTCCTCCTAAAATTATAGGTATTACTATGAACTAATGTGAAATCTGTGATGAATCAACTGGCTGAGAGTGGCCTACCAGTGCCAGAGAGAAGCTTGTTCAAGTTAAAATTATGGCCAAGATCCAAATCTCAATAACATGGATAAGGGATTTAATGAAAACGTATTTATCAAGTTCTCAGCGTTTGTTTTTATGTCATTCTCAAAGTCAAACTACTTTTAACATTTTATTTACACAAACTTTCAGTTCTGCTGTTTATTAGATTAGTTGTAGCATATTAAATTGATACAAGAAAAACACAATGTACCTTCAATTTATCATGCATTACACATAAACCTTAACGTCCACATTCTTCATTCCTCTTACCACTTTCTACTACTTAGATTGTAAAGTAAAATACTGATATGACTAAAAGACGTATTTTGCTAAATTTACCAAACCGTTGCAATGTACAGTGTTATACTAAATTACTGTAACATTTTTTAAACTGGTAAAAATTGTCGAATATACTAGGTGTAGCTTACTGTCATTAAATTCATCAAATGACTAACAATTAGATATGAAATTTTACATCAATAATGATGTAAAATATTCATATCATTTTAATACACTATGACTAATCTGATATAAAAATGAGAAAAATCTAACGTCTTCCTTTTTTTTATTTAATTTACATAATGATTGTGTAAACAAATAGGTTTGGAATGTACACAGTAAACACGTAGGAAACAAATTGTAATAAGAATATTTTGAATAATACTTTTTTAAAGTAAAAAGTACCTTTCTACAAAGAGTTTGATGTATAGAAGACATATGCACACATGTATGTTGTTTTATAAAGTAAAAAAGATCAATGTGAAACAGTTCAGTCAGCTGCACTGGCAGCCATCTTAATTTTAGCGTTTTAAAACAAGACTGTCGTTTCACTGAAGCCAGTTCTTTATTATTTTTAAAGTGTACATCAAAGTATATTTATTTCATTGTATATTTAAAATGTGTAACCAAGAACTTCTCAGTTAAATTCAAAAGTTATAATATTGTATTTTTATTACTTAATTTAGAATGTTAATATTTATTTGTATATGTAATTTATAACGTTCTAATCTTACCAAAATTATTTGTATTTATACTAAAAACTTGAACAAACTTCTGTAGAGACTTGTTAGGCAGCCATCTTGTTTTAATTCAGTTTTATTTTCAGAGTGTTTTATTATATGTATTTGTGAGTTTATTTGATTTTGTAAGACAGGATCACCAATAACTTCACTTAGTTGTTTGAACAAAAATTGTGATTCTATTTTATTAAAGAATTTATTGTGTTAAAATATTATTTTATTCACCCAGTTGTTCATTAGATTAGGAGGTAGTGGTTAACATGGAATATGAGGATGATATGGTTTTGTATTTTTGTCAAGCTCGGGATATTGGTGTAGGGGTATCTAGGATATTGGTGTAGGGGTATCTGGGATTAGAAATGACACAAATCAAGCATGAAATTGTATAATTAATTAAGAATTATAATTCTTGAAGCAGTTGGAAACTTCTCTTCCAGAAAGGATATATTAAAATGATGTTTCCTAGTTTGATCCTCACTAACTCCAACATTGGTGTCAACTTCTTATAATTATCGGTGGGGCTCACCATGTAAAGGATGGATTAACGAACACAAAACCAGCAGTGAGAAGGGTCCATCCCTTGGAAAATGGGGAAGAGATGTGCCATCAATAATATTTTTACTGTCCCACATTACAATGTATTGACAAAGTCATTAGTGTCTAGAGCTGAAGATTACATGCCACTATTCTAATATAAAATTGGAAGATAACATTTCATCAACTGAATAAAATGTTTTTTTTTCTTTTAACCAGTTTAGCATAACATTTTTAAAGTTTTTCAGAGTAGTACTTCTAACACTTAAAGTAGGTTCTAACATATCTTAGAACAATTTGGTTATAATATCTAGTGCGGTAATCATGAGTAATGCCTCTTACACTGAATAAATCTAGGTTTTCTTTAATACAAAATAGGTATTGCAAGATAAAAATACAAGGTAGAGTAAGTCTACCATATTCAACATAAAATGGCTTACATGAGTCTCTGATATTTATACTAAAGATAGTGCGTATAGCCTTTTTTGACATACGAAAACTTCTTTAGCACCACTAGAATTTCCCCATAAAAGAGTACAATATAATAGGTTGAGTCCAGATAGATTCCAAGCAACTTGACCGACTAGAGTACATAGTTGGTACATAGGCCAAAAGCAATTAGTTCAGTTTTATCTTCAATAACATGTAAGCTGTTAGTTTTGCACAAAATTTGTAAGGTCATGATAAAGATTGTGAACAAGAAGGGGCCCAGGACAGAACCCTGGGGGACCCCGCTCATCACCTGCCTAAGATTGAACCTCTAATCACCAGTTTTAACAAACTAGGATTTGAAGGACAGATAGTAGATGAATAGAGATAGTTCCTTGTCCTCTACTCCATAATAACCTAACTTTTCAATAATTTCCCTGTGAAGTACAATATCAAATGCTTTACTTCAATCTAGTAATAAAGTTCTAATTTATTCTTGATTTTCAAATCCGTTAATGATATACTGTACAACACTTTCAACAGCCTTAATAGTGGACAAGTTACGTCTGAAACCAAACTGTACAGACAAATCCATTTTGCTCAAAATAATATCCAATCTGTAATTTGATTATACGTTCTATTTCCTTAGATATTACAGGTACTAAGGAAATAGGCCTATAATTGTTAACATTATGCACTTTTTTATATACAGACACACTTACGGTAACTTTTAAACACTGTTGGTAGATACTAACATTTAGTATCCAGTTAAAATGATGTTTCCTAGTTTGATCCTCACTAACTCCAACATTGGTGTCAACTTCTTAAAATTATCGGTGGGGCTCACCATGTAAAGGATGGATTAACGAACACAAAACCAGCAGTGAGAAGGGTCCATCCCTTGGAAAATGGGGAAGAGATGTGCCATCAATAATATTTTTACTGTCCCACATTACAATGTATTGACAAAGTCATTAGTGTCTAGAGCTGAAGATTACATGCCACTATTCTAATATAAAATTGGAAGATAACATTTCATCAACTGAATAAAATGTTTTTTTTTCTTTTAACCAGTTTAGCATAACATTTTTAAAGTTTTTCAGAGTAGTACTTCTAACACTTAAAGTAGGTTCTAACATATCTTAGAACAATTTGGTTATAATATCTAGTGCGGTAATCATGAGTAATGCCTCTTACACTGAATAAATCTAGGTTTTCTTTAATACAAAATAGGTATTGCAAGATAAAAATACAAGGTAGAGTAAGTCTACCATATTCAACATAAAATGGCTTACAAGAGTCTCTGATATTTATACTAAAGATAGTGCGTATAGCCTTTTTTGACATACGAAAACTTCTTTAGCACCACTAGAATTTCCCATAAAAGACTACAATATAATAGGTTGAGTCCAGATAGATTCCAAGCAACTTGACCGACTAGAGTACATAGTTGGTACATAGGCCAAAAGCAATTAGTTCAGTTTTATCTTCAATAACATGTAAGCTGTTAGTTTTGCACAAAATTTGTAAGGTCATGATAAAGATTGTGAACAAGAAGGGGCCCAGGACAGAACCCTGGGGGACCCCGCTCATCACCTGCCTAAGATTGAACCTCTAATCACCAGTTTTAACAAACTAGGATTTGAAGGACAGATAGTAGATGAATAGAGATAGTTCCTTGTCCTCTACTCCATAATAACCTAACTTTTCAATAATTTCCCTGTGAAGTACAATATCAAATGCTTTACTTCAATCTAGTAATAAAGTTCTAATTTATTCTTGATTTTCAAATCCGTTAATGATATACTGTACAACACTTTCAACAGCCTTAATAGTGGACAAGTTACGTCTGAAACCAAACTGTACAGACAAATCCATTTTGCTCAAAATAATATCCAATCTGTAATTTGATTATACGTTCTATTTCCTTAGATATTACAGGTACTAAGGAAATAGGCCTATAATTGTTAACATTATGCACTTTTTTATATACAGACACACTTACGGTAACTTTTAAACACTGTTGGTAGATACTAACATTTAGTATCCAGTTTAAAACGTAAATTAACGGTTTTAAAGTAAATTTTTTTTTTTTCTGAACGAAGTTAGATGGTCTATAGACATATTCAGATTTAGAGTTACTTAGCCTAATAACATATTTGTACAAATCGTCGGGATTTAAATAAGACTATTTAAAAGACCTAAAGTAATACTTGAGGACTTAATGCTTACCAGAAGACTTTAGCAGATTAATGGCACTAGCTACATTCAGGTTAGGCCCAGTATTACAATTCTTTACATTATTAGAAATATTTACAACAAAAATCATTAAATGTATCAGTCGATAAAGGAAGTTTTGACAGGGAGCATTTATTAGGAACATGTCCTGTTTCAGTATTAAAACATACCAGACCGCCTTCCTTGCACATATTATGTGATTCTAAAATGAAAACATCATTAGCACTCATCTTTGCTAACTTTATTTGATGCTTATAAAATTGGTTGATCCTATTATGCTCTACCAAGAGATCGGAATTAAACTTACTTTTGTCAAAACTTAAATTTAAAATTAGCCTAATTTTCTATAAGAAACGTGTGTACTAGTTTGTACGTTCTTATGATTTATTGTTATTTTTTTGCTTTTGTTTTTAAAGGACAGCAATCAGTAAAAACTATTAAGTTAAAATCTGCATAAAATAATTAAATGCTACATCAAGGTTATCAGCAGCAATTGCTTCAAAACAGTCCATTTTACATAACATATACTAAATTGTTATCATTTAATAATCTATAGCTATATGTTGTTTGTGTACCCAGAATATCATTAGGCAAGGAAGTTGCACAGGATGTTCAATCTTCAACACCAAGCCCAGGTGATCGAATAGATGGGACTGTACTGTTTGACATATATAAGTTGAATGAAGGATTGAAGTTGGAAATAAAGTTGTCCAGGCAGGAATCCAATCTAGTAGGAAGCAGATTGAGGCAAACAGTCATAAGATTTTAGTGGAGAGAAACTCTACTGTCCGAGAACCATTTCCGCTGGAGTCAATGTTCAGGTCTCTGGCTATAACAATTTTGAAATATTACACTATTTAGGATGACAGCTAATAAAATCAAGGAGTTGATATAGTTTCTGTGTAAAAATTTAATTAGAGACTCTTGGGTGATACACAGATACAATGAGCAAGTTAATAGCACTGACAGCAATCATAACAGCCTCAAATTGTTTAAGTTCTTGGAAAAAGTCAATATTTACCACTATAAAGGGGCAGTGAAAAGTCCTTTAAAAAATTGCAGCTCTGCCATAAGGAGTAGGTCTACAAAACCCAGCAGATAGAACATAATCATCAGGTTTATGTATACTTAATTCATCTTGGGTGCATCGATGTTGGTTGATACAGAGTATATATATCACACAGAGTGTTTTTATTAAAATCCTCAAGTAAGTTCACGTAGTTTTTATAGACTATATTATTGTGTGCTAACTCAATTTCACAAAGAGAATTATGCTTATCAACTTGATAGGTCTTTAAACAAGACTTAGGCCTACTAAAATCTGCTACTGCTTACAGGTTTATGTCCTTAGGTTGGATAAAAAAAAAGATGTGTGGAGAGCTCATTGATTAAAATGTATTTTATATATTAATTAAAACCATTTACTGTTAGACTAAGAATAAATCAAAACTCTTACAAATTTATCTAATTCACATATTTTATAAAGTTATTGACAACTAATAATTTCTGAAAATTAACTAAAATTAAAAGTTATAATACTGTATATTTATTACTGAAATTAGAATATCAACATTTATTTGTATATGTAATTTCTAATATTCTGATGCTGCAAAAACCTAAGAAATCCTTACGTGTATTGTCATTAAAACATAAAGTTACTTTTCCTTGGACGGATGTCACATGTCTCATAAAACATGATAACAAAGTTATCCAGAATTTGGATTTAGTTATTCACAGAGCACAAGACGGATTGGCCTAATATCTCAATAATTTATTTTGAAATCATGTGGTATCCATTTATTACCCGAACGGACCACACATTTGTTCAGTTGAGGCTGATCATCTTTTGAACATTTAATAGTGTCAAGAAGTTTTGTAAAATATCCTTATGACCTCAAATACTAAAAGAGGTTCTACTTTTGTCAAAATGCACATCATTATTGTATATTGTATGCAGTGTTTATTCCATTGTCCAGTTGTTCTTCCAACAACACTCACATTTTGTTTGGTTACAAATTTTAATGCACCTTTTCTTTGCGCATGAGTGTTTTCATGAACACAAAATCTTTCCAGCATATTTTCCCAATTTGGAGTCAATATTCTTTATTGACAAATTCATTTAGAAATGAAACTAAAATGTATGTTTGTTGTATGAATGTATGTTTTTTGTTAAACATGTAAATACAATGTTAGTTAAGTAAAATAAGGTATACAACATTTTAATTCGTATAAGTCTTTGAACTGTGTTGACAGTATTTCCTTCTAGAGCTTTGGGTACGTGTTTTGAATTAATCCAGGCTGTAGATTAAATCTGCATGTAGCCAGTTCGTAATCATGTCTTCAGGTACTTAGAGTCCTCTCTCTTAAATTACCTCAACACAAAGTATATATACAAAATACTCATCAAACAATGATTATACAAGCCTCAATTCAACAGCTGATCTCTTTTTTTATCTCATTTAAGCCTCAGCGTTAGCTATGCCGGCTTCGAAGTACACTGGTTTTTTATTAAAGTACAAAGTACATGATTGGACCTCCCTGGGATTTTAACCTGTGATCTCTCGGTTAGAGAGCCAAGACTATAACCATTAGTCTACGGAGGAGGACAGCTGAGGCTCTTGTTAACTATTCTAATTTTAATTGTGTTATATTTTTATTATTGTAATCCAACATTCTAATAAATCAAATTCTGTTTTATTTTTATTAAATACACAGTTTTTGTTATTATAATTTACAGAGATTTGGATTATTCACTGAAATAGTTAACACTGCAATCACCATACAATTTTGATTTTTTTATCATTTTTATGTAAATATTCATTTTGATTTTTGGGGGCTTGGACCTCACCTCTCCTTATAAAGTCTGCGCCTTTAGATATATGACAAGAGTATTAAGTCTCATTGGAATAACCTGAATTGTTTTTGTTATAATAACTAGAATGTGAATGGTCTTTTGTAATACTTTATAATACGAAAAAGATAGGAATAATATGAATACCACAAACAACCATTTTTTGACCTTTTGGTTCTAATACAGGTGAGGTCCAATGGTGGGGCAAAGATTAAAATTGAACCCATAAGCAAGTATGTTACTCCAATTGTGTGGTCAGTAATAATTGATCAACCCCTTGACTGCCATGCCTGTGTTAACACATTCCAAACAGTTGCTTCACCTCACAACGCCTGACAGCCGTAAAATGATACACACTGGCCTCTAGTAGTGTTTATTTGAACTATACAAATCCACATTAGTACTGTTTGCTACTAAACTCTGACGGTCAACTAAAGAACTATCATGGGTGTACTTGGCGTAGTTTTACCTGGATGGTAGAAATAGAATGTTATTGTTTTCTAGTTTTTTGAAGTTGCTACTGCAAGTTTTTTTTTCTATTTTGATTATAGTTCAACAAATATAACAGGAATTAGCTGTAGTAATGATAAGGATGTTTTACCAATTTTAGATTTGTCCAGATACATTGTGAGTTAAGCATTCAGCAGCATACCTTTTTTGAGAATGATGGTAATCAGGATGTAGACTCAATTAACCATGCCTGACCAAATGATTCAAGATATTCTGATGGCAGTTTGGTAAATGAAGGTATTGCTAAAGTTCATCATGGTGAGGAAAAACTGCTACATTTACGCTGACTGTGGAGCAGTTCTGAGCACAGCAAATAAACCCACAGTAGCCTGTAGCAACACTTGAAAACTCAGCACTTAAAGAGTGAACCAATGAAACAACTTTTTCTGACGACCCATCTTAAAAATTGGCACTTCACTAATTGTCAATTTTGTAGCATTTTATTTTAACAATTACATTTTTAATTTAAATTGGTATTGTAACTTAGCCAATCAATTTTTTTTGTCAGGTAAAAAAATTAATATTCAACTTCCAAAGTTTTTATTTTTTTTTATTAATACATTTATTTTAAGAACGTTCTTTTCAACAGATTCGGATAAATTTGTCCCAATTTGTAATCAAATATTTAAAAAGCAACTTTTGATGATTATCAGGCCAACTACATCACCAGAATGTTTGTTTAATACATTGAATCTTTTAAGTATGAAAATTATGCCAAAGCATTAATTATAAATTAAAGAAGGATACACTTTTAGTTATCACTCATACAATAAAGTAGTATTAGAGATAAATTAAGTGCTAACAAAAAACAATATAGTGTTACAAATCGTTTTGAAGATAAACCACATGACAAAATTCATGTCAAATTACACAATGTGATAAAATGCTTCCTGTGGCTCTATACCGAGATAATCCTGACAACCATTAGCAGCGGTGAGAACCTGCCGCAGTCAGTGAGTTAAGGCTGGTTTGGATCCCGTTTATCCAAAATGAATGCTAGCTTTTAGAATCCCATATCTCCGTTTTATGCTGTCACACCAAGTGTCAATGAAAAGTACAACATTTAGTGTACAAATATTAGGAAAATAAATTAAACACTGAGTTACAAACATGACAGAAAGAATTTTATTTTTCACAATAACATACAAAAGGACTTTTATTAAGTGACAAAAATTAACAAACAAGTTCACTTTTTCTTAATATATTTAACAACATGGAATAAGATAATCAAACAGATTCTTTTCCTTTTTCTTCAATGAGAGACAATTCAACCCTTACAGGACCAAATAAAGACTGTGAGAACACCATCATACTTGGTACCCACACAGTGTCATTTATCATATAGTATTTCAGATAAAGATAATTATTTTTATAAAACAAAAACTGAACCAAGTAATATAATAACATTTTGATAAGTGTTAAGTAATCTACTTCATCATGTTATAGAATACAATATATTTTTGTCATAAGAATGGATGACAAAACCATTATGCCCTGAGATTCCAAATCTGACAGGTAAATATATAAAAATCCAGTATTACCTGGTAATTGAGTAATTTGTACGGTACTTGACAATTGAAAATTGTTATATATTTGAAAAGGTGTGAAGTGAATAAAAAGCACCAACAAAGTTATAGAATCCATACTATAAAATTACACAGTCATTTTAATTATAATTATCAATAACTGATGTTAACTTTAAGTAGTTACTGCTTCATTAAATTTAGCCCTATCTGGAATCCTTTCTGATGTATTGTAGCATCTGTGAGGTAGTTACTATTTCAGTTGGTACTTTTAAAGTTTCTTCATCCCACAACTACTTCTAAAATGTTTTAAAATGTAGTTTATGGCTTTTGGAATGAGTTATATGTTAAAACTGTTATGCACGCCAAATTAATGTCTTCAAAAAAGAAAGAAGCTATGAAAAGAGGACGAGATATCAATGGATAAAGCATTTGTAATGCTCACTTTAGACTTCCTATAATAGTGGAAAAATCAGCACACACAACAACAACATGACTATTAAGAATAATATGGATGTAAAACCAAAGAGAAACAAACCCTTCTTTTTGTATATTTTAAAGGAAGTGGTGACTTTGGAGTTTCCAAAGGTGCTGGAAAGTTTATTAGTTGCCGAACATTTTAGGGAAGGGAAATTTTTTAGTTAATGAAGAAAACTAAGTGACTAATGCAATTTTATTTCAATGAGATAAAGCCTAATAAGGAATGTGTAAGCACTCCAAGATCGACTGAACAACCCTAAACTCTAACCCAACATTTTCAGGTCTTTAACAGTTCCAGGCAATTTGGTGCTTTACTGGTTAATAGTTTATCAGCTTCACAAGTAACTTAAGCATGCACGCTAGTACAATCCTTTCTACTGATCAACTCAAAATGAGATGTTTATTTAATTTCAATGAGGCCACCAGATACGAAACAGGTAATTGAAAGCGTGTTTTCTCTTCCTCGCATTTCCACTGATGACTGATAAAGATTTCTTTACAAAGTTGACATTTTCACTTTCAAATCTTGACTGTTTTTAGTTACTCATGCTGCTGTTACACACAAAACACTTTAGTCCCTCTAACATTAAAAGTATGCTCCCTATGAAACTCCAAAAATCTGAAGAAGTAACCACCCCTCAGGGGAATCATGTATGTTTTATCCACACTTAAAACAAAGCTAGTACTAACCAGTTTGTTGTAAAGAGTAACAACTATTCCATGGTAGATGCTATTACTGTTATCCACTTCAACAGTGTTACAACTTTCAAATAGAGAAGCAGTAGCATCTAAGTTTTATTCACTTCATCCAAGAAAAGCTTATTTTTGATATTTTTTACATAAATAAAAATATTTGTACTCCTTAAGTATAGAGATGAGAAAAAGATATTAATACAGAAGAATAAACTTATTTAGCTTCTGCTATATAATATGGCATTAGGAATAAACATGATTTAAACAATAATAGATCCAATAAATTATCCAAAAATACATGATTGTTGGAATGAATTGTAATAAATATTACTAAATCACTCTAAATATATAAAAAGTTTCATACATAACTCCTAGACAGTAGCACAGAGCAGAAAAACATTCAGTAAAAAAGAACAAGTGTTGCCACTAGAGTATTAAGCAGTTCTGAAAGTCGCCGTACAACGGCAGCACAAATCAGAGGTTGCTGATAAAGTAGAGCATTACCTATTGAAATATTCGGACCATAGAGTCAAGCGCCCAACAATGCACTTGACTGTAAAAATTTAATTGTTATTTTACTTTAATCAGTACCACATTATTTGTAAACATTTCCAATATTTAACAATACCTTGAATCATTCATGTCTTTGAGTATTCATTGTCCCCTTAATTTCTCCAAATAATTGACAGTACTATGATCACTTACATTGTATAAACAATATTATTTATAACAATTGCAATGACAACATGTAACTAGGCTGGAAGCAATACCCAGAAAATTGTGAAGTCAATTAATAATACAATTATTTTTAACTGAAGTATCACAATTTTTATTTCAGAACTTATTTTACGCCAATAAATAATTGAGAATGCATCAAATGAGAACTTAACTCCTAATAGAGGTCAAGACCTGATTATATTACATATTATTAAAAGAGAGTTATCGTTGTTTTAATGGAACAAAATGCTGAAAAGTTTTAGTTTGACAAACACTTCTAGAACTGAGTATAGGAAATGCTTCATTTTTTATACAACAAACAAAAAATAATAAAGTTGCGTAACATATAATATCTATAATAAAAGGCATTTTTACTCATTTCATTTCAAAAGGACTGTTTGGATACATTTTGAATACTGATAATATGTGTGTGTGTGTGTGTGTGTGTGTGTGTGTGTGGTTTATTTTTATTTATTGGCTGAGCATTAGTGAAGTCTATCACTCGAGAGGCTGAAAAAATTTTATTCTGGCTGTCTATCCACACAATATCTTGAGAACACACTGACACAAGACTTGAAAGTTTGCATGAAGCTTTATTTCTATAAAGTCAACATCGAGTTTGATGATGTGTGTCACTACATGGAATTTGGCCAAGTGCTAGCGAATGTTTTTACACTGGTCTAGTGGGTAACTATCATAGATATGAGAAAACAAGACAAATTAATTTTTAAACGAATTGAGTACAATAATATGACATTTTAATATGTGATATAGAAATAAAATTTCTTAAAACTTAATGCTTTTTTGTAATATCACTGCATAATGTTTATGAAATGGTCTTTATCAGTGAAGCAACTAACAAAGACTTGTATTTAATGTATCACTAAATTTATAGTTTTCATTGTTGTTCAATTGGAATTAATACTAAATATTATTTTACTTTAAGTTATATTTATTTTGAAATACTTTATATATTTTTATTGACTTTTTTACTACCCATTGACAAGTGTTTTAAAACTTTTTACTATGTTGTATATGGAATTATGAAATACATGATTTGTGTATTACAATGGTGTTTGTATTGTTAAGGGCTGACTGCATTAACTACTCAGATGAAAAATATTCACTGTACATACATAGTGTACATCTTAAGATGGTTTTATCAGCCTTAATTTTGGATCAGTTATTACCATCGTCCCAGATAAACACAAGTTTACTGTGCCTAGAAAAGGCACCTTAAGATGCTCCTCAATTTTTAGCTCTTAATGCACACCACTGTAAATTAACAGTTATACCAAAGGTATTGAGGTAAAGTCTATCTGTGACAGAATATGTTGTCAGTTGGTCTCCAGAGGGTTAACATCAAACAGGAGGATTGTGTGTGTATCCAAACAGTCCTTGTTGTTTCTACACTAAGGCAACAAAACTCATAACAGTAATAAAAACATAAAATACTTGTAAAGTAAAATATAAACTAAAATAAATATATAATTATTTATTCAACATAATTAGACTAAATATATAATGTGAAAAATTAGCACCATTTAATATAACTGAGAAACACAAACTATAAACACAACATGCTACAAAAAATGTAAATGTAAAATGCTTATAATTAAAAATCAATCACAATAATTCCATGTCTAAAACTACAAATAAAATAGATTATGCTGTTTTAATATGTAATCCATAGCAGAGTCAACAACTTGTGTTTTATACTTTCTAATTTGTGTTCCTTGCTGTCAGAATTATTTCTGGATAATTTGATGCTATGTAATTACAAATGGCGAGTACAAACCCAGGTAAGATAACTAGAACATGCAACACTAAAATAGGGCTGGTGTGTGTAACTGTTACATTACAAGCAATAAGAATAAAAATAAAGATAAAGAAAGAAATTAATAAAGAGACGAGGAAATTTTCTGACTTACATTCTGTCCCACTATTAACTCAACCAACTTCTTCATACTACAAAGGATAACAGTTCAGCATCTGCAGTTCTGGACATAATTACTTTATTACATTGCTTAAAGAAAGAACCATTCCATATGACTGTATCAAACAACTTTCACTATTATTCCGAAAGTGATGTATCGTTAAAGAAACATATCATAACCAAATTGATAAAAAAAATTATGTATTCTGGGGCAGGACCGCCCCTTTCTTCTTAACAGACCACTGGCCCAATTTTTTAAGAAGTAGATGAAGAGATCACAATACAGAACTGAATTTACTTTTTTGTATAACTTTTTATACTTCCGGTTTAGCTAATTACAAAAACAAAAATATTCACTTTGTATTATTTCAATGGTGGAGAATTCCCATTCGTATTGGGATCTTTTAATACAGAGAATAATGTTTGTTTACAAATTTAGTCTTACAACTATGAAAATTGTTACACTATAGTGAAACTATTACAGCACACTTATGTAGTTTTTAACTCTAAAACTTATTTAAAAACTTTTATCACCGGTCACAATTATTTAAAATTAAACTAATTTTTCAAATACAAAAAATGTAAGAGCGTTTTACTTTTTATTGTTAGTAATGAATTATATCGCACTACATTCCCACAGTTTACACAAATTAGACAGCCAAATAACAATCGTAACAAATGCTGTACTAACATTATTTAATAGTTTTATTATTACAGATTCTTTTCCTAATGTAGTAGGGTCACAGTAACTCAAGCTAATTCCAAGGGCCATAATGTTCGAATTAGGTAAAAAATCATATGATACTAAATTATAAACAAAAGACACAATACATAACATTTATTGTCAATTTTTACTGAAAATATTAATATAAATGTTATGTTTTTATACAAATTACCTGTATTAATAACACACATACATAGCATACAAAAGACGTGCTAATTAACACAAGTTTACTATAAATTAATTCAGCGATGATTTTTTTTATAAATTCACTGTTCTGATAGTGAGACACAATTCCCACTATAGGGAACACAATACTCAATTGTTTAAAAACATAATGATATGATATGTCTTTATATACTTGAACACTGTACAAAAAGAAGTTAATTAAACTGAAGACTAATAGTATTTGGAATTTTTAATATTATTAATATTATTAGCTCTTCTAGACTCAAATTACCGAGACTCTACTTTGACTTATTATCTATGTCATTTTATTGCGTACAGTCATATCATATTCTTAGATCCTAAAATTGCTTTGGTACATTAGCTTCAAATACTTCTGGGATAAAAATAAAAATATAATGTTTATTTAATAACTAACTATAATTATTTAATTTAATATTAAATTCTTTTTAATTTCTTGTTCAAATGCAGACCTAATCAATAAAAACAATACTGTTTAATGTTATTCAAATTTACATTAAGATGATAGAACAGTTAAGTGAAATAAATTTATCCCTTAACTTTAACTAAATAATTAAGTAAGAACAATATTTTATGTAAATTTGAAAATGTACGTTATTTCCTTCATTTTTACCCACATTACAGGCATTTTGAAAACTGTAAGAGAATTCAGCTAGCTTAAGTGTAAATGTGAAAGTTCCCTTTTAAATAACGTAAAATTTGATTTCACTAATTTTTAACCAAAATTGAGAATATTATAGGATTTCAGACATTTTCCATCATCATATGTAACAAAACATTGGCAAATGTCCAAAATCCTATTATCCTTTAAATCCTTCCATCATCAATAACAAACTTTAAGCAAAGAATTGAGATTACCTTTGGTTCTGTTGAGACAGAAGTATAACATCTTAAGTACTTAAGTAATCAGAAAATATTCCAGTTTCTCTTAATGCTAGGAAAATTCAGTCATTGGATTGGACTTTATTCCCAGAACTCCTGTACATTGGACTCAAACAAAATTATGTGATCATTTTTAAAGAACAGGTACATTTTTTAACACATTTCATAGAAAAAGAATTTAAGTTATGAGTGCTAACAACAAAATTTAACAAGTTCAACTAAATATATTTTTTAGAGCATTAAGAACAATTAACTTAATAATAATTTTAATCTTACACATATATAATATTGTTAATCATAAGCGGGCTATTTTTCCCATTAAAACTAGGCTATATTTCTTATAATTTCCAAAATCCCCAATTGTATATAAAATTATATTTACGAATACAGTTTATATTTTACATTGATAAAATACACAGTGAAAAGGAACCGAAATAAAAGAGTAATGTAAATACTTCTTAAAACGACAATTCTTTTTAAAAGAACAGACACAAAATCTGAGACGAATTGCATAACAAGAGAAAATAAAAAACTTTATCTTCCTTTGCTGTACATATTAAATGCATATAACTAAATACATCTTACTGATGAGTGTGTATAACTTAGTTCTAATGTTAGTAGAATATTGCAATAAAGTCCTGTTGATTTGCCCTTGGTTCAACTGAGGAATGTATTTTTGAAATTGTTTCTTGATAAACTTTTATTTATCACTGTCAACATTTTTAGTAAAGTAGGTAAAACATCAAATATTGCATTCATTATTCCTCAGACAATGAACTTACTTTACCGCTCTGTTAATATTACTCGCTTTATCGCTCTGCTAGGTTTAATACTTTAACCTCCTCACAGCACAGAGTACAATATTGAGAGTAATGCCACACCTTGTTACTGTAAACTGTGGGGGTTAAAGTGTTAAAAAAATTGTCTTACTCAACAATAATGTTGGATAAATATACAATAATAAACCTTTTAACACTTTTTGATAGATTTTATTTTGTACTTGTACCTGATGATGAATTCAACTAGAATTCGAAATGTACATTGTACAAAATAAAATCTATCAAAAATTGTTACGAGGTTTATTATTGTATATTTACATCAAACACTTTTCGAGGCTACATCTTTAATGTTGGATAAGTAATTACTGAATCAACAGAACTCTACTGAAAATAAAACTCATAAAACTAATCATCACAAATAATTAAAGAGTGGCAGTACAATAGGAAGTACGGTTTCAGGTTGAAAAACAAAGTTATTATTATTTGTAAAGGAGATTTTTATTCCTGCAATGTTAGTCCCAACAGAAATGTCATGAACACTAGAATGATCAGCTTCTAATTAAGTACATTTGTGATTACTAAAGTCTAAATAGCAGAAGCAAAAAGAAAAAAAAACATTCTAGGTTAATCCATGGCAGATCAGAGCAGACTTGAGGACGTTAAGGATTTACCTTAACTCTACAGTTGGTAATCACAGATATATGTTGAGAGGTATTTTACCAACGACAACTAACAGAATTATGTTTAAGCTAGTGTTTAACTCAAGATTTAAGTTTTCAATAAATGTTATTCCAAATAAAACATACAAAGATTAGATTCCACTATTTTATTACAAAAATTATTACTTTAGGGTTTAAAATATTGGAAGGTTTTATTCCGCAAGGTTAAAATTTTCATTTGTAGGAAACAAAATTGCCTTCCATTGTTTATAAATCCCCCTCCCCCACCAATTATGACAGTAATAAAATTATGTATGATCACTACATTATTTGCATTTGTATTAAAAACCCATACTTGGTGAGTTGAATAGCCAATATAACTAGTCAGTATTTATACTCAAGAAATGTAAAACTATTTTGACAGGACAATAGGCATGATAATAACACACCAGTGATGTATGAAAATGTGCAACAAAAGAACTCTAAATAATAGTGTTGAAATGCTCCCAAAATGAATCAGGGAACTGTACATTTACAGTTCTTGTTCAAAAAATTGAAAATAATGGAACCGACTAAGAATTGCATTTTATTTTAACTGTGTGTGAACATTTTGTTTTTGTTTCTTTTTTTATTCAATCAAACTAACACTTTTTTTACTACTGAAAATAATGTCATACAAACGTTATCTTAACATCACTATCACATATTAGAATATTTTACTTACAAATGAAGAGTATAAATCTTACCCAAAGGGTTAAATAATTTTACTTCACCCTTAATCTGGTGAAGTGAGGTGTGAAGTGCATGGGTATTCCACTTACAATTTACCAGATTAAAGATTAAAATAGATTTCATATTTATCACCTCAACAGCCCCTATATGGGATCTTACATAAAGTCAATTATTCAAAATATTAATTAATATATAGAAAAAACATTTTACATTCATCATAGATATTCTATCTCGCACTTTGAGGATTCAACTAGCAGTTGTCATGAGTCGTGAAGATCCTAGAGTTATGAGAAGTTCATAACTGATGGTACTGGCTGCTCCCCCACGTCCTCTTCAGCGCTCCTCTCGCCATTCTCTTGCCAATTGTATGAACTTGGAATCCAATCTTCATTAAAAATTCATGGTCCAAAATTTTGCGTCCATCAAATACATATGCAGGCTTCATCATACTATTGTAGATCCTTTCATAATCCAAAGCCTGAAATAAATATTTTTATTATTTAGTTCTTGCAAACCTATACACAAATATGGCTCGTGTATTTAAAAATTCTAAATCATCCTTGATCATTTATACATTCGATAAAATATGTTATCATATTTATATTTAGAACATTTTTTATCACATGATTATGAAATTGATTTTCCTTTTGCAAATTTGTATTTATAATTTTGTCTAACATGTTTGAACTATCATTTTATTTTGTACATAAAATTGTAGGCAAATGAAAATATCTCTATTTCATTCTTATTTCTCTTTATGTTTATTCATATTAAAGAAGAAAAAAAATAGTCTTCTCACCTGGTTCCATAAAAAGTAAATTAACATAATCAGATCACCTGAAGTGAAAGAAATACTTTTTTGGGGGCAAACAAACTAAATATGCAATTTCATCTCAAAATCAAATTGACCTTAAAGGGAAACTGACTCCAGATCTTTGGTGAATTGTAAAATAGTTTAAATAGAGCAATAAGACTAACTTAGGTTTCTGTCATCCATAAAACATTCTAATAACAACAAATCAGATTTTGGTTGAGTTAACGTTTCTTTGCCTTTTATTTCAATTAACCAATATACAGAAAATCAATGTGTAATAAACATACTACAAATTCGTCCCACTCGGTACACAGTACAATGGCATGAGTTCCCTTGGTCGCAGAGTATGCATCTGTGTGTATTGTGATTTGTTTCTTCACCCTCTCAGGTTCATCTGTCACACAGGGATGTGTCAAGTCCTCCATAATTTGGTTATACTCGACCTAGAAACCAAATGAAAACTATCATTACTCCTTCAATTGCATGATTTCAATAAGTCTACATAAAAGCGCAAACATATACACAGTATGAATAAAATATTAGGCCATACTGGATGCAAATGAACCCCTGCAAAAAACAGGAACAAAATGTATGGTAATCTAACTTTTTCATAACAATTTATGTAACAAACCCCTTAAAATTTGAGGTAAACTAAGTGAGAGTTCTGAATCAGCGGTCTTTAAAATCTTCTACTTCAGAGATAATTTCATAGGTTGCGATGTCTGACTGCCCACTTCACTCGTCATCATGCACATTAGTTTGGCCATTTTTAAACCACGCACTCCACTTTCAGTAGTCACATTCTTTCCATAAATTTCAGAGAGTTAGCGATAAATCTCAATTAGTTTATTGTGTCTTTTGTTTTGCCTTTCCCCCCCTCTTAGGACAAGAAGCTTATAAATTGCACCTAGTCTTTTAAGGACCTTTTTGCTGCTTCTGGGAGTGATAGGATATTCTGGATGGGTAAGGTTGGGGGTAGGGGCCGCTTCTTATCAAAATCCATGATGAAGAATTTAGGGCACTAATCTCAAGTCATGTCCCCTCATAAGAAGGGGAGACCAACTCTGAACCAGCCTCTCCAGTCAAAGCAGACAAGGGGTGGCACACTATTATGTTGAAGCTAGCAAGAACCTTTGACATTTAGGGAACGAACCACACCCAACTACTCCAAAAATCATCTCACGCACTAAACTAGACCTATCGAATTACCCTTGTACCCCAGAATCTCAACATTTGCTGTGCGGTTAGTGATTAGGTGCGGTTAGTTAGTGATGTGCCACTCCTGGACATCCGTAAGGTTGCCCAGAATTAAGTGATACATCGATTTTGCTGTGCCCAGTACTACTACAAGTTCAACTGAAAGTTATAAACCAGCCAGAACTGGTCCCTGCTGGGAATTTTTTTTAATGTGCTTAGCCAACACAAACTATATTACCAACCGCACTTTACCACTCAAGGTATTTTCAATTGTGTCAATTTTAAACTGCTATTGTAAACAACAAGGAGTGACAGTAACATCTCACTAGCATGGCTGGAAAGCCATTGAACGGAGAAACGCCCTGAAATAAAAATTGCCACAATACACCCACCTCAAGTGGCTACAGAGTGAAACGTAATCTACTTTCTGGATAGCCCTCGTACTACTAAGGAAATCACTCATTACTTTCATAGTTTAAATCTAACATCACAGTTGACATAGAGAAGTAATAAAGGCTTTACAATGTTCAGCCTTTCTTCCCATTTTTAGCGGCATTTAAATCATGTTGAGAATCACCCAGATACAAACTACTATGTAATGAGCGAGTGCTGCAAATTAACAGAATCTTCTTTGATGCCAGTTAGAAGTTTAATGACAGAATTAAACTAAACCTGTAACAATTTTCAGACAATATTCAAGATATAAATGTCTCAAGATAAAAACAGTGTATTACATTTATTAAAACAATATAAATTTTATGGGAAGATTGCCAGTGAAAGTTTTGAAACCGCCTTGTAAGCTTTGTTCCTGTATAATGTTGTAACTGTTAGTACTTTTATTTCTTTAAAATAGTGATTATATCTGTTTGAAGTGAATTCATTTTAGTTTTATAATAAACTAATTATAAAAATGGCTAATACAAATGTTGAAAACTTTGATCAATTTGTCTGTGACATTAAAAAACATAATACAAAAATATAAAAATCTGGTTTTATATTTGTTTTTGTTCTACAATAAATTTCAGAAACCTAAATTCAAATGGACTTTAAACAAATTAAAATTTGTCTTATTGTATTAGTATGCTAGGGTGAAGTATATAAATTTATATTCAGCATTCAAAGGGTTAAATAGAATAAAATTAGTGCCACTATCTTGGCATCAGAGTGTTCCTACACTCAGCATGCAACCAGCCATAGTAGATGTGCATCGTGCCTATCGTACTTTGTATATAGTGGATCATTGAAATGAGTGCTGCAATTGAAAATCCTGCCAATTGAGAAGTATAATCTGTGTTAAGGTTTTTTTGGTGAGAAATCAAAAACCAACTGAAATTTATTGCCAAATTTGGATGTGTCCGGTCAAGGAATAATAAGTGATAGCTGAGTGAGGCAATGGTGCATTCATTTTAAAACTAGACAATCCAGTGTTCACGATCAATCACCAGTGAAGAAACTTGGGTAAAGCACTTCAACTGTAAGATATAAACGGCACTCGATAGAATGGGGACACGCATTCGCCCAAGAAACCAAGGAAGTGTCTGCAAAACCTGTCAGCAAGAAAAATCATGGCTAATGTGATTTGGGATGCTCAGGAAGTGATTCTCATTGATCTTCTGAACGTAGCCAACTGTCAACTTAGAAAGGTATTGCTAAACACTAAAAACTTAAGACGCCCGAGATAAAACAAGCGTCGGGGAAATTAAGAAAGTTTTGTTTCACCACAACACTCGTCCACATGGTTAATCGTACCCAAAAGGTCTTCAATGATTTTGGATGGGAAGTTTTCCATCATCCACCGTACAACATGGATTTGGTGCTTAGTGACTACCACCTGTTCCCAGCAATGAAGACATGGCTCGCTACGCAACGATTTGACACTGACCGGTATAAACCAGTGGTTAACTCGCAGGTGGCAGATTTCTACAGAGAGAGTATTGAAAAACTTGTTATGATAAATATCAATTTACATGATGGTCATGTGGAAAAATAGCGTAAGGGTTACCTTCAAAATGTAAATAGTAAAAATTGTTATTTTAACTTTGTTAATTTTTTATTTCAAAACGTCTTTTACTTTCTGAACAGCTCTCTTATGTCCCATCAATATCTTTATGACTGCAGACAGCAAATAGTCTTGCACTAAATAACACTAAATAGGGAGGATACAACTGTTACTTGGAATGCTAACAGGACAATGCTCTCTTTGGAAAAATCTAATGAAGATGAGTTTAGCTAAACTTTGAATGTAGACACTATCAGCAAAGCACTATCGTCAAGAAGCAGATGAATCAGCAAAGCATGGAAGACTGAATAGCAAGTTTTTTTTTTATGCTATTCATACAAGAAAGAAACGTTGCCTACGGGCATTCTTCTTGAGCCCAAATTATATAAAAGAATAGGAACTCACAAATACTGCAGGTTTTTGCAAAAGCCTCAGATTTGAGGGCTAAACAGAAAGTGGAAAGGTCCTTTCAGAATTAAGTGAAGGATCCTAGATCTATCATTTGTAAACAACAACAAAAACTAGAATTATAATAATACTACGGTAAAATAGTATTACTATTGATCGTATTAATATATGTATATTATATGTTACCTTTGGATCATAAATATGCAGCTTAGCACCTTCATCTAACAGAATTTTGGCAACATGAATAGCTGGGGACTCTCTTGTGTCTCCAGTGTCTTTCTTGAATGCAAAACCCAACAAAGTGATTTGCTTGTCAGTCACTGTGTTGAAAAGAGACATTATCACTTTGTTGGTGAACCGAGATTTCTGGTATTCATTTAGATCTATCACCTGGTAAACAAAGACTTGTCAAAAATCACAACATTAAGACCAAATTGTTTAATATAGCATAATTTCAACAGCTAGAAATGCATCAATATTACCAATTATCTCTCTGCTCAACAATGTATAGCTAAGAATAAACTGTATAATAAAATTACAACATTGTAAGGAAAAAGAAATTGTTTAATTGCGAACACCTGCTTTTTGTCACCAACTTTTTTAACATCCAACTTATTTCTATTACTTTGATCAATTAAATAAAAATTGCAAGTAACCAAATTTAAAAATATGTTTTACACTTTTAAATATTTGAAGCAAACCTTCAAATTTTGGATGTAAACATGTTTGAAATTTTAGTTAGCTGCCACTCTGTACTGACTTCAGACCTCTAATTTTTTACTGTTCATTTTCTTTACCACTTGACAGGGGTTTACATCTAACATTTTTAAATCGGGCCCAAGATTTGGTATTTTGTTTGAGGGCTGGGACAATCCTGTGATACTTAACAAAAAGTGCAGTTTTGTACCCTACAGATGTAAACCAAGTTTGGTTTTTACAGGTATGATCTTTATCAGTTTCAAACGCGGTCAGTAGTGACGGTGGTGTCTTGCACATGTAAAACCACTAGTATTGACAACGTAAAACCTATGACCTTCAAGTACAGGAATATTTTTAAGATGCCAAATTTTTTACTATTTAATAAAAACGTATAATCATTGTTATACTAAATGCTTATTTGGATTTCTAAGACCTTGTTTTTCAGAAATCAGTCTTCAAAGTATTGATTAATTTAATATTTACAACTTGAGTTTCATTTGATTTTTAGTCAGCTGTTCTGATTAGTTTACTTGATTTCTACCAGTATCTTATATGTTTCTATTACTGTTAGCTGATTTAGATTCTTGCTATTTTCCCACAAGTTTTACTATTATTTTTGGAAGATGAGTGAGTTTGAATTTACGACATATGAACAAGATTAGTCTTGATGATGCCATGGTGGTACTTTTAATGTAAAAAGTAACATTTCATCTACAAAAATGATGTTATTTCATTAGTTGGTTTTAGTTTAGAACGTTATTACTACAATATCTGCATTTATTATATCTATAGTGTCAACGAAAATATTTGATCAGAGTGACACGTGCCCACACCGTTAGTACTGATGCCACGGTGGGTGTCCAAGTAATTTTTAAATAAAAAAAGTGTTTCGTAAAAGTAGTTCTATTTCATAATTATAACGGTAAATGATTACAATAAGTTAAAATCTAAGTTTGGGATTTTCAGGTGTTATATCCTGAAATGGGACTGGGCTTGAACATTTTAAAAAGTTAGTTGACATGGAGTATCCATACTATTTATTCACCATGTATAGACGTAAGATGGGTATACTCTAGTATCACTTATAAAGAACAGAACTAAAACATAAACACTAAGATACAGTATACTCTTACCTGTTGCCAATATGCTGCAACTTCTGGCAGATTCAAACACTCACAAATGTACACTAGGTTGAGTATGTCTTTTTGAAAACAGCTTCCCCCAAATCCTGAAAAGTTTGTTTTGATTGGATTGTGTTATCACACATACACTGATACTCATATTTTATTTTTTTATTATATTTTAGAATAATACATGACTTTAATTAAGTTATAAAAATATGAGTGTTTATAAAAAAAATATTTATTAAGACTAAGTTTAACTATATTCGGCATTAAAAATCATACAAAAGTAAATACAAATTTTTAATTCAACTCATTATCTTTACACCTTACAAGATTTAAATATAGTTATAATGTATCATTCTCAAAAAATAAATAAATTGTATTATTCTGATTAAATAGTATTTATTTCATTGTGACTTGGACATAAACTGGTTTGCATACCAACAGAAGCCTGGAGAAACTTAGATCCTATGCGGGTGTCAGTGCCCACAGCTCGAGCAACTTCTGACACGTCGGCACCAGTTGCTTCACAAACTGCAGATAACGAGTTGATACTTGAAATTCTCTGTGCTAGGAATGCATTGGCTGCCTATAAAATGGCCAAAATATTATATAATAAATTCATATTTTCAGCAACACATAAATGTTAGGCATTATTTTTTTTATCCAAATAAAACTATTATGAACCATCCATAAAAACTCAAATGATAAAATACTTACGAGTACATTTTGTACGTGGTTTCAAATATTTATTTTATACCGTTTAATTAATATTTATACAATTTGACACATACATTATTTTTCATCATCTTCGATTTTTAAAGTGTTTATTACGGTTTCTGTTTTAAATATGATAAACCTTTGGATTAAGGTTCCTATATATGTTTGGACAGTTTTCAGAGTATATAAAAGCAGATCTTATGCAACTCGTACAAAAGATGGTACAAATTCATTACACACTGCAGTCATTGTTATATTAATCCTTTGTGCTCAAAAGGCCAGCAGCACTGGCCACACCAAGGTTGCAGACAGCTTGCGTTAGTTTAGCCGTAGCTTGTCCTCGCAACTTGTATGACTAGTACAGATGGCCGTGCTACTTTCAATGACAGCTCAGCGGCTATATTTGTTGTTTGCCTCTCCAGATCGGAATTATTTTTTAATATCTGCATTATTTGCAAAGTAATTTAAAATGTTTAAAGAAGAAATGAAAAATAATTTAAAATTTATTTTTAATGAATCTAACTAATACATAGATAAACATTTGGGAAATTTAACTCTTATACTTATATAGTTAACAGAGATATGTAAATAAAATGTTATTAAGTAGGCATTTACAGTTATGTTATACTCAGAAATGAACTATTTTACATTTTTCTCAGTCTTTACATTTTTTTAAGGAATAACACTTTTTTAAATACATACCTTTGTGTAGTCAAGAATAATTAGCACACGTCTTCTAGTAAAAATTTCTAGGATTTTTCCCTTCTATCACTTTAGTATAGAGGCCCACTACGCATCATTTATCTTACTTGCACAGTCAATGTTTAGAAAAAAATCATAGGCCAATTTAAAATTTACTACTTTACCTAAAAATTACTTTTAAAAAAGCTATTCAATAGGTTTCAGCACTCACCACTCATTATAAAACAAAGAGAATATTATTAATACTATTAATTATTTATGTTCTATTAGGTAAATGCAAATTTTAAAAAATTATTAAAAGAATCTTTGGAACTTACAAATATAACATAGTTTGGTACAAATTATTACATATTCATGTTTGTAAAATCGTTTTTGCAAATTCAATAACTTAATCGGAAGTTTCAATTTCAAATTTTTATAGGATGGTTCAGTTCATTGAGAACTTGTATATATCATATTTGTTAGGGTAAATAAGTCATAGAAGTGGAGAAAACACAGTGACTCAATATGAGTTGCTTGCCATTACACAGCAAACCTAGAGGAACTCAAAATTTTTCGCTGGCCAGAAAGAAGGTTAAAATGTTAGTACAGAACCAGATATATGGTGAGAGCCACACTGTATAATGTAGGTTAATAAGTTTTATGTGGAAACGTTTTATAATAAAATCAACAATACTCACTAGTTTAGAAAGTTCTGATGACCAAGTATTAGTGGTGAGAATATTTTTTCTAGGAATCCAATGCTCATACACCCAACAGAGTTCTTCAATTGCTGCTCTTCCTTCAACAGAATCTTCTTCTCCACCGATCAAAACTCTGTCAGCATTTAAAAGGTCATCTATGGCAGTTCCCTCGGCTAAGAACTCAGGATTGGAGAGAATCTAAAATAAACCTTAGCATTACATGAGTCACCCTTTCCTGCAACTACAAAAATATTTAGTACAATACTAAATATATTCCATTAAATCCAAATTCTCTTTTATTCATGAATGTACAGTTCATCTACAATCAAATAGCATTGTACATAGAACTATACTATTCACATATCAGAAACTAAATTTTTACATTAATCTAAAACTATTTAGCACTATACACAGTACTATACAAATTTAGTAAATTCTAAAATATTTCTACTTTATAGTTTGTTTCTATGAGGTGTTGGACAAATATTATGCAAAAGACTATAAAGTTTTATCTATTAGAAAATATTTAAGTCTTTTTAAATATATTCAAATTTGCTTCATCACTAATATTCTGATGTAATTGTTTTAGAAATTTTAGCCTGGTTTTTCGTAAATTTTCAAATTGTGGTAGTTGTGATTATGTTTCTTGTATTTCTAGTATTATAGAGGTGGGATAGGCAATTTGTATCTTGAATAGATTATTTTTGGGAATAAGAATTGAATCAAAGATATGTTGTCCATATACAGTTTAAAAATGCTAAGTTTAAAAAATGTTCTTTTATTGTTTCATTATATTTCAATTTTAGTATAATTCTTATTGCTCTTTTTTGTTGTTTTAGAATACATTTTTACATAAAAAGTTTCAGTTCAATTTACTTTTGAGAAATAAAACAATTGCATAATATATATATTATATTTTATATATATCTAAAAAAGGAATATATATCTTTTATATATTTTATTTCTTTTTTTTATATATTATTATTTTATATATATATATATATATATATATACAGGGTGATTCAAAACTAAACGGCAATCTCTCGGGAGCTTATTCTATAGCTAAAAACAAGTAAAAAAGTTCATATAACCATATGCCCGGAAACGCTTCGTTAGCGAGTTACGCCTAGCGAAAGATTTCGCCCGGATTTCAGAACCCTTGGTGAAGTCAGGCCGTATAAAAATGGTAAAGGTAGTTACAAAGATACAAATACGATTGTTTTTTATGTTTTTATATCTGACAAATTTATTAAAATTCGTCCCAGAGCTGTAAATGCAATACTTTCAGAGATATCTTACGTAAAACACAAGAATTGGTGCAAAGAAATAACACATTTTTGTGTTTAACGTAAGATTACTTCCATAAATGTTAAATAAAGGTCATTTTTTTCTTAAACAGATTTGTAGAACATTTAATTCTGAAAAGATTCATGTGAATTACTTAGGAAAAAAATTAATAATAGGTATTGAAATTTAGCTTTATTTAAAAATAAAACAGACGCACAAAAATGCATATTCTTATCTGCATAAAATATTAACTAATGTTTAGGTTGTGAGTAACAGCTGATCATTTATTCTAGACTGAACATTAACATAAAATGTATTTACCTTTATAAAACTGTAATAATCACCTGTAATAGTTGCTCAAAGTGTCCTCCGTTGTTAGCAATGCACGTTTTCGCACGACGAATCCACTCTTTTCTAGCGCGTTTCATAACGTTTGGAGCATTCTTGATAGTTTCTGCCGCCTCTGTAATGCGATTACGTAACTCCTATATGGTGTTAATCCGTTTTGAATAAACAATTGACTTCATCCAACCCCATAAGAAAAAGTCTGCTGGCGTGAGGTCAGGAGAACGTGGTGGCCATTTTACTGGTCCATTTCGACCAATCCATTGTCTACCGTATGTATCATTTAAATAGTTTTTCACATCATTAGAAAAATGTGGAGGTGCTCCGTCGTGCATAAACCATGCATTTATTCTGTTTTGAACAGGAATATCTTCCAAGAGGGTAGGCAGGTTTGTTCTTAAAAAATTTAAGTACGCTACTCCATTAAGTCGATTAGGGAGGAAAAATGGACCAATCAAATTATCACCCAGAACACCAAGCCATACATTGACTGAAAATGTATGTTGAAAATGCCTCGTCGCAGTTTCATGTGGGTTGTCGTACGCCCAAGTATGGGTATTACGAAAATTTACAATTCCATTTCTAGTAAAACAGGATTCATCAGTAACGAGAATACGCCGAAAAAAATACTGATGTCGTAAACAATTTCTTCTTAACCAGCGGTAGAACATCTTCCGTTTATTAAGATCTTGCGGTAATAAGTCTTGAACACGTGTTATATGGAATGGGTACAACTGTGCTTCATGAAGTGTCCGCCATATACGCTTGACTGGCAAATATTTAACTGACGTGATAATCGTCTAGTGCTTGTGGTTGGTGATAATTCTACAGCATTTATTATTGCTTGTTCATTATTATAGTTCCTTGCGCTACGTTGACGACCAGTATCTATTCGCTTCGGTTTAAAGCTACCAGTTTCTCTAAGTCGTCTCTCCACAGCTTCAAATGTTTTGCGATCAGGTGTTCTTCGATGTGGAAAAGTATCACGATATTCCTGAACTGCAGCTAAACCATTCTTGTTAACTTTGCCGTAAATCAGTATCATGTCCGTATACTCTTCAAACAAATACATACCATTTACATTATCTGCCATTATTTACTAAGATAACTACATACACTTTTATAAAAAATATTTAATAAAATATTTTATACACTTGTATATTTCCAAATAATCACAGGATCTCACAAAATACAATCTTCACACGCCACAATATAATAATAATTAATTTCTTTATTTCTCTTTCTTTCTTTTACATTTTACATATATATGTATACACAATTCATTCATAATACCAGTCTGTCCTTGATTACAAACTTAAGACTATAGTTTAAAATTAGACAAATAACAAATAAAATAGATACACTATGTACATTAACCAATAGTTTTGTATGAAAGAGAAACAGAAATCTCCAAGGCTTAGCCTGATTGGAGAATTACACATTCAATTTACATTGTAAAAGCGGTAGCAGAAAGTTATTACAAAATAATCAAAGAAACAAAATTTATTAAATAATCTAAACTCAGATACAGTTGGTACACCACAAGCTTAAAATTACATCTTGTTATAGGCTAAATTGGTTACAGAATTAAAGATCTATTTGTAGAGAATAATAAACAGGAATAGAAAAGGAACAATGTTTAATTTCGAAAGTACAAAATAAAAGCTTTGTGTGAACATAAATTATAGTTCTTCTACGTAACTTCAATAAGATTTGTTCCCTCCCCATCTTTCCCTGACCATACTGAGAAATCAGCAGCTGATAGATAAGATAATTATTTTGGAACCGTCAACCTCAAACTGTTCACAACCTGTCCTGAGTAGATAATGCATAATAACCTAAAATTATGTGATACATTATATGATTATGTGATGTGTTTTGAGTGTTATAGTGTGTTGTGATTAGTTAAAATTTGGATGTTTGATAAGTGCAGTGGTTGTGCTGTGAGAATTTAGTCTACGGTAAGACGAAGTTTTCTTATTTCATAGTACATACAATTAGTCAATCAATATACAATACAATATAATTATAAACAATCATGATAGGGCTTTAAATAAAATCTCACATACATCATGACTAAGTGACAATATTGAACAAGAGAGACTCAATACTCTCTATTTCCAAAACCCAGTTTTTGACTAGTTTATGAAATAAATTCAAACTATTTACTTCTTTAATATTGTTAGGTAACTTATTATAAAACTTTGGAGCAAGAAAGCAAAATGTTTTAGTGAAAAAGGTCGTTTTCGGCTTCGGAACATAGAGATCATTTGAGCTTCGTAATTTCTGTTTATATACAACCATTGAATTACAGTTTCGGCTTTTAACAAAAAACAATTTCAATACTTTGAAAACATATAACTGCCTCAAATTGAAAATTCTTTGATGACAGAATAAAGGAGATGATGGGTGGTCAGGTGGTTTTTTACATACTATCCTTAAAAACTTTTTTTGCAATACTATCAATGGTTTTAAGTTTGTGACATAAGTCCCACCCCAGCTTATTAATCCATATTGTAGTCTGCTATGCACTAAAGAAAAATACAACATTCTCAAAGTAGCCCCATTGCACAGATTTTTAACAAAATAAAATATTCTCAATATGTTATTTATTTTATTTTTGAGGGTCATAATGTGGGTTTTCCAACTGAGATCAGAGTCAAGAATAATTCCAAGATATTTTATTGACTGACTTCCACATATTTCTTTACAGTACAATGCACACTCATTAGCCTCAGTTAAGCAATCAGGGCACTTATAAGTAATTCCATTGATAAATTCTTCGTTTCCTCTTAGGCCAAAGTTGACGTATTTAGTTTTTTCAGCACTCAGTATCATATGATTTTCAATGAACCACCATCCAAGACAGTCTAAATCAGATTTAATTTGATACTCTATTATATTAATGTCATTAGAAATGTAGGTTAGGGCTGTATCATCGGCAAAAGATATAATTTGCCCTTTGAATTTACCATTGCAGAGATCATTTATATATATTAGAAACAATATTGCACCGAGCACCGAACCCTGAGGAACACCACAATGTATAATTCCAAAACCACTTAAATGGCCATTTACCCTAACACTCTGCCTTCTATTTTTCAGATAGCTTTCAAATAATTTATAGACGATTCCTCTTATACCACAATCATGTAACTTTTTCATTAAAATATCGTGATTAACTGTATCGAATGCCTTTGCAATATCTAAAAACAACCCTGTAACCTTTTCATTATTATTTATACCATGTGAAACTTTTTCCATAAAGTCAACGATTGCTACTTCAGTACTGATTCCTTTCCTAAAACCATATTGATTTTTGCTAAAGAACTGGATTAGGTCTAAATACGAAATAAGCCTCTCTTTAATTGCTTTCTCATATACTTTAGACATTGTGGATAGAAGGGATATTGGTCTATAATTGCTGCACATTGACCTTGAATCTTTCTTATGGATTGGAATTACGACCGCTTCTTTCAGTTTATCTGGAAATACTCCTGTTTCAAAAGTTAGGTTAATAATGTAAACTAGCACATGTACATATTTTTTATAAGTTTCTTTCAACAATTTAGAACTCATTCCATCAATGCCAGGTGCAGTGTTACTCTTTAATGATTGAATGATTTTTGAAAGGTCATTTTCAGTTACAGGCGTCAAAAACATGGAATGAGTCATTCTTGTTTGCTCAAAACTATTCTTCAAAGGACTTTTACTGAAATTATCGGGCTTTTTAATATCATTACACATATTTTTCGCCACTGAGAGAAAGTAGTTATTAAATTCATTTGCAACCTCCTGCGGATCACTTATCTTTAGGTTGGGCAGTTCCAATATAATGGGAGATGGATATTTAGTCTTCTGGCCAGTAATTTCGTTTAAAAACCCTCCAAGTCCCCTTGGAATTTCCCTGATTTTCTTCAAACAAATTTTTATAATATCTATCCTTAAGATCTCTTATTTCTATTTGTAAATTATTTCTAAATTCTTTATAAGTGTTGCAGTATTGTTCATTATTTGGATTGTTTTTAAATTTTTTCCAGAGACGATTTCTAGTGTTGATCTTTTTACATATTTCTGTACTAATCCAAGGTTTTAATCTCTTGATTTGTTTCTTATAAACAACAGAATATTTACTTTGTTCAATTATAGTATTAAAGGTTTCATGAAAATGGTTGTAGGCCACATTGGCATCTCTCGTATCAAAAACATTGCTCCAATCAGCATTATCTAATAATCTAAGTAGCTCATCATTGTTGATGCGATAGGTGGGAGTGTCATTGATCTTGGACTTATCTGCAGCTGGTGCACTGCTAAGTAAACAAACACCTGTCATACAATGATCTGTTATGCCGTTTTCTATAACTTCTGTTGCAATTTCAATATTTTTTCTATTATGTATGCGTATATAAATGTGGTCAATACATGTTTGAGACCGCTCAGTTATGCGAGTTGGTTCGTTAATAAAAGATTCCATTCCGTTCTCCGATAATACTGTTCTGTACTCATCTATGACTAAATTGTTCTTATCCAATAAATTAATATTCATGTCTCCTATCAGCACATATAAAAACCTCCATAAAGGTTATTCAAATATTACTTCATGAACTTAATTGTTGATCAGCTGATATTGCCAACCTTTGCAAAGAAAATATGACGATAAAAAGTGTTGAATAAATGATCAGCTGTTACTCACAACCTAAACATTTTAGTTAATATTTTATGCAGATAAGAATATGCATTTTTGTGCGTCTGTTTTATTTTTAAATAAAGCTAAATTTCAATACCTATTATTAATTTTTTTCCTAAGTAATTCACATGAATCTTTTCAGAATTAAATGTTCTACAAATCTGTTTAAGAAAAAAATGACCTTTATTTAACATTTATGGAAGTAATCTTACGTTAAACACAAAAATGTGTTATTTCTTTGCACCAATTCTTGTGTTTTACGTAAGATATCTCTGAAAGTATTGCATTTACAGCTCTGGGACGAATTTTAATAAATTTGTCAGATATAAAAACATAAAAAACAATCGTATTTGTATCTTTGTAACTACCTTTACCATTTTTATACGGCCTGACTTCACCAAGGGTTCTGAAATCCGGGCGAAATCTTTCGCTAGGCGTAACTCACTAACGAAGCGTTTCCAGGCATATGGTTATATGAACTTTTTTACTTGTTTTTAGCTATAGAATAAGCTCCCGAGAGATTGCCGTTTAGTTTTGAATCACCCTGTATATATACATATAATGAATAAGTGATGAATATTTAGTAATGAATAAATAATGTTTATTTATTTTTACTTAAAAATTTTTATACAAAAGGGACTGTTTCACACAATTTTACTATCTCTTTATTATTTAAATTATAACAGTAGTAATATAAATAAAGAGCATTTAAATATTAAATAGTTTTCAAGAAATTTTAGGAAAATATAGGAAAACAAAATTCTGCATTGTTGTAGACATGTTTTAAAAGTTTGTGCTAAAGATTCCACACACAGTTTAGGTACATATTACAGTCTTTTGTGTACATAGTAAATTCTAAAACAAGGTGGAATAATCACCAATTATTGTTTTGCATTTACAATTTCATCACATGTGTTCAGCTCATTGTTATCTGCCTTTTAACATTTTCATTGGTGGCTGTTGAGAATTATTGTGTAGGTACAGTTTCAATTCTACTTATTACACACAAACAATTCTGTTTAACATATTTATATCTTGGAAATAGTATTTTATGTAAGAGAATATCTATGCATTAAAGGCCATGTTAAAGTTTGGCAAGACCATCTGACTTGCTGTCTATTGCATATTTTGTCAGTCATTAAGTTTGTCAGTCACATGTATGCATTGGTTTCTTATTTCTTTCACTGATGATCCAGCACAACCCCATACCATTGAAGTACTTCAGTAACATATACTAATATCAAGTGTAATAAGATACCTATATCACTGATTACAAAGTCAAACACAACTCTTGTAGCCAATACTTGATACTTGATGTCTTTGTCTTTGACTGGTAAAACCAGATACACTGTTGGGTCAGCTGCAAAGATATTGTTTTGCCTGTTAGATAAATGCTAAACATTCACCCAGCACAATAAACTTGCTGTAACCTGTCTCACTGCATATACTGCTGCCACATTCTACTAGGTCGGTAGGTGTTGGTTTAAGATTTGCATTATGTTTTTCCAGATGCTTGGCAAATCTTCATATGACATCGAAAATCTTTCGTTATGAGTTTGAGGGTGTCAAATAAAGGAATTGTTCATGCAATTTAAAGTTGGTAGATTTGATTAGAAAAAAGGGAAGTCTGTTGAATCTATTTGTATTGCAACCACAAAAACCAAAATTGACAGTTGAAAAAATTTGGGATTTAAAAATCTGATGTTTGACAGATTTTAAGCCTTTAAAGAGAATGAATTAGTAGGTTGCCTGGCCTAAAGCTGTAAATACATACCAGTATATTCTTTATATATGTGTATATTGTGTGTGTGTGTGTGTGTGTGTGTGTGTGTGTGTATATATATATTATACACATAATAATTTGAATCTGCTGTTATTTTATTCTTATTGAAAGAGAACAAGGTTTGTGATGAGAGTGAACAGTACCTGGGATCTGTGGAAGTGGAAGAAGGGAGCAAGCCAACACAACTGATGTTAAATGGTGGGGAAAAACAAAATGCAGTAATTATCTGAATGATTTGTAGCATTTTTTTCATGCATGTGTAAGACATAACATTTCATATAACTTAATTTTTTGTTCAATCTAAAAAGTAATGGTAGTTTTTAATTTTCAATTAAACAACGGTTGAACCTATTATACGAGGTAAGCACTTAACTAGTGTGTTTGCCAATATTTAGTTCAGTTGTTAACCCTTTAAGGAGTGCGTGTAAACTCTAAATAATGAGTACGGACGTCATATGACGTTTAGCCTCTGTATTTTTGTATTATCGTAAATGCATTGCTATTACTGATTGCATTTAAGTATATTTGTCTGTAAAGTGGTTCCATCTATCGGCAACATACTTAACTTCCATGTTTGTGCTCGCATTCACTTGTAATCTGATTTTACCACCAGTTCTCAATAGCCACCTGATAGAAGCCACTGACTCAAGGTCGCGTCACGTGCGCATCGCTTTGCTGTCAGATTATGCCACCACATTATTCTAGCCATTCCTTGTATACTGCATACTGTGGCCGTATTTATCTTGTGAGAGTGACATATTTGTTGAGCAACCATCTAGATTGTTACTGTTGTCCAAATGGCAGACAATTGATTGAGTCTGCCGTAGTAAGGAAATAAGAGATTTGATTTTGAAAAAGTACTGAAATATTATTGACTTGTAGAATATGTAGTCCATTTTTATTAAGCTTCCAAATGTAAATAAACATTTTTTAAGACATTTTAAAGATTTTAATTTTTTAACTCCTTTTGGTAATTTTTTGGATTTAATCCATTACTCATTTTAGCCTATCAAAAGAAGATGTCATATAACGTCCATACTCCTTAAAGGGTTAATTAGATAAATTTCATACAAAATTAGATTATAAATACATACTATACATAATATTCAGATATATATCCAAACTGAACATTAATGTATTCTTGAAAGAAGTTTCAAATGAATATTATTATTATTATTTTATGTTTCACTTCTAAATTTGTACTTGATAAAAAAATACTGGATATAATACCTGGTACGAGACTCCTGGCCTCTGATTTGCTTTGAGAATATTCATGATACTCTCTGCAGCTCTGACAGGTACTGTACTCTTCTCTACCACAATCTTGTGTCCTGTTGCGACCCCAGCAATGAGTCTTGCAGCTCCTTCCACATACTTTAGGTCAGCTGCTCGACCCTGTTATTATACACAATTGAATGATTTCACAGTAAAAACAAAAGAAAACTTGAGAAATAAAACTTTGAAGATGGTGTTTTACAAAATATTCAAGTAGCTCCACTTCCATAAAGTGAACCAAATAAAGTGATTAAAATATTTTCATATTGTTAATGTTAATACACCGTTATAACACTAATTACATATGGTTTGCTAATTGATTATCATAACTAACATTGTTTCTAAAGAACAATTTTAATACTTAACAGTACATGCTTGATAAGTTCAATTTCAAATTTTTTGTTTTTACCTCTTATTTCCAATTGGCATAAATAAAAAATTATTGTTTTTGGAAGTGTTCAATACATGTTAGAGAATATGGTGGATTACTAAAATTCAAATTTTATTTCTTCACTACATGTTGTTCTTTCTGCTACATGTTGAAATCATGTTAACAGAAAGTCATAGCTTTTACGTCAAAGCACAAAAAATAATGCTAAAAAGAAATATTCTATGACAATCAGCACATGTGAATATAGTTTAATTTACTTAACTTATGATTTGTTGGTGTTATTGTAACATTTCAATCAATGAAATATCTCTTCCTCATTTTTCAAGATCCCACCACTAAATTGGAGTAGATTTGTTTGGATTGGATGGCAGGGCAAGAACAAGCTTTGTAATAACGCAGCTATTCATTCTCAATAATGTCAGCAAAACGATAGGTGTAGAGCTAGAAGACCCATATCTCGGCTCCCACCGCATTATTAACCTTTGTACAGCAAGCAGCGAACTCCATCCATAATAGTTCAGTTCTGAAGTAAATTTTTAAAGGACGCTTGGATTACCAAATACAGGGAAAAGAGAAACCTAAATGCCAAGCAAGTAAATAATACCTTCCCTGATCAAAGAGTTTTGATCAGTGATCATTTGTCACCAGAAAATAAAAAGTTCCTATCAAAACTAAAGAACAAATGTATGGATGTATACTATAAGTTAGCCTGGAGCAGAGATGGTGAATTTTTTGTTACAAAAATGAGGGGGAGAAGAGCAAAAAGACTGTAACCTATAATGGCATTGAAAAACTTAAATAGACCTGGATGCCTTGTTGTCTCTTTTTTAGTAGTTTGAACTGGTAAATTATTTTTAGGCTTATTGCATGCCTTATGATAAGTAACCTGGAACATTGCTACTACTGAATGATAGCCTATTATATACATTAACAATACAATCTGTTTAGAATGGTAGACACAAATAAACGAAATTATAATTTATCTCTTGGGGCTTTCTTTGGTATCAATAAAGAGACATGACTAAATATAATTTTCCAAACATAAGAAGCCTTAGAAAAAACTTTAATACTCTGCTTACTGAAAATAACCAAACTCAAAACAACTTAAAATTGATTATTTTGAGTGAAGTTTGGATTAGGAGTGATGAGTTACATCTGTTGTATTTTTGCTGTTTTGTTATAATATTGTTTTTGTTGGTGGATTTTCTTATGTTAGTATTGTTATTATTATTATTGTTCTATACTGTGATGTTTATTGTTGTTACAAGCTCTAATTACAATTTAATTTGGCAGACACCCAGAGTGACATGTAGCTGTTTGTATGTTCGTATAATATAAACTGAGCTAATAAAATATGTCATTTTATAATTTGCTGTATTAAAAAAAATGTTACTCAAATTTAATTTTAATGTTCGAGGGTCGTCCATAAAGTAACCGCCGTTTGGGCATGGCGCGATAAATAGTGGGGGTAGCGCCGCCATTCTCACATCGGCGTGCGCAGCCGTTCAGTACGCTTCTAGCTGTGCAAGGGGGTCTATCGTGTGATCGCGCGTTCTTTTGTTACAACGTAAAAACATGAACGCCGTGATAAAATATCCCGCCAAGTGTGAGGTGCGTGGTGTAATAAGATTTCTGTGGTCGAAAAGTTACACAGCAGCTGAAATTCATAGTACATTGAATGCGGTGTATGGCCCAAACATTATGAGCGAAGGTGTAGTCCGTCAATGGGTTCGTTTTTTTTTTAAATGGAAGAACGAACGTTCACGATGAAGACCGGAGTGGTAGGCCATCTCTCGTCAGTGATGACTTGGTAAACAAAGTGGATGAGAAAATTCGCGAGAACCATCACTTCACAATCTTGGAACTTTCGGATCATTTTCCTGAAATTTCTCGAAGTCTTGTGCATGAGATAGTGACAGAAAAACTAGGCTATCGTTGGATTCCAAAAGTGCTCACCGATGATCACAAAATGAAAAGAATGAGTTCTGCCATAGCCTTTCTTACTCGGTATGACGTTGAAGGAAAACATTTTTGAACAGGATCGTTACAGGAGATGAGACTTGGGTAGCCTATGTGAATGCCGAAACAAAACAACAGTCAATGCAATGGGGTCATACCGCTTCGCCAAGCAAGCCAAAGAAAGCTCGCCAATCTTTTTCAGCGAGAAAATTGATGGCTACAGTTTTTTGGGATGCAAAGGGCATCTTGCTCGTTGAATTTATGGAGCGTGGTACGACCATTACAGCTGCAGCTTACTGTGAAATCTTAAAACGGCTACGACGAGCGATTCAAAACAAGTGTCGTGGTCTTCTGACATCTGGTGTTGTGTTTGTCCATGACAACGCCCGCCCTCATACAGCTCAAAGAACAACAGAACTTTTGGAAAAGTTCAAATGGGACGTTATTGGATTGGATTGGAGGGCAAAAAAAGCTGATAAGTTTAGTCTGGCTATCCTAAAGTCCGTAAATGACTAGTGCCGCAGTGAAGGTGTTAATTAATTACCTCAATGTCAATCAGTATGTTAATTTAGCTTACTTGTAATAAGAAATACATACAAATAAGAAGCTTAGTCACACTGTGACCATTCTGTATAATCTAGGTTATAAACATATACATACGGATAGAAAAACCTTACCTTTCCATTGCCAAATGTCTTTGTTGGTGTATTGACAGATATAAATATTAGGTCAGCTGTTTTCACTGCCGTTTCCACATCGCATGAGAAGAATAGGTTTACTCCACGGCATTTCTGTACCACCTCGTCTAACCCAGGCTGAAATAAAACATTAGATCACCAACAATGAGAGCTAATATGAGTGTAAGCCCAACAAAAATAAACATAAAAACAGAACAATAGTTTTTTTATCCTTCACATACATATGTTCTACCAGCAACAACAGTATTATGGTGATGTACTGAGTTAACTTTTGTTTGTTTGTTTGTGTGTGTGTGTAGATTAGCTTTGAGCTTGATTTTGAATCATTACTTCTACTTAGTCGTTTCTTTATGTATTGGATAACGTATATGACCTCAAATCTGAATGTTGTAGATGGAGCTTATATTGGTTACTGTTTACTTAATTACATTAAAACATAAAACCAATATTTAATACTTTTATTTTTGTGAGGCCTTTCGATAGCAAGGGTATCTTCGTCAGACACATCACAAAAGTCATCAAAAATATATATATATATCATTGTTTAGCTTACCATTGTATGATATCATGAATTGTGTTTTCAAATTTGGCATTTGGTATTTACAATTTTCAAGTTTATATAAATTGCATTTTGATTTTCAATTGTCAACAAACAATTTTTTAATTTTTCCTGAGTGAACTCAAGTGTTAAGTCAATCTTTTAATTGACTTTTAAACAATTCAAAATTAAATTAAATACAATTTGAAGAATTCCTCAACAAACTGACTTTGACTTTGAGTGATTTGAAATTCTACTTGACTCCATCATTTTTAACTTCCGAGTGGAGCACATGGCGACCAACGTAATCGCACTGGAGTAAACGGTGACAACATTGCACTACTTCTTGCTGATTCAGTGCAGTCAGTGATGTCAATGAGAATGTATTCAGCAGAACACTTTTAGTGAATGGAATATTCACTTGCTCCTCGGGTTTTGTCTGAAATTTTAACCGTATGATCCCTAATGAATTTATTATTTCATGTTAAATGCAAAACGGACTCTGTGCAACTTGAAAAGTTATGAATTATTGTTGATTTAGTAACGTTTCACTAACTTAAACATAGAAGAATGCAGTTTAAAAATTAATTCTACATACTAATTCATTAGAAACAATCAATAAAGCTATCAAGCTTCAAATTAAGCTTTTAAACTCATGTATTTACCTCATATATAGGGAGTTTGTCAGAGTTCCACTGCGATATTCTCTCTTTACTCAAATCAACAACAGTAACAGTGATGTCTGGACACTTAAGTGCGATTACACTACACGTAGGCCCTCCGACATACCCTGCTCCAAGGCAGCAGATGTTCTTGATCACCATCGTCTGTAATTAAATAACTTTTACACTACTATAGTACCAGTAAAAACTATCAGGCTATCAGTAATAACTGTAAACAAATAAAATTAAAAAAGAAATTTTTTCATGTATGTTATTTCTTAGAAAATTTCTATTATAACAAAAATAAAATAAATTGAGTAAATAAACTAACAATAAACAATAATAGTAAATTTGGTATATAATGTATATTTTGAGGAAACAACTCTTTGAACTGCAAGCAACTATCTAATATTTCGGCTTTTAAGATTTATTTAGCAATTAGACAGCACCAATATTGTATTACAGGTTTTTGTTAATTCTTTTTTCTGCAAACAACAACATGAACGCTCTAACAATGCACTTAAGAGATGCAATAAAAATTTTCTCATAGAACGCTGACCAACATAACGTTTAAAATTATACTTAATTAATGTGCGTAAATCATTTAAAAACTAATAGTTTTGTATATAAAAATTGAGTTTTGAATTTAAATTTTCACAATGATATATTAAATTACTTTTATATTGTATATTTTGAAAAAATAATGAATTTCTATATGTACAGTATCAGATAAGAAAGACAATAAGATAAGCCGAGATGCTAGACCCTTGGAATTTCCACCAACTCTGATTTACTGTGTTTATGCATGAACTGGTTAGGACATGCAAATTTTAGTTCGATGCTCAGAAGTTAATATTGCAGTGCACATGATCAGTTGACCTGTATAGGGACTGAGTGGATCTGTTATTGGACTTCTAAGAAAAGAACCTCAAATCATATCTGTGTCACTTTTTTTATGCTGCTTGGATTTTAAAACTAAAATATGTATGTAATTTCTTATTACATGTTGAAAGATATAATACAAAGACAATGTTAAAATTAGTGGAGATTCTTGGAGCATTGGAAAGATTTAAATTTGATACCACTAGTAAATTATCACACATTTTAAAGTAATTTTTTATTTTTGAGAGGCCTTTTGAAATCAAAGACTCCACCGTCAGACAACTTCACAGATTATTTATTATCATCATATTATAATCATAAAATTATCATAGATTGCAATAGGCTTTACAAAAATAAAAATTAATACTGAAGAATGTGTAATTTACTAGTGGTGTCAATTTAAAATTTATATATATATTGACCGGCAAGTGAGAGATCCGGGTTCGACTCCCGGCGGAGCAAGTACTTTTTGTGATTCAATGTTTATTGAAATTAAATAAGGCTATTGCCATTTATACAGTTTAATGTATATATATATATATATATATATATATATATATATATATATATATATATACATATATATGACTGAATTGTAGTGCAATTTTAACATAGGTCTATTGCAACATATTGCAAAAACTTTATTCTAGCAACTGTGTGTTAATATTAGTTGGATAAATTAAAGAATCATTATTGGATGTATAATTTATTTATAATATTAAAAGACATATATCATGTAACATTAAATTCCAATTTTAACTGAATTATAATGAAACCATTACAGATGGTTACCTACATACAGATTAGGTATATTCGAGAGTAAACTGTTGCCCCTAAAAATGAATTAAATATTCTTGCTGTTAACTATCCTGCAATAATTCTATAAATATTATATTATGACTTATGAAAATTTCCGGATTAGCATGATAACTATGTGAAATATTCTAAGAAGGATCACAAACTCAAGGGCCAACAAGGGCTGAACTGAAAGATTTAATATTTACAGGGTGACTCAAAACATCATCCTGTATCTTGATCGGCTGTAGCATTATCACTAGACGAGGAAGAGTGGTGAGGTGGTAATATTATTTCACTAATATCCTCCGTTTTTAATTGCCACTATGGCTTAGACAGGATGTTATCATGCTTGAACACTTTTAAGTCCTAAATTGCAAAACTTAGGAATAGACAATCTTGATGTGTGGTTTCAACAAGACGTTTCTGCGCCACACATTGCTCGCATATCAATGGAAGCACTAAGAGCCCTTTTGCCTGAAAAACTTGTTTCGTTCCGCAGTGATGTTGATTGGCGGGCATGTTCCCCCATCATATGCTCGCAACTAATTATTTTTTCCTGTGGGGTTACTTAAAATCTAAGGTGTATAGACATAGGCCCTGAAATCTAGAATACCTGAAGACAGCTATTTAGGAGGAGATGGCAGCTATTCCACAATCCATGACACTAAGTGATGACAGCCTTTAGAAATCACCTTTAATCAACAATAATCAATGCCACTTAGCAGTCATCATTTTCAAAACATTGTAGGCCTAAATAAAAACTGTTTGTAAAACTGTTTTGTATTTTTCAATAAACAGATTTTATCTATAATATGTTTTGTTGTTTTATTAACTTGTAAAATGTGGGAAGTCTTTTTGGGACACCTTGTATCAAAATACTGTAAATACTGAAAACTAAATTAGAAAAGAAGAGACGGCCTGTTCCTTAAAAAGTCTAGGATCTATCATCAACATAGGAAATTATCTCACTGAATGATAATAGCATTGCATTACATACCTTATTGTTATTAACATCTAGAATTTTATGAAAACATCATCTGTAATTTTTGTAATTACTTTATTTAATGATTTGTCAAAACAAATGGCATAACCTATTCATTAACACTTGTCTCATCTAGTGCAACAATGTGCTTTTGGAAATTTGTTAGAGTTTTAGAAAAGGGTAGGGTACGATAAGTGGAGCCGGTTTTTTATATCGAAATTGGCAAACGATATGACTTAATCATAACCACCGATATAATCAATCGATACTGATTAATTATTTTGAACAAATAACTTAAATAATCTATATCTACAGCTGTAAACACTTTCAAATAATACACGTAAGGTAATATTTCAATTTTACATATAAGTAACATTTGATTATTAAAAATGGCAGTCAATTTTAGAAAACTACACAACATCATTACGTGGCTTCAACATGTTGGACTCGGACCCGAAAAATCCATTATGTGAAATTTGTGAGAAAGAAACAACTGTAACTGTGAGAGGAGCAAATATGGTCGTCTTCAGTTTTCCTAATTTTGCTTATAATAATTTGTTTCATCACTGTAAATATTAAATCCATATTTTAATTTAAAACATATGATTGTTATTGAGAACTATAGATACTTTTATATCGATTGATAGTCTAGGATTTGAGATGCGAATATTAGGTATCGATGATTACATTCTTCGATATAAAAAACCGGGCCCGCTTATCGTACCCTACCCTTCGAAAATTTTCCAAAACCTTTCCTAAGCTGCTGCTGCAGCCAACATCGCTGTGTATTAAACACATTGGTGATTAAACAAATGAAAAACAACATGAAAACTTTTAATTACTATGACTTGAAACTAACAAATCACATCCCTGGTCCATAAGACTAATTACACCGCTCTCTGAGAAATCAGTATAAGGTAGATCAAATGAAAGACACTTCATACTAAGCCTATTACAGAGAGCAGTCCACTGTAGTAGCTTACTACTATTTTTTTTTAGAGCGGCAGACCAACCTCTTACACTCATTATTGAGTCTTAACTTTTCTTATTAAACTGATTTTATATATATCGAACAAGAACTTTTTCTTGCTCCTAAAACTCTGCCACAATTATTAGGTCCCAACCAACCTCTAAAATCAAATGTCTAGATTTAGATCAATGTGCAAGTGTGGTTTGCATACCTGTGTGTTGTGTCAAATCCAACTGTATTGTAAGTAGTCGAATTTCAAGGTGTCTCTGAAGATTGTTATATTACTGTATGATATATCCCCACAATGAAGTGATATTGGATTTAAATTTTTCTGGCGTGATTCCCTGTTATAAAATTGTAAGCAAGATTACAGTTAAGCTTAGTCTACAATTAAATATAAATTCACACTAAACTAAATAAATAAAATTATATTAACTGGAATATTTTTCATTTATTACAAACTCAATTTTGTATTAACTCACAAAATCATGCTTAAATATATGTACGTTTGTACTGATAAAACTTTTGGGTATTATACCTAGGAATCGTTACTGACGACGACTAGAAACACCGATCCAAAGCAGCCACAACCCGCAAGTGACAGATGATGAGGTTAAGTTAATTGTTACAAGGCCTGACATATCATATTTACGTCAGTCAGCCAGTACTAGGATGTGGCGTAGGCTTACTAGTTAATCCATAGACTGACAAGTAACATACAAGTGAAGTGTGACTCTTGCGACAGTCGCACTACTGCTTTTTTCACTTTCCAGAGGATGACAAAGAGTAAAAATGAAAAATAAGGAAAATGATATATCAGCTCCTGTTACATCGTTTTAGTTAGTAGTTGAAAAGGACTTGATGTGATTCTAGTCCATAATGGTTAATTTCATTAACATATAATGTTTGTTTTCCATTTTTATAATTTACTGATTTACACATGTAAATCGGGAATATATGTGGCTTTTTTGTACTCAAATTTATTTATCAATGTTTAATCATAACCATTCAATCAATTGCATAAACAGTGTCTCGCTATGTTGAGTCTTCATCTTTAATGCAAATAGAATTATGATAGGGTGGTCAGATATCTATAGATTACACAGTTATATATAATGGAGTCTCCCAGATATATTCTTTTACAATTGTGCAATTTCTTCATTGGCTCCTGTGTAACACAAGTTACTGATTTCGAATTAAGATTCAATAATATCCAATAATAAATATTTAAAAAACGAATACCTAATTTAGGGTACTGAATATTCACCATCAACACATTTCCGGAACTAAAGTTTGTACCGTGGCATAATTCCCCCACCTTCTTTCTCATAGTTTTTAACCACACAAGCCACTATATCAATTGTTTTATAAACAATAGCTTTACTGACTAACGCTACTGAATCCTATGATCAATAATTTTAAAACACATGTTATTTTTCTGCGGAAGAAAATTTTTCACTGTTTATTTATATAGGGAAACCGGTCGTATAGGTACAGGAAGAATGAAAGGCCTATTACGGTAAGAATTTCTCTTTCAATATCACCTTTTACGGTTATTCTTGCTTTATAGAACTTCAATAATTTATCATTTTTAATCTTAGCATGATTGCCGTTATATGAAAGACCCCATAGAACATGAAATAGCAAGGTTTATACACAAACATCATGTTTTTATCCTCCGTAGCATTTCCTTTTTTTTTGTGGTATATGCACAATACCCTTTAAAATGCACAATAGCTAATTGGAAAAAGGCCTAGTTAGTTAAACTGCGTACCGTGCATAACAGAGCTTACTCTTGATCACTATATCCCACCTAAAAGGTTTTAGAGGTTGATCGTAATGTCAGGGTCTGGTTTCAATCAAATATGTCTAAATGTGACTAAGTCGTACGAGAGAAAACAATGAATCAAAAGCCTAGCTTGGATCTATTATTATTGATGGATATTACCAAAATGTTACATTAGTATCTAAGGGCTTTTGCATTAACTGTGATATCCGCAGTTTAGGAAATAAGGGGAAAGGGCCCGTAGGCGAAACAAATTTACTAACAACACTGTTCTGGGAATTTTGGTGAGAAAGAGTGCTTTACAACACATTATATTGTGATTTTCAATGTCCACCCCAAATTCAAGGCCGATCTCAACCAAACATGGCCAAATGGGTGTAAACCTACGATAGAAGTGATGAATTAAGTGACTCGACGGTTTCTTATTATTATGAAGGAATCTTACACAAATTTGGCATGGTCATAATATGTATTCATAATATACTCGCTAGGAGCGAAGGATGTATTTCCAAAGATAATAACAACTCATTTAAATTGTTATGGGAGATTGCTTGAAGTAACCTTTACAAAGGAACTAAATAGTTACATTCCAAGGTCAACCTCCAACTTCAATTAATAATGATCCAAGGGAGTACAGCTCATCAATGAAAGCAACATACAGTAATTATATAATGGGCCTTGATATTAAAGCGATTTTAATAAAATACGACAGTGATTTTATGCCTTCCTTTAAGCAAATATGACCAATAGGGAAGAAACCCAGGAATCAATAACATTGTTGTGTGTTTTATTTGGAGAAAGTACCTTCCAAAGCTTAGCATTGATATTAAAGGTTGATCTCAAAGCCAATGACCGATTTCAATCAACTATGGCCAAAGGGGGTAAAGTAGTGATGGATCAAGCAGTTTAAACATTATCCTTCAAACAAGTTCAACAAAAGTAAAATAAAGTCAGAGTGAACGCTTTTGTTTGATGCCTAATTGAAACCAAAATTAAGTGTACCTAAAATCTGATGGTACATTCCTCCTTATAGTCTGCAATAAACACCAAAATACATTATGCAATATTTCTATCCGTCATGCTACAAAACGACCTAAAACACTGGAGTGTTCAACATATTTTGCCATTTTAAATAGAACTACATGAATTAAATGGTTTATCCAGAATTGTTAAAATACTTAATACATTTGGACCAGAGCCCCACTATAAAAAGTTTCCAATACTATTCTGGAAATTGTCTGTAAGGGATCTCAAAAACTAGACTCTGCATTTTATATATTGGTCTAAAATGAATTTAACCCATATCAGTCCAAATAAAGTGAGAAATAAACACTCTGTGTGACTACTCAAAAGGCTACACTAGGTTGTTTCGGATTAAAACATTATATCGACTTACCAACGCTGTAACTATAGTATTTTTGTTTATTAGGACAAGAAAGTGATAAAAGCTTTTTTTTATTGCTCGTCCATAAGGGATCTGGGTCAACCCTCCAAGAAAAATAAATATTATTTTACTATATCAATAATATAAAATAAAAGTTGAAAAAGTGGCTATGAGAATTAATAGCAACCAAGAAAATCTTATAGTCAACCCTCCCATAGCAGTTTTCACAGCCACTGTCAGAATTGTACAAAGGCTTCTATGTAAGCCAATCAAATGGCGAAAGCTCTCGACTAATGGAAGAAAGACAGCCAAATCCCTCACCTCTGTTACACGAATTCAGAGCAAAGTCTATAACTAAATGTTGCAGTACCACTATTCTTCACGAGATGTATTAAGCTGCTGTATCTTAAAAGCTGCAGTACTGCTATGTATGGGTCGTGAACGGAACTAGATGATCAATGAAAGGTATGCAGCACATTCAGTTGACTGGCAGCATTATCTTTGGCACTATTTCTATACTTATAGACCAGTAAAATTGTAGTAGACAACGAATTGTACTATTCCAAGCCATCTTTTAAATGTAACTTATTGCTTCATATGAATTTTTAAAATTAATTACCATCCAAAACACATTAAATAGCAATAATAGTTCTGTACTACAGTAAGAATACTTAGACCTCCAACAGGCCATATAGTAACAAGATGATAAAAATCTTTAAAAGATATTAAAATTAGATATTAAAATCTTTAAAAGAATCAAGTAACATTAAAAGTTTTTGCCAATCTCTCCATAAACATTGTACACAGCTTATACTAGCATAACACAATAATAATAATAATAATAAACACAGAATAAGGTTGCCAATAACAAAATTTGTATTATTCGCTTCACGGAGCTGAAATTTTATTCTTTGAACAGTTTGATATAAACTCGCTTAAATAGTGGTAAATATCTTGAGTGTGGAAGGAAGCAACATGCCATAAAGTAATGCCAAAATTCCAAGTATCCGTTAAGTTGATATGGTAGTTAAGCGAAAAATTATTTCCTGTAGCCGGCAAACAGTGGAGCGATGTTAAAAAAGGAAGGATTCGCAATAATTTAAACAAACATTTAAAGGCCTCTTGTATTACTGAAAGTAAGGAAAATATTATTACCACTCGGTTATACATTTAAATTTTACCATTACGGAAGTCTACAAGGTAAAACACATATAATGGCGATACCATGTAGACACAACCGCAGGTAGTTCAGCTGAATGTGAACGTCATACTAGTGATGGTCAAATCCAATTAAGATTACCTTTCGTAAGGTTTTTTTTTACAGAAAACACATTTTAGCGATCGTCAGTTATGTACTACTGATCAGCTGTCATCCGTAGCGATGCACGAACATATTATGTAAAAATGGGCGGCTGAAAGGCAAAGTGGTCTAAGTCACTTTTTTTGTCATTTTGAGTTATGGTCATATTTGGATTGCCAGCAGCTGATTTCATTTTATGGCAAAGAGACCCAAGTCGTAGTTCGCCTAAAATCCGCTAGAGCGCAGAAGCTTACTGTGCCTGACTGATGTCAGCTGTATATTCGGCCGGCAGAGTGGTCTAAGTCAGACTTAGACCAGTTTGCCTGAAATCGATTTGTTCATTCACTTGTCATACCAGCTGAGGCTTGAAACAGTTGCTTTCTTTTGCCAATTATTGTTGTGTTTATAAAGTTCACGGTGATACACCTAGTGAGCCTAGCGTTCTTCAGTACTCAGAATCAGATGACTTCCAACCTTCTGATGAATTTAGTTCAGGTAAGAAAATAAATAATTATGAACCTAACCTCAAAACTTGTACCGGGCTGGGCCTAGATCTACACATTACTAGGTACTTTTTTTTAGAGCGTACAGCTATAGTTCAATCTGTATAAACGAATATGTGTTTTTTGTTACAGATGACTCTCGGCACTCTGGAAACCCTGAAAATTCTGCTGGTGATGGTGATGGCGAAGGACATGATGAAATGATTCCAGTTGCTGTTCAAGAAGAGCCACCCAAAAGGACACGAAAACGTCAAAGAAGAGAAAGCAAGCGACAAATTAGAAAGAAGCAAAGGAATTCTGGTTCGTCCTATAAAACAGAGAAAGGTAAAACAGTTGTAGCAAAATTATTTAGAAATACTCCGTGCTTGTGCAAAAAGAAATGTGACAATAACATTGATGAAGAAACAAGGAAACATGCTTTTTCAGTTTTTTGGAAGTTGGGATCTTTCAAATTGCAAAATGCCTATTTGTGTGGCTTGGTTAAGCAAGAAATCCCAAAATGTCGTCGGCCAAGGGATGGTTCCCGCCCAAACAAGAGCTCGTCCAACCATTTTTACATTCATAATGTGGATGGCAACAACATCAATGTTTGTAGACAGTATTTTGTTGACACCTTTCAGATCAGCCACGGTCGATTGACGCGATCCTTGAAGAAGCTAAAAGATGGGAAAGGACCTGGATTGGACGAACTTGGCTGTCATGTTCCAGCCAACAAAATTGCTGTTGATCGTATGAATGTTGTTAGGGAACATATATTCTCTTTTCCTGCGTACCAATCGCATTATACTAGGACTCAAAACCCTAACAGAAAGTATTTACCATCACACTTGACCATCACTGCTATCTACAAGTCGTATTTAGAATACTGTAATGGGAAAGGCGATCCTGTCAGTGAGGCGGTGTATCGTCGCACATTTAACACTGAGTTCAACTTACATTTCATTCCCCTCTAAAAGATACTTGCGGAAAATGCGATGTGTTTAAAAATAAATTGAACGTATTACAAAATGAGCAGGAAAAACAACATTTGAAAGCAATGCATGAACTACATTTAAGAAAAGCAGAAGCTGCTAGGTCAGCAAAGGACGAAGACGCAAAGCAATCAAAAGATGATCCAAACTATTATGCGTTCACATTTGACCTAGAAAAAGCTTTACCATTTCCTAGACTTACTACTGGTATAGCTTATTATAAGCGAAACATGTATTTGTACAATTTAGGGTGTCACGAACTAAAAAAATGGGTTAGGGTTTATGTACACATGGGACGAAACCCAAGCTTCCCGTGGTTCCCAAGAGATTAGTTCCTGCGTAACCAAGCACTTGCTATCAAGGGCTAAAGATTGCAAACATATTGTTATGTACAGCGATACATGTACTGGACAAAACAGAAATTGGAACTTTGCTCTTGCTATGCAAAAGTTGACACAGATGGAAACGTCTATCGATGTAATTGATTTGAAATACGTGGTAAGTGGCCATTCATTTTACCAAATGACACGGACTTTGCTTCAATCGAGTCCTATGCGCAGAAAAAGCTACAGGTAATTTATTCCCCAAATGAGTGGAATGAGGCCATCCTGAAATGCCGAAGTAAGAATCCGTTTCACTTAACAAAAATGGACAGAGAGGACTTCTATTCCACCACGGAGTTAGTTGATGCTGTAACTAAACGGTCAGTGAACGTTGATAAAGGAAAATTCAACTGGCTGAAAACCCAGTGGATCAGATTTATCAGAGAAGAACCTTTTGTCCTTTTCTACAAGGAAACTCTACAGAAAGATGTACAGTTTGAATCAGTGTCTCTCGCTTGGTCGAAACAAAAGACAAAGAAAAATCGAAACAATGACCAAATACCTGTTGGGTTGATTGAACAAAGTCACTTGTACAATGCTCCCCGTCCTGTGACTAAAGAGAAGAAAAGGGATATGTTAGACCTTTTGGACTATATTCCACCCGTTCATCATGAGTTCTACTATAACTTGATCACAGGTGATGATGTTGAGGACATTGGACTTCTGGAAGAGGTGGCTGAACCAGAGCAAGACGTAAACATTGATTAAAAAAAACATTTATCTGATGTAGGCCTATCATGTCTTTTTATACAAGTTGAACTGTAATAAAGTAAGCTACTTTTTATTATTACCAGTTTTTTTTTTATTTTTCATTTTCCCAGATAGCTAAAAGTATCAACTAACGTAAGCCAAAGTGATCTAAGTCACGTTTTACTGTAAAGTGGTCTAAGTCCTGACTTAGACCACTTTTACCCATCTAATTAATTAAAATTGGTATTAAAACTTACTTAAGGTAAAGTGGTCTAAGTCAGTTTTTTGGCTATAGCGTTAAGGAAAAACACGCTAAAAAACGTTATATGCTTTAAAAAATAAAAGATTATTGTACAAAAGTAACTAAAAAATAATTGTTTAACTAAAGTCAGTCATTACAAAATTATTGCAAAAAATCTAAAACATCAATTATCTCAGAAACAGGTTTGTATGACTTAGACCACTTTGCATTTCAGCCGCCCAAATATATAAACTGTAAGCAAAATGATCTTTATAAACCAACAATAATATTATTATTTAATCCATCTGTTTTAAATGCATTAAGTACTCAATGACACGGTTTATCTATCGGTAATTTGAGTAATGCTGATTAGTAAACCGCAAAACAGATTCGCGGTGAAGAACGCCCATTAATATAGAAAACTGTAAACACAATATTACTTACGAAAATTCAATATTTGTTTATTGCATTATCTAACTACACTGTTTTACAAAGTACAAAAAGCGCATTTGGCGATCGGTAATTTGGGTACTGATGATCAGCTGTTGCCTACGAATAAACGTGTTCGGGTGCATGAACATAAATAAACATGGGAATGTCAAGTCAAATTTTAGTTGTCATGATATATCCTTACTATGGATCCCTACGTTTACTTTACAAAAATATTCCCAGTGTATACAGAAATTCGGTTCTTTTCCGTTAATTCACTACCAATCCAATAGTTGAAATATAAACTATTCGATACAAAACCATTCATTTTTCTCGGGTTCCGTTAATTCACTGCCATTGAAAAAAAATATTCGATACAAAACCTGTCTAGGATTCCTGGATTTATTATCTTATCTCTTGGCGATAGGAGCAGCGTGGCGCGGCGGGCGGCCAGTCTACAGTCATTGTTGTGGTAGCAGTAGCTATGAACATGTTGCGAATTGCTAGTGAAGTCGATACCAAACAACGCGCTGTGCAGTTTTTACAAGTAAGAGGTATTTTGCATAACCCGAGACTGTGTGCTAATAACCATGAAATGTTATTGCAGTTAAGTGACAGTCAAGATCGTTGGTCGTGTTCTAAACGTACGTGTAGGGAATACAAACCAGTGCGCGCTGATACCTTTTTATCAGGCTCTCGTTTGGAGTACAGAACAATTATTTTGTTCATCTACTGTTGGAGCAAGGAGTACACCTCAGTGAAATTTTGTGACGACGAACTTGACATGAACCATAATACAACTGTTGATTGGAATATGTATATGCGCGAGGTATGTGAATACACACTAATGAGCAATAATGCAGTTATTGGTGTGAATACACACTAATGAGCAATAATGCAGTTATTGGTGGGCCCAATACTACCGTTGAAATTGATGAGAGTTGCTTTGCTAAGATAAAGTACAATACAGGTAGGTTTGTACCTAATCAATGGGTTTTAGGAGGAATTTGTCGGGAGACAAAAGAATGCTTCCTTGTGCCTGTTCCGAACAGAACTGCTCGTACATTGCTGCCTATAATTATTGAAAATGTTGCTCCGGGTACAACAATAAATTATTACCGATGAATGGCGTTCGTACCATGGACTGGGAGACACCTATGAACACTTAACAGTTAACCATTCTATTAATTTTGTTGATCCCGAGACTTTAGCACATACTAACACAGTTGAATGTTTGTGGGGTAAAGTCAAATCACGAAATAAGAAACAATGGGGTACTTACCGTCCAATGTTAAAGTTATTTGTGTGAGTACATGTGGCGCAATAAATACGCACATGAAAATTTGTTTGAGAAAATGTTGGAACATATTTCAATCTTCATGCGACCGCAGTGATCAGTACTTTTTACAACAATAACAATTGTACATTGGTTATCCTTTAGAATTATAAATAAAACAGAGTGTTTAAAATGTTTTTAGATGCTATTTAAATCACTTCATTCCAGGTATTTACTATTATTAACTAACACAATTGCCTAAAAAAACCAAAATTTAATCTAATTTAAGTACAAACATCATTGGTAGTAACGGAATTCCAGACCATAAAACTAATGGTAGTGAATTAACAGAAAAGAACCAGAAATTCAAGCACTTTTTACCATTATTTTATCCAATTCAAGCATAAATCCCAATTTTCTCGTAACCACTGCAATGTAACTTCTGAACTGACGAGTCAATTTTGGCCGACTTGCATGGTTTTTTCTAAGCTTTTATAAAATGCACATATTTTATGCAAAGGTGTACTTATTATATTTTTGCCATAGTATTTACAATTTAAATATTATACTGGAAAATTATTTGAGCAATTTCCATGCAAAACCATATATAACTGATCTCTGGTTCTGTACTAAAATCCACTTAAAAAAAAAAAAAAACTAAAATGGCATAAAGACAGAATTTATCATCCAGTTAGAAATATGAAACAAGGCGTCAAAATCTTTAAGATGTACATAATATACTAACATTACAAAAAAAATAACAAACTTACCAAAAATTGTTTTAATGGGTTAATATAAAATATTGATTTTACCACAATTGTTATATTATTGTAATCTCAAATTTTGAGGCTTTATTAGGTAAATGCAAATTTATAAGGCTTAGCAAAAAATAACAAATGAACTTTAAAAATGTAAGTTTAAAAACAATTTAATTATACTCGTGTTGATAAATTTGTTTTGCAAGTTAAACAATTTTTTCAAATAGAATTTAAGATTTGAATCAAAAATATAATACTAAATATTTTATTGGAAATTTAAATACCTATTTGGGATAGTTTAGTTCATTGAGAACACCTAGATATCATATTCACATCAGGATGAAGTCCCATTTGAGAGTGCCTCAAAATGAGTTAAACTTACTGGCCAGTAGGAGAGTTAACATTTAACAAATATAGTATGATTAAAGATCATATACTTAACCATCAATAAGTTGAAATATGATGATGATCACACATAAAAGAATAGCGTGATTAGGATTTGGCTTTGGGAGGGGGAATGAATCTGATTCAATAGTACACCACACCATAATATATGAAATATATAGAAATGAATAAAATATATAGGCCTAATCTAAAGTGAAACATTTAACTGCTGTACTTAAGAAGTTGGATTTCTATAATATGAATATTGTTTCAATTTTTAGAACTCTATCTCCCCCTCATCATACCCCATAGTTACTCCATTGCACAGAAAATATTTAATGAAATAATTTCAAATTAAATGTCAGTTGAAATAACCTAAACACCCAAAAATTACTTTTAATTACTAGTTAAAGATCCCGGTTCAAGCAACTGTAAAATTTAAACCATGAAACTGATGTGCATTACGACAGTTAAAAACTTACATCTACTTTATTTTCTAACCGATTTTTTTTCACTTTTGTTGTCAAAATGTTGCAATTAAATTTAACACATTTTATTAGTCTTAAATATTTTCAAAATCTTGTTAGTTTTTACGTTATTAAGCTTTGAAAAGTTCAACCATCTTAAACATGACATGATAATCCAGTTTGAATTCAACCTTCAACCATCTTAAAACATGATATGATAATCCAGTTTGAATACCCCTAATGACATGAGACTGCAAAAAAATAGGTGTGCCAAATTTCCAATTTCTTATCTTTACTGATTTCTGAAATAAAAATAAAATAAAAAATACACAGAGAAAGACAGGCAGTAACTAAATATCTCTAACACAGCTTCATATTACACTTTCTTGTTTGCCTTAAGCCAAAGAAAAATCCCTAAACTAAAAGAGAGTTTATAAAACACTCAGTATATGATGTATAAAGTGGTATTACACCAGGGGAAAAATACGTCCTTTTCATTTTATGAGTTTATTTTACATTACAAACTATGATGAGACAGTCGTGTCATCTTGATTCCAACCATCATCTGGGGATAGAAATCTGCGTTTGTACGATGTGTTCATGTAAGGCCTGAGACACCATTCTGATTCAGCTGTATCAGCAGTATCCAATGTCCCTAGCTTTAAATCGTAGAGCTTCAGTTGAAATCTTGGCCCGACTTCATTGAGTTCAATATTGCCTTGCACCTGAAAATTGAACAAAATACTAGTGTAATTACAACCAATTATTAGAAATGAAAATAACATGTATCATATAAGGAATACAATAAGTGATAATGTAATTTTAAATGTACTGTAATGACAAATGGAAAACTATTTTATTTGTAATAATATATTGTACTAAAGTGAAATACTATCATCCTCCTCAGCTCCAGGCGATAACCAATCAGACTTGGACTATGAATCTAGGTCTATAATAGCTTGTGTGACTATTGTGAAAGGAGAGTCTCTTTCACTATCCTACTTAGAGCCTATTAAACATGAAAATCCTATCACTGAAATCAATTGTATTTTGTCAATAGTTGTTTAAAACTAAGCCGTTTGACAGGGCAACAGTGTGTTTGTTGCTTTTAGAGGTGAGAGTAGACGGTCTTAGAATTCTTAATGTATTTGAAGAATCCAAGCAACTCAGGACTAGGCTTGGTATAAAAGAAGCTTTGAGTGACTAATAGCTAGTTTGTTACTATAATGTTTACATTTTACACTTGTTTACATTTACATTGTTTACAAATAAGATTTTATTCCAATTTAAGCCATCACTAAAAATGCTAACAAGCACTGTGGATTCCATATTAAATTTCTCACATAGGTTTTAATTAAATTCATGGAATATATTCTGAAGTGCTCACTGCGGGGGATCTGGGGTGAATGGAACACCCCCAAGGTAAAAAGGGATCCGGGAGAAATTTTTTTAAGATTTTGAAATAAAACTATGGTTTAATGGTCTATTTGAAATAATTTCAGGTATCCATTTATCATGAGCACATCAGATTATGAATTAGAAAGCAATTACTTAAATTTTAATTTGTTTACACGTACATTCCATTACAGATTTGTGCAAAAAAAACTTACTTTTAGTCTATTTGTATTTAATACTAAGAATAAAGTTCTTTAACACAAAATAGCCTATGTTAAAAAAACTTGCAATAAAGTAATATGATACCAAGTTTGAGTTACAAATGTCAACACATGCAATTTACAATATCTACTTAAAATACAATGTTTTTATATAATTTAAAATACGACATATATCTTATTGTAGCTAACTACATTTTCGATATGGTTTAATTTTATTTGGTAACTGTTCTAGGATCGATGAAATTTAGATTCTTAAAAAAAAAAACAAAATCAGAAACAAAAGCTAACTGTAGGCCTTTGTTCACTCAATTAGAAGTGCAAACAATCATCAATTTTTATATATATATATATATATTTGATTACTTTCATTTTGAAGAATCATGACTTGTTAAAATTTCCAAATGAAATTCATGAGCACAATACTCGTAATAAGAATAAGGCAGTAATTGGGTATCACAGACTGAGCAAATCTTTATCTAGTCACGTTGGATTGTCTGTTAAAGTGTACAATAAGGTTATTCACCTTATAAATGAACATTCAGTGAAGATATTTAAACACAAATTTTATAAGTGGTTACTCAACAATCCCTTTTATTCTTTAAATGCATTTTTTTAAAATGTCTGTGATCAATTTTTAAACTAAGAACTTATTTTTATACTGTGCAACGGTACTTAATTATTTATTAACATTTTATAGTCAGTGTTTGTCTAATTTTATTAATAGATAAATTTATATTTGTTTGTGTATGTACAACTTATATTGTTTCTATTGTTATTTGGTCTATAGTTTTCATAGAGATTGTTTGTTAAGATTTTATTAAGCAATACATTTTTTTAACTGTTTTTTATTTATTGACTTATTTGTTGTAACTTTAAATATCCTTATATTATTTATTTAACTAGGTTAGTGACGTGGCAACTGCTCAATATAAATGACTTTCTCAATGCTTTTGTAAGCCTGAACGACAATAAAACATATTCACATTCATACATTTACAATAAAATATTATACAAATATAAGAATATTTGTAGTTACTGTTCTGAACTGTTAACATCTAAGACTGGCATCACAAAATAAATTGACAATATTACTGATTTATAATGTTGTCAACACGTAATGAGAATCTAATGAGAGTTATTTATCATAGAGAAAGCCTTTCACATTCAGCACTTAAAACAGCAACTATATTTATTACAGAAATTAGTATCTTCAAGTGTGGAAGCTCTGCCTGGATAGTTGGTATACTTCCAGATAAAATTAATTCCATGATTTTCTATGAATTCTGAAATATCTTATGGATTTTTGAATGTGTCACAAAGTCTGAAATTATTTTCTTTTCCGTAAGTAGTTGGACCATTACCATGAACTGCCCATCAAGTAAGTATAAACAATATTAATGTGATTAAAAATATCCTCAAACTTTTCACTGACATTTTTAGACCCAAACACTCTAAGAGTAAACAAATTGGCTAAGCTCCTATAAAATTGTTTCCCAGATATTTAAAATCTCTCTGTAAGGACAACTTTAAAGTTATGTTACTTATTGCAGTCTACTCTCACCTCTAAAATCAACACACTGTTGACCTGTCTGACAGGTTGGTTTTGATTCACCTATTGACACAATATAATCAATTTTGAGGTACAGATGTACAATAAATAGATTGCACTTAATATTTATGGAAAACTAAGTAAAGACACAACAATTTCTTAAAGACTTGTATGTTATTATATACAAGTAATTAATTGCTGACAAGTTTTCTCTGATGCAGAAACAATGCGGGGGGGGGGGGGTTCGTTTTCGTTTGAAACACTTCGTTCTTCATCGCTGACTATTTTTTGGATCCCTTCAGACGAACATGACTCCAGATTTCAGGAGTAAAATCTGCATCAGATTTCAGATGCTGCACATAAGAGGAAGGTGAACCGGAGCTCAACATTTGCATCAAATCAGCCCTTCCTACCATAGCTGCTTCATTGTAATCCACCAAAAATTCCAGGAATACACTGTAAAGGATCTAATAAGAATCCTAGAACTATTTTTCACGATGCTCATATATATAATTTAGGGTAAGATTGAAAGGGTTAACTATATTCCTAAGTTTGACGGTAATAAACTTATAACTTCCCTAGTAGTAAACTAAAGAAAAATGACACAATTTTGTGTGTGCAGTAAATAACGGGTTATTCTATGTAAAATCAACACACTTTAGATAAACAAATTTACCTCACCATTTTATATTTTGTATCAAACTATGTCTGAAATACAGATTTGTATAGTTTCAAAAAATTTAGCAAAAAGACAATAGGTCTAATAGAAGTTTCTGAAATTACTCTAGCAGCTTTCCTAATTGGCAACAAAAGAAAAACATCCCTCGAGGTAGTACATAAAAGATCAAAATCTAGAGGGTTTGATTACGAGGCTATTATTGCGAGCTAGAAAACGTAACCTAACAGAGCAAACAAATATTGTAATTTCACATAACCATACATTTTTACCATCTTGGAAATAACCCACTTTTCATGTTCTTAAATTTCATTATTTGTCATTTTCATCTTGTAAAATGTAATGTTTTGTACAGGTAGAAGATTACAAATAGATTAACCCTTTACGATTGGGAGGTCTCTAATGTGGAGAGAGATTGCAGCACTTACCAGCCAAAACTGGATAAGTGGCCAAAACTGCTCAATACAGTGTGCAACAGGTAGTGGCCTGAAGAGCTGAACATCAAAACAGCGAGGTTCACTAGTTGTGGCCTGCCAAGCTAAGGCTTTTATTTTGGTGAAGCGATATGAGAGGCCAATCATATGAATTTAATCCTGATCTCAAAGGGTTGATAACGTGAATCGTGTTAAACTACATGATGGTATTTAGAATTAACCCTGTTGCAGTAGTTAAGTAATAGGCGCCATGGTTAACTACGAGGCAGTGAAGACTACTTCACAGGATGGTTGTTGGTTTGTATTAAGCTATTCTGAATACAGAACACTACGATAAGCTATTAGACACAGATTAGGCTGAAAAACATAGATAACAAGAAGCATAGTACACAAATATAACCACAAAATGAAATTTCCATTTCTAATGTTAAAATTAGTTATTTGTGTTTCTACCCTCTGAAACCAATGTTCATTGAAATTAAATAAGGCTATTGCCATTTATACAAATTTAATGTATATATATATATATACATACACTTTTGTTCAGGAGGGCAAGCAGAATACGTTGAAACTATAATTGGCAACTCCGGCCGTTAACTTCACCAATACCTTAAAAATGGACTACTGTATGATCCCTCCTTTTATAACAGTTGTCCATTTGTTATCAATGTTCTTATTTATTTATTTATTTCCAATGCAAGCAGCCATTATTACAATTGATTACAAGAAGTACATGAATAATACAAGTTAGCAAAACGACAATACCTCTATAAATATTAATTAATAAATACGCTAACTTATAAATGATACAAATTTGCAAGCTTGAAGAAGAGTCGCAGTTGCTATTAAGTTACTACAGTATATAAATATAAAAAAAATTATGGTAACAACAATGCAACCCAACTAGGACAACAAATTTTAACTTGCACATAAAAATATAAGTGATTAACAAAAATAAATATCTAAAAGTAACATAGCATAAAACATAACAGAAACATAACCATGTATTCTAACCAAGGAACTGACATGAAATATTGAAATAAAATATTGTGCAAATTAGGTAGAGTTAACATAATAGGCCTACTAGAAATTGATGCACTAAGAGGAAAACACAGTCAAAGCATGGCAATGGATACTGTCCCAGAAAATATCGCATTCACATGCAATTCGATTACCCATTCGAGCAAATCTTGCCAAAGGACTATTGTAATCAGCTAGTTTTAGCTGAGGGAACTCTAAAGTCAATCTCGGCAAGGAGATCTGGGCACTGCACCTGGCCATTAACATTCTTCCAAAGAATAATAATAATAAATGCGTTTATTTTTTCTCTTTTTTTAAATACATGTAAATACAGTATACAACAATATACAGATTACAGAGAAAAAATATACCAACCCAAAAAGAAAATAATCTTGCACTTGGGTGGGAGCCATCATCAGCTTCTTAATTTAATTTTTTTAATAATAAGCAGCAAACCCAAGTTCTATAATAACAATATGAAAATACAAACAAATAATAATAAACAAACTAAAATTACTCTTAACCATCAAATTAACACACATTAATTAGAGAAATCCAACTCACCTTCAATATAAAAACATACATTTACAAAATTTATAAAATAAGAACAAAATATTTTTACTGAACAACTAAATATAAATTTTCAATATCTTTAACACTTCTACTCAATAACCAAACCTTCAGCTTCTTTTTAAAAATAAATATAGATCTATTAATTTTAATTTCACTTGGAATTAAATTTAAAAACTTATAACTTAAGAAGCAGAACATCAGCCACTTCACGTCGCCAGGCGAGAGATGGTAGGTGAAGATTTCTGGCGATGTTGTCAACGGGAACATCCAGGTAGCCATATCCAAGTCGGGACCCCAACCAGCCGAATGAATCGGCGCTGTAAAGCCTCTAATCTCATCTGGGAACCGATAGTGTACAGGGACCACACTGGACTTGTGTATTCTGCGATGGGTCTTACAAGGGAGCAGTACAGAGAGCGAAGAGCAGCCGGACTGTGTATGCCTCTAGAAAATCTAGAGATGAATCCAAGCATTCAGTTTGCTTGGTTGCAGACATGATCTATATGAAGGGAAAATTCCAGATCCTTGTCAAATCGAACGCCCAAGTCCTTTATGCTGTTAGATCTTGGAACAAGAATGTTTCAATATGGATGAAAAGCCGATTTGATTCTATGGAAGGTAAAAGCAGAGCCTTTGCTTGGATTTACAGACATATTTTTTCGAGTATACCATTTCTCAACAGAAGATAAACCTTCTTGAATCTTCAGAAAGTCACCAGGCGATGATATCTCTGTAAATATTTTCAGGTTGTCAGCAAATTGCAGGGCGTTCACACTCACCACCTCAAGAAGATCGTTCACAAAAACGTTGAAGAGACAAGGACCCAGTAAAGAATGTTGTGGGACCCCAGAAGTTGGAGAAAATTTAGAAGAAGAATAGGAGCCAACTTTGACGATAAGCGAATGGTCACACAAGTAACTAGAGATCCATGATAGTAACGGGTCAGATACACTGTAACCCCTTAACTTTGACGTAAGAATGGAGTGATTGACCTTGTTGAATGCCTTCGCCATGTCAATATACACTGTGTCGACTTGTTTGCTCTTGTGGAAGGCGATTAGAACATATTCTTGAAAAATCAGAAGATTAGTTACGGTGGATTTCTCACTAATGAAGCCATGCTGAGATGGATGGACTAATTTTGATATGAGAGGATTAAGCTTATCGATGATGAAGCTCTCAAACAATTTACCAATAGCAGGTAGAATAGTTACGGGCCTGTAATTTCTTATATTGCAGGGATCGTTGGCCTTGTGAAGAGGAATAATAAAGCCCTTCTTCAGAGTCCTGGGAAAAATACCTTTTTCAATAGATTCATTGAAAAGAGCTGACAGAGGCTTTGCAAGGAGAGAACGGCAGTATTTAAGTACATTGGAGGAATATTGTCAGGGCAACTCCCTTTGCAGCATCCAATCGTTCAAGCCTGAATATAACTTCCTCCTCGGTTACTCTGAAGCTGCTTAGGCAGTCGTAACTGGCAAAGTTGTGAAATGGACCAATAAGAGAAGGTGGAGAGAAGACGAAGCAGAAGAAATCAGAAAATAGTTGACATATACTTGAAGACGTCTTCGCTTCTCTTTCATCCAAATGCATGATTGGCGGAATTTCAGATGATCTTCTCTAAGCCTTGACCAGGCCCCAAAACACACAGGGATTAGACGATACATTCGATTCAACTCTAGACAAATAACGTTTATAACATTCACAAGACAAAGTTTTACAAGTGTCCCTTAGGTTTGAGAATTTGTAATAGTGGATACGACTGAGGGTACTTTTATATAGTTTATGGGCAATCTTCTTCTGTATAATGAGTCGTTTTAAACCCCCTGAAAACTATCTGGGGAAGGGAGAGAAACCAAACTTTCTCAAAGGACTCGCCCTCCAAAAACAACAATCCCAACACAGCAACAACAACAATCACCAAAAGACAATTCAATTGTTGTTGGTGTTTTGCAACATCTTGCAAAATGACCTCTAAGCGATCAAACTTATCTTTAATAGAAAATGACTCTTGCGTGAAGTTGAAATCAATATGCTGTAGGGCCAGAAATGCAGCTGGAAGGTCACACTTCCACAAATTATGAACCACGTAGCAATTAGCTTTTTCAGTCACAGAAATTCCCGAGAGAGTTGTAATAAGAAGAGGATGATGGATGTCTGGTGGAATCAACCAATAGCATGATTCGGCAGAGAGTAAGTCTTGTTCGGAGGAAAAAATCAAGTCAAGGGTCACACCCCTATGGTTTCTTACGTGATTAATCTGGCAAAGTGAGTGATGTGATGCCATGTCATGGAGATGTTCTCCGGCCTGACGGGGAATACCAGATGGTGCTGTAGCCATATCATAATAGGGTAAATTGAAATCGCCAAATATGAAGATTTTCGCTGGCTGACCTGCTAATTCAGTAACTTGATTAACAGGTGTTCTTAAAAAACTTGTTTCAATGTCTGTTTTTGACCAAATCAACCAAAAATGTTTTAACTTCCAAACTTACTTTGGGGAGCTTAGAAACCCCACAAAAAGACATGTCAATTAGGGATATAAATACTTGTACTAGTTCCATAAAAACAATATTGTACAAATGTACAAGTATGGAGGAGGCCATTAAGAGGACTCATTGGGCTCATGGACATGTTGAGCAATTCTCCTTTGAAAGGGGTACCATGACCTCCCTTATATGAAAGTTGTCGATTATGATAAATTTTTTCCTAAAACATACGTGTTAAAATGTCTATTTTCAGGAAAACCAACTGACAATTTTGTAAGTGTTACATTTAGTGTTTAGAAAGGCTCAAATAATTATACAAAATAATACTACCAGTAGGCTTAAAATATTAAGCTGCAGTATAATAATCATCTAACACTCGAGTGATAGATAATATCGAATCATCAATTAGAAAATTGTAAATGCTGTCAGACATGTTTGTTTACTCTGTTAAGTAATTGTAATTCTCCAAACTTAGTATAAATAAACTTTGTATTATTTAATATAATATAAAGCGCATATTTCATATATAGATATATTATATATATTTGTTATTAGGCTATATATTCGTATGTATTATAAACATAAAAAGTTACAAATAACCTTAACACATGCTCACTTGATCTGAGCTTGAATTTGGTTACTATCTCGAAAGATATTTTTCTTGTTTCACCAAAAATGTGGGGTGGCACACCAAAACTTCCGCTGGTGGCCAGGGGTATTTCTAATTGATATTTTCCCAACTCAGATCACATTGTAAGATTTAGGACATGATCTAAGATTGGTACAGTACCAATTGGAAATGATTTTGGCCATCAGTGCAAGCTTTGGTGGCGGCACCACCTGCATTGCTGGCAAAAAAGGAAAAACATCTCTCAAGATAGTACCCAAATATAAGTTCACATCACATTTAAATTGTTTTGTTTGTTATATTTTATAAACACATATCCTAGATTATTTTTTATTCACCATAACGTTATTACTTTTTATACTGTAATTTGAAATACAACATAATTAAAATATAACGTAATTTGGTAAACGTAGTTGTAGCGAGGATTGTTTACTAATGAATATTGATGATTTGATAATTACGATCATTCGAGTGGTGGTACCCAAATACTATGCCACTACAGAAGATTTAATGACCTGCAAGGATTAAACAGTATGCAGACATGCTGATTGGATCAATACATTCCTTTTTTACAGATCCAGTCTTATTACTTTACAAAAAATTTCTCTGAAATTATATGCTAAAACCTATCACCAACAAAATAAAAAGTTGTAAATTAAGTTTACCTTTTTGTACGTATGATGTCTGAAGGATATGTAGTCATCATGATTTGCAAAAGTTATCACTCTTTTACTTTCTTCTTTGGGAACAGGAAACAAATACTTTAAAATATTAGATGTTCTCACACCAAGTTTGGTTGTAAAGTTGTGGAAAATCAAGTGAGGATATTGTTCAGACATCGTGCCTATATCTGGTATATCATGTCGCATGGTAACGTCAGCCATTGTAAAGTAAGCTGTAGGGCCATAAGGTAGGTGACAAACTACTAAGGAGTTTGGAACACCTCGATGTTCATGAACAACAATAAAGTCAGTCACATCATTGGCCCGACACGCATTTATAAGTTGTTTCATTTCATAGTTACCCCTATTCATTCTCTGTGAGTTTGGAAAGATTAGGCGCAATTCCTTTACAAACATTTTTAATCTCGAAGAAGGGTCACGAGAAGTTGTAATCATGATTTTTGGGTCTTCAACCCCAGCCCATCTATATTCATCATCTTCTTGAGAACCTCCACCTCCTTCTTCAGAGCCAAGTGCAACAGCTAATTTAGGTCCACTGTCCTCCCAATCTAACTTATGGACAATATTGACTGCTTCTTTCCTCAACGTTGTTTCGATAGTCGTTCCTTGCTCTAGGCTGCGTTTTATTCGTTCCTTTTTTTCTTGAATTTTTCTGTGCCTATCTTCAATGGATTTCCTGTATAAGTATTCTCGACGTAAACGTGCTTGTCGACGGAACATTTTAATTTCACAATAAATAAAGTATAATCTGAAAAAATACTCGCTATTTCATACACATATCACTAAAAACAAAGCTTTAACACAGCTATAAGAATAACATAACCTTTAACAAACACTACGTAAACATTCAATAAACGTGCGAGACCTAAGCAAAGACAACAAACACATAACCAATAACCACCAACCACCATCAACCGTGTGACATCAATAGAATAAATAAAAACAGGGTGACCAACAACACAGATCATGGAGTAAAAGGAAGAGAGACGGACACTCTATCCCTTTAATGTACAATCATATATCCATTACACTTTTAATATCAACGTTACATCACAACTCATTACCGATATGATATAAAATAGTAAAGGAATGTCCAACATTTGAATAATTCTATATTTTTGAGTAAATAATGTCACTAATAGAACTCATAAGAAATTATCAAAAAGTTGTTTATAATACATCCTGGTAATTGAATGATTAGCGTTTCATATTTTCACATGTCAATTTATATCCCAATATGATTTTAAATTAAAATATATATAAATATACTTTTCCCGATTCAATTATTGTTAAGTAAGCGCTCTGTGGTGTCATTTTAGCGTATTCACCCTGCAAGTGAGAGATCCGGGTTCGACTCCCGGCGGAGCAAGTACTTTTTGTGATTCAATGTTTATTGAAATTAAATAAGGCTATTGCCATTTGCACAATTTAATGTGTGTGTATATATATATATACACATATATATTTATTTATTTATTTAAAATACATATTATTTAAGCAATACAAATACATGCCCATATTTTACAATCAAATATATGTGTTTTGGAAGCCCATATTAGAATGTATAAATTCTAAGTAAAAGGTAGAAGATGAGTTTCGTATTTCTTAAGAAATAGCCATTTCCCCGAGCCTCTGTTATTCCCAGTAATACAGCTTCATTTTCTCGAAATTCTTTTGTGTTATCGGGCGGTCTCCAAAAGGGTAAGTTTTCGGATATGTTATAGCTGTTTTTGTAAAGCATGTAATAATAATAATATGCTCTCAGATGGCTGTCAAACTTAAAATGTTTAATATTATTAACATTTAACATATTCCTGGTGTTGTGGAAGGGGTATTCTAGTGCCCCATTTTAACTGGGAGGTACAGAAAATTTGTAGTGACAACCCCCCCTCCCTATTAGGTCATCCTAGATGCGCCTATGATTGTAATCGCCTCTTGCTATGAATAGAGAATGTAGAGTTAAAAACTGATTAAACCAAAGTTCTGAAATAAATGTTAAATCTAGGAAGGCATAGAAGAAATAGCTCGAATAATATTTTGCTACAATTTTGGAAGCTCGTGATGTCTTATAGTCTTCTTAATAAGCACAGAAATTCTACCGTGAGAGATATTATCGTGATAATTAGTTCTATAAACAAAACAAAATTAGAAATTTAAAGTAATTTATGTTTGTGAAATAGTTTTCAGATATCAACATTTTATCCATTTTATGCATTATGAGCATAGATTATGATGAACCAAGCCATTGGCATTCCCAGTTCAATCATAAAAATTATTCATTTTAATTTTACGATGACGGTTATTAATAGGCAGTTGTATTAAAGTACCTATTTGCTGGACTTTTTGGGACAGAGAGATTTAAAATTTGTTAAAAACCCGTTGAATATTGTATTGAATTGACATTTTCTTCAAGCTTAGATCGACCGATGTTACCCCATCATGATACAGAGATTAAGCAGGTGTTACATTAGGCTCATGAGCCTGAGATACTTATGGGTTTGTCTTGTAGAAACCCCTAGAAAGAAATTGGCATATTATGCACAAACAACACCGAAAAGGCTAGTAAGTTTGTTGAATCAGAGTTAAGATTCACAGTAAATCTGTAACCACTGGTATGTAAATTTCGTACCCGACATCTGAGTCAGAAAAATAGCAGTTGACAACTAGAGTAGGGATGGCATCTGAAAGTTTCCAAAAGTATGGCGCTGATAAAGCCCAGAGGTTTTCAGATGTTTCTATTTGTAAATTGAGAGCTTATTGTGTTTCAGAATTAGTATAATTATATTTTTGACATTTTCAGAAACCAGGTGGTTCACTACACGTAAGTTTCAGTATCCAATCTTATGAATTACAATGGATAACTAACTGAAAAATCAACATATTGCCAACTTAAAGACAAGCTGTCGAATGATCGTAATATGACTATTATAGTCATACATTATACTATAGTCAGTTTCCTTCTTCGCAACACCAAATTAATTTTTATTTACAGTAGGTTAAAAAAATTATCATTACAATAAAATTAGCACACTACTTTGAAGTAGCGTAGATTATCCCAAAGCCTGTCGTTTATTCATATGAAAAAACGATAATGCAGTATTTTGTTGGACATTGTTCGAGTAACAAAACACGTGGTTGTGTTGTCGTCTGCTGCCAGGCATGCTGATGGTGTACTCTTACTTGACGTGCAGTAGGTTATGTTAGATTGTTTATCTTTTGAAAAAACGTTACAATGGATAAAAATTTTATACCCTGTGCTAAATGGATAAAACGTGGAATTGCGAAAGCCAAGCCGGAAGTTGTAAGCTAAAATACTTGTATCGTTATGTTGCATGATTATTTAGTCTATGATTATTCTTGCACATGACTAACTTGCTGTTCCTGTACTATTAATAATTAACAATTCTATTGTTTTTCTAATTCATTAAGAAGGTGATTAGTTAGCTCACTGACATAACGATTAATTGTGAGGTCTGTTTAACTAAAGGATGAAAGTACTTGACATTAAGTAGTGCCAGTCATTTCACTTTTTAACCCTAGAAGTGGCATGGGTGCATATGTGGCATATTGGAGTACTTTTGGATAGAGTATAATAAGCGACCTACAATCGTTATTTGTTTGTTTTTATTGAATGTTGGGATTGTTTGTCTCAAGTAAATAATTCGATTTTACAATTTATTAAAATTAAAGACATGATTTAAACTTAAGACTTGTAGCAGTCAAAGTTTAACTGATTATGGGTTTTTAAATATTATAGTTAAATTCCAAAAACACAATCCATTGACTGGTGCAATTTTTCAAACAATTGCACCAGTCAATTCTTTGCGAGCGGTCTAGTTAAGTTTGAGGATTGGAAAGTTCAGTATCTATGGGGTTAATGGCAGACTCTGCAAATCACGAGTTTCACATTATTCTTCTGCCCATTCTCCTGAAAAAAAATATATGGTTTTAGGGCTGGAAATCACAAATAACTTTATTTTTAAATAATTGAAATGTAAATTTAAATTTGTGGTTACATTTATGGGTAATTCTAAGCAATATATGGGTCAACCTCGATTTTTCTCATATTACAATATAATGTTCCAATAGTCAATTAGAAAAGGAAATGACTAGAATTTCTTGCCGGAAAGCAGTTATAGGGAGCAGGCAACTCATATTACAATATAATGTTCCAATAGTCAATTAGAAAAGGAAATGACTAGAATTTCTTGCTGGAAAGCAGTTATAGGGAGCAGGCAACCGCGAGAATTACCTATTAGTGATCAGGGGCACTGACGTGATCTAGGCTTCAAATTTGGAACTACTCGAGTTAAATTTTTTCTAAAAGAGCAGGCAGCGGGCAAGCATCGTGCGTGATCTTCGTATATACTGAATTGATTCAGGCCAAAGGTATGACACAGATTCCTTTACCAGATTTTTACGGAGATTTTGTATTGGGCGGATTATATTGGTTTACTTTGCTTTCCAGCATGTAATTATGTGTTTAAAATTGTTTTACATACATTACCTACATTATATTGTAATATGCAATAACAATTTATCAGAAATTTTTAGTAAAAAAAAGGATCACGCACGATGCCTGCCTGCTGCGCAGCGCTTCGCGCTGCTTGCTCTTTTAGAAAAAAAAATTAACTCTAGTTGTTCCAAATTTGAAGCCCAGATCACGTCAGTGCTCCTGATCACTAATAGGTAACTCTAAACAATATATGACCGTCTGGCGGTTGCCTGCTCCCTATAACTGCTTTCCGGCAAGAAATTCTAGTCATTTCCTTTTCTAATTGACTATTGGAACATTATATTGTAATATGAGAAAAATCGAGGTTGACCCATATATTGCTTAGAATTACCCATTTATGTACTCTGCTTGTATGATTTGTGTGTCATCTATAATATTTAGAGTTATCTGGGTACTTCGGGATTATACCGACCACACCCAGACATGAATCGTTATTTGACATTTTGCTTCTACTGATTACTAGATTAGCGTAGAACAATATTTCGTCAATATAGAACAGGAATTGTCTTATCGCAAACCCCTCCCCATCCTCAGACAGAGGTCAAAGTCGAGCGGTCTAGTAGATAACGTGATTGCAGAGTCTCGTCGCTCGTTCAGCTGGTGCGTCGCTTTGTTGTACTTCCGTGTTTCACCCCTACATTTCTCCAAACACAAAAATAAAAAAAAAACAAACATTACCAAACAAAAACTAAACTCTTTATTGAAAAAAACACACAAAACTTGTTTTTATTCTTGATCACACTCCGCCACCCAAAATGCGAGTGCCTCCAGTCATCAGCGCGGGCTTCGGCACCGTCCGCGCTGATGTCAACGAAAGAAAAACATCATCGAGATAGTACTTATCAGTAAAATATCAAATTTTATAGGGGCTGATCAGAAATATAAATTGAATTGTAATGGAAAGGCAATTATGTAACGTGTAAAAAAACTTAAATAATCATGTGATGCCGCGCGGCCTGCCGTAATCGGGATTCTCGAGAAAGATAAGATAACAGCGACAACAATACCGATCACAATACCTGGAAATGCTTGTTGATAGATGGAATGTTAGTTCTGTTACTCAACTACATCGTTTTATAATGTTCTAAGTTCATTGAAAAAAGTTTAAGCGTTGGGGGCATATAACGGAATCTGATAATCGTTGTAATTTTGTATTTAAAGAGTTGTTTTTTCGTCCTATCATGATTGTTTCTATAAATTTATATTTTTGTGTTCTTCATAATGGTGTGGTCGGTATAATCCCAAAGTACCGTTATCTGCTCCTAATAACTTATCTGAGTCTTCTATGATCAGAACATTTTAGTTATGTGTACCATCTACTGGTCCGTTCAGACTATACAACTATGGGGTCTACTTGTATTACTCAGTCACGGCTCATTAACTCGTGGTGATGGCCGGAGGCATTTGTATCAGGCTGTTATGAACTTTTAGAAGGTCTAAATTAAGAAAAACATTTTTTATTTGGGTAAACTTCCCCTGACATCAGCGTTATTGTTGTTTTACGTATGCACCATCCAAAGATAGGAATAGGAGGTTGAATTACGATCATAACAATACCACGTGACGCCCGTAGAACAATGAAATATTACTTAGTGTAAAAAAGTAATCCCTCTTTTAATGTTTTATAACTTCATTATTTGACATTTCCACCCACTTAAACCTTATATTGTTTTGTAGAGGAGAACAATAGTAATAGGTTAATAATGTGAAACTCTTATTTTGTCGGGTTGGCCGTTAACTTCACAATTACCGCAAACTGTCTAGCAGACCATCTTTTTAATTTTTTGTACTGCAGGAAAGTGCACCTGGTCTCCATTTCATAAAAGCAGTTGTTCACTGCTATATGGACAAGCTATAAATATTATAGTTTTTCTGATATGTAGGTCTAGGTTAATGTTGGTTTTGTTGTATTTTAAAGGAGATTAGTTGAAGGCACATAGTTGTTAGGTTTAATAGAAGCTGTACATGGAAAGAAAAGAAGGGGCATTCATTTCAAATATTTATTATTATTCACAACATAAACAAAATTCATAAGGGATTAATACAAATAAAATAAATCAAACAGTATAAAACCATTAATCATGAAATATTTAAAAACTTATTTAAATAAAAATATAATCTTCAAACAAACATTTTCAATACTTTCACAACAGCAAAGTTGTTTGTTCTTATGAAGGTATTGAAGATGTCTCGTCTTATAAATATTTGGGTGTCATTGTTTACAAGCGTTTAAAATGGTCTTGTCATATTAGATATGTGAAGAGAAGGACAAGGAAATACATAATTGGAGTCAAGCAATTAAGTGAAATTTTAAACGAAAAAGAAATTAAACTTGCCTATTTTGCCTACGCCCAGTCATTGTTTTCATTTGGAATAATAGCCTGGGATGGAGCATACAAAACACTTTTGCAGCCACTGCAGGTGGTTCAGAATGCAATCTTAAAAGCAGATTAAAAAAAAAATGTAGGAGATATACTACTGGCACCTTATATCAAGAATCCGCTATTCTGTCAATCCGTAAAATCTTTATAAAAACAATCACCCATTTATAACAACTTTTCAACAATCTTCTCAACAACTTCACATTCTCTTATTGTGTCCTCAATACGCACAGAATATTGGAGTTGTATCAATGCAAATTAGTAAATCCATGTAATTTACTAACTCTTTCTTCATATCCTATCTTCTATTTAGAAATCTTTGTCAATATTTTCCTAATAATCACATTTTTGTTTCACCATCTATATTTACGTGTAAGAAACGCTCAAATGAAAGGTTGCCTCTTATCAGTATTGATGAGGCTGAATCAATTATTACAGCTGAATATAGAAGGTACTAACTTCTAACATTGGCTGTCCCTTCTTATCTAACCTCTCACTACCAACAATTATGAATGGTTTATGTAGTTCTCAGTATAATTTATTTATTTCATTTTACTGTATTCACTTTAATCCTATGCAAGCAATCACTGTATATAAGTTGATACTCTCTCATTTCTTTTTTATTGATTTTGGAAATACACCATTCTAGATTTTATTACTCTTAATTAATTGTCATTAGTACAATAATTAATGAAGTGTTTGTGTGTGTACGTGCGTGTGTGTGGCGTGATTTTATGGCGTGATTTTATATTTAATAATGACAACCACAAATTACAATCTGTCCACAATTTCATGGAAGCAGCTCAAGCCTGTGCACAGGTTTTCTATAGGCCCATGTAGGCTTATTTCTTAGGTCACTAATATTTTTTATTAATACTTTTTAAAATAATTAAACAGCAAATATTAACGAATGTACAAATGGTTATATAAATTGATTCCATACATGTATGTTATTAACTAAACTTATAATTACTACTTAATTTAGTTTTTTAACACTTATAGGTAAAGGCAAAATTTTTTACGTTAAGGTAAAGTTCCGGTCTCAGAGACCGCTAATGTTTTTATTGTATATTTTTACATAAATAGTAGTTTTACACTTCTGTAACCTATATTGTACTTTGGTTTTCATATAATAAAGACTCCAAAATTTTTATAACATGTATTTATTCAGTATAAGACTAATATAATTCATAAGTAGAGTATTTAGAGAAAGGAAAACTTCAATAATAAACACATTATGAATAATGACTATACTTGGTATATTGAATAACAAGGGGAAATTGGAGCTGTCTCTCACGAGTCTTCTTTAGACGCATTCTGGTGCACAGGCAAGGCAAACCTTTCGGCTACACTCGAGGCACACCGGTTTGATGCATTGGTATCCAGTCTTTTTTTTTTATACAGACAGGTGCTGCAGGTTTTCCATTTTGGAAGTTTGTCGTTGGGAACTACATCATCTTGCATGACTGCTTCCTCGTTTTCCTGTGGGAGGATCTTTTTTATGGTTTCTTTCAAGTCCCGTGGAAGCGTGGGGACTGTGAGGCGTGATTGCAAATGCGGTATGAGGCCAACTGCCTGATTCAAATCTGTTAATCATAGGGTTGTTTCGGTAGCTCAAAAACATAATGTAGGAGTTTACGCTGCACACACCCAACATTCGAAAAAAAAACTGCAAGAGGCCATCTTCTAGTTCTTCTATTGGAACTGTATATGGCACACTTCATATCCATTAAGTCCACACCACACTTGGTTTCATTGTAGAAAGAAACAATTTCTGGTTTGCCATTTTTCGAACCAATTTCTGCAGTGTGGTGCATAGAGGATATCAACACAACTGCTTTGTTTTTTTTGGGGACAAAAGAAATGAGAGTAGTGTTTCTGTTGAAGGCATGATCAGAAGAACCCGCAGGTCTTGTGCTGTCTGGAAGGAACTCCTCGGGAATGATCAGTTTGTTTTTTTTCATGGTACATAAGTCAGTCCTATTTTGTTCAGTTCGTCAACGGTTTCAATTGAACTGAAGTATCATCAGTAACGTTTCTGTTAGTACGTTCAATTGGCTTGCATAATCGAACAACGCTCTGTGTAGGTTTCAACAGGAAGTCTTATTGGTGGTCTGTCAGTCCTATACCATCTGATCCTACCCCTGTGTAAATGTATGCATTGTAAAGGTATGATGTCTTAGCATCACACAAACACATTATTTTCATTCCGTACTTCTTCGGTTTTTTCGGCATATAAACCTTGAAACCACAGCGTCCCCTAAATGGAACCAACATCTCGTCAATTGTGACATGTTCTGAGAGGGTCTATGATCTCTGAACGTTTGAAAGAAGGGTGGAAAAAGCTGTGCTATTGCAGCAGACTTGTCTGCAGCTTTGCGCTCCTCCCTTGTGTTAGCGTCGTCAAAACGCAGACAGGATGTCAAAACTTTATAGCGTATCAAAGACAATGTGGCAGTGAAAATAGGTCTATTTGTTACGTCTTTTGAGAACAGAGATTCCATTTTTTCATGACTAGCTTTAGTAATGCTGTACAAAAGCAACAACCCTAAATAGGCATTCATCTCTATGACGTTTGTGTCCCGGTAGTTAGACTGTTCTGTTGTAGGTCCGGGGGAACCTCTAACTGAGGCCAGTTTTTAGTTTGTAAAAGATACAATCTGGCCAACTATGCTACTATCGAATAATAAGTTCCATACAGCTTTTGGTTTAGGTTCAGTACACAGTCTAGCATGAGCAGTAAGGCCAGGTAGACCTCCTCTGATAATATTTCGGGCTGGAGTTCTTACGTTCCGAGGTGGCTCTGCAGTGGACCAAAAATAAGGAGGACCTACCTCATTTTCCCGTAATCTACCAAAAACGTAAGCAGGCAACTTACGCTGATGGTCCAGGCCTAAAACGTTCAAGTTCATCATCACTTACTTCTGAACAGTCCTCTTCGCTGCTGTCGAGGTTGTCATCATTAGGCAGAACATAATCTGGATCCGCATCCGAATCATCGACATCATCATAGTCCAAGTCACTGTCTGAAGATTCTTCAAAAACCATACTCCTTATACGATTGACATAGTTCGGGTCTTGTGTACTAACGGCATTGTTTGTGGATTGATCTTTATCACAATAACGATTGGCACTTCCACGATTAGTGTTCACTACGGACCTTTGCGGGCGTCCACTTGACGTTGATGGTTGTGTTGTTATGCTTTGTTCGTCCATTGTTCATAAAAATCAATAAATCAACAACAAAATATAAGTTTATTCAAATACAATAAACACATATAAAAATTTATTTAGGAACACTACAGTAAAGAACGGTACGAGAGACCGGGAACAAAAAAACAAGTACGTAAAGTATCGGTCTCTGAGACCGCAAAACTTTTCCACTATTGTTTATTACTGTCAAGCGCTGAAGCCGAACTGGCTGGAAACCGGTCTATCGTCATGGTGGGGGTGAGGCGGGAAGGTACTGGGGGGGTGAGAGGGATCGGCCGCCGCAGTGCTCCCAACTCATCACTGTAAATATCCCCTGCCGGTCACACAGACCGGACTTTACCTAAAAGTGTTAAGGAATTTGAATTTTATTCTTTACACTGTTTGCATGTACCACATTTGGAAATAAATTATGATTGATTTCAATTCAATTCTTTAATTATTATGTTATACAATTATCATGTAGTTTATTGCATATTATGTGTGTTTTAGGTTAAATTAACAAAGAAAGAACTCAAAGGCCTTGTCAATAAAGCAAAGGATAGAGTCTTGTAAGTACCATTTCCTTTATTTTTTGACTTTATACACTCATAACTATGTTTTTTCCTTATGCAATTGCATTGTAGTATACACTACTCACAGGGTAATCAAGCTTTGTGTACAGTTGTTCTGTCAAGACAGCTTGGTTTATACCTTCCAGTTACACCAACTCTATGCATGTTTAGGTTTGGCACAATTTACTCAGTAGTACAAAATATTATCTACTTTATGGAAAGATTCAACTCAAACACATTCTTTTAACTTCTCAGATGATATTTTTATCACTGGATATGCATTTCTACACTACTTATAACCTTGAAAATTCAATATTATCTTATTTGTCTGAAACCCATCACTACCAATGTCTTGTTTTCGGGATGTTTGAAAAAAATGATAACATACATTCACATTATAATAATTAATAAGTGAATTTTAATTTATAAACTTCCAAGACTGAATTATTTTTTAAAAAGATTTTATATTTATATGAGTGTTATATTTTGGTTTATGAATGATTAAGTCTGACTTGTAAAATTGCTTATAGTTTTAAAATAAAGTCTAATTTTGTAATGTTTTGTTTAAGTTTGCAAATGCAGCTGTATTTTTAGGCTGCTAAGTCTGAATTAAATGTAAACATTATTTTATGTTTATGTGAGTTGCATATTGGTATTTCTGAATGAAATAATTTGCTATGCTCTATAAAATGGCCACAGAATTGTTATTAACAAAGCTATCTCTGTTATATATTTAATATTGGTAATCCAATAATACAAGTAAATAATTATATAGTAATAATAAAACATAATAAAATTTGAGAGTGCTGATTGCGGAAAGTTTTCTTGGCAGAATAAAACTAATATTCACTTTCAATAATACATGTTAATAGTGTGTCACATAATATAGTACCGATTTTATGATAATGTAATATTAAAATACAATTTTTGAGAGTAGGTCTATTGAAAGGAGAAGAGAGAGTAGATTTTTATTCAATATGTATTGTTCTGACAATTTAAGGTCTAGTAACAACTTACTCTAAATTGATTAGTATTTATTATATTACACCTTAAATTAGCTAAACTTTTGAATGTTGTTTATGTTAACTGCAGTTTTACACTGAAGTTATTTTAATTGTTGTATGTTGGCTGTTGATTTTTTCTTATATTTTATTTACACAGAACAACTGCTGAAAGCATTAGAACTAGTACACAAGATGAAGGTGAACCTGGAGTCTCTGACGCTGGTGATCAGTTCAACATGGAAGATTATGATAAAGAAGATGGTGAGGTTTTATACATTCATTGTGTAGCTAAATATAATATAACTTTTTGTTTCATTATTATTTATCATGTTTAAATATTAATTGATAATTAGTATTATGTGTTTAAAAATAACTGTTTTTTTGTATAAAGTACTACAGTATTTAGATTCATTATTACTGGTGTTTATAACAGAGGTACAATCCCTAATTGGAATTGGAAATATGATGTCGTTGGATGAAGAGTCTGATGAGTCTGAGACGGAATCACAAGCTGAAGAGGAAGAGGATGAGGATGAAGATGATTCTGATAAAGAAGATGATGAAATAAAACCAACAGACAATCTGATTGCAGTTGGTCATGTTTATGGGGATATAAGTATCCTGGAAGTGTATGGTAAGATATATAGTAGTTTTGTATTAGAAGATCAATAACTTTCTTATTAAATAGTTTTTACATTTCAAAGAGAATTTGTATTCTTGTTTGTGGCACATTACTTGTAATATATTAATTCTCATTAAAAAAATTGCCAGCAATAGTAAAACAATTTGAAATATTGCCTAAACTAGAAGGGCCTGTCTATTATTATGAGATAACTTGTAGCTCAATGTTTACTCATATTTCTAAACAAGTTTTTTCTCTTATTTACAACTCGTGGCTTCACATACAACTTTCACAACCTAAGTCAGTTTCTTGGTGAAAATATTTATGATAGTGCCCTATGATATTTTTTCAAATGAAAGTAGGCATGTATCAAGTACATATTATTTCAGTTTTCATGGTTAAGAGAATCGGAGGTTAAGCAAAATTTCAACTGACATCAGTTTTTGCACCAGTTTCTGGTTCGAATGAATTATATTTCTGGTGGCAGAGTTGAGTTTGCCTTGTTTCCGTGATCAAGAAAATGTACACTATATGAGCCTCAAAAACCTACTTTGGTCAAAAAGCATCTACTTCCAGCCTTTGTAATGTACTTTTATTGCAACCTTATCTCAACCCCTATGGGTGTTTGATCTTCATTAAAGTGCTTTTATTTAAGTCATGAGATATTGGGAAGTTGGAGAATTAGGGGTGAGTGAGCTTTACCTTTAATACAAGGGGTGTTTTTGAAGTACCGTTATGAAATTCCACTGCTGTAGCAATGCGGTCACTGTTCTGCACTTGCACGCTGTCTACCTACAACTTTTAGTAAGCCACAGACGCAATAATGAAAAAAATCTATTGTTTTTACATCTGTTAATGCCTATTTCAAATGTTCCCATTAATTGAGAATTCCACTGACTGTGAAGTATGTGCTGTTATTATTTTTCATGGCACTAAAGGCGTGAAAGCAGTTAAAAATCACTGTCCGAACTGTTAAGTGTATAGACAAAGTATAATGAGTGATGGAATGGTATTCAAATGGGTAAGAACTTTAAAAGGTGGCCTAAAGAATGAATGTTTATGATGAGAAAAGGAGTGGACGGTCCTCAAAAACGGTCCTCGTGCAGAAAGTGAATGATAGTCTTTCATAATTTATTCATTGTCAGTAGAGTTTCTCAAGTTTCAAGAAGTATTCTCTATAACATTTTTGTTGAGAAACATATTGAATGTTCATCTACATTTGGCAAAACTCAAGATATCTTCACAGCAAGTTTGCTAGGAACAATTTGGTAATCCCCAAACAGCTCTAATTTAGTGGCCAGTGATTATTATTTTTTTCATCAGGAGAAAAATCTTGGAAGGTTGGCACCGCTACGACGACAATAACATCTAAATTATAGTGTTACATGAGGTGGCAATCTTCTATGATGATAATATACAAATAGAGATAAAGAAATAAAATTGTTACTAAAATTATATTTGATTTTTTATTTATCAAAACGGTAATTATTTAAAAACTTGCCTCGTAGACACGGATATAATTAATGTATTTATGGCAATTCCTCATAAAAGTTCATGTATATGCCACTATGGTATTGATCATAGAAAACCATTATCATTACCAAAATAAAATATAGGAAATGTAAAGTATAGGAAAGTAAGACTTCAAACTAGTCAATATAATCATACAGATACCTGGAGATTATTAAAATCTCTCAATTAGTGTAAACTGGGATTTTTAATAGTCAATGAACATCATTATTAATTATGTTAACTTTGAAGTACAATGAATCATTTCGTAACAAACAAAGAAAACACTGTTATTACTAAAAAATGAAAAAAGGTTAGTAGGTTTTATGATTTTTCTTTACTCCACTTAAATTAGTGCACACAGTAAACTTTATGAATTCTTGGCATTTACAGACAAGTAAATATTACTAACCTTTTTGTGTGCTAAGTCATAATAAGGTTATGTTTCAGTGTACAATGAGGAGGGAGGAGATCTCTATGTCCACCATGATGTGATGCTACCCACAATCCCACTGGCTTTGGAATGGCTCAGTTATGTGCCCTCTCAGTCAACGCCAGGTAACAACTGTTAATTGAAATGATAATAATATTTAACGCATACTAAAGAATAAATAGACATATAACTGTTCATATCCTACATTATCTTTAATTGTCGTGGGATCCCAAGACTGGAAGTTTTCTCGTGTATTGTAACAAATTAATATAATATACATAAAGTAATTGGATTATATTTTGTGCCTCTCTTAATTTTTAGTTGAGTGTAATATTTAATTGAACTTCAAAAATGAATTTGTCACTAACATTGAACACGACTTCTGAAAACCATTGCTCAAAAAAATGTCTGATTGTAGCTAAGAAATAAACCTGATGGAAATAATTTTATTTTAAGAAAATCTCATTTCTGATACATTTTTTTTGCCAAATCGTACCTAATTCTAATTAATTTTAAATCAAGTTTTGGTCAATTGTTTGTAAAAAATAATATTTTTAATATGATAATGTACAGAGTTTAAAATTATAACATCTATTATTTTTATTAAGGCCATCCGAATTTAAAAGTATCTTATTAAATTCTTCTTGTCTCTTAGTACTTAATGAAACTCAACTTTACCTCTGCTTTCATCATACATTTTCTTACACATTTTGACATTTAGTCCAACTGAAGAGGTTAAATATCAGATAGAATGAAGGGTACTTTATTTATTGTATATCGATGCAGGGTCTTTTCTTTTTTAATAGTATATTGATGAACGGTCTTCTTTTTTATTTTTTATTCAGTCTTTTCTAGAATACATTGAATACTATATTTAATTATTAAGGACCCCAAGAGTGCTGTAAAAAGGCCGACTTTACAGAATCCTAAAACTAGATCACAAATTTTTTAACCATAGAATTTAAAGGTTTGTCTCTCATTGAACACTAATTAATGACAGCAATAGATAATAATGACAAAAAAGAATGACCATATCATACAAAACTTAAAAAATAGTAAAATTATGTTTGAGGTTTAATTAAAAAATGAGAATAGTCTCTAAGTAATAAACTGATTGAACTTTCCAGGCAACTTGTTGGCTATGGGAGGGATGAGTCCTGAGATCCTAGTCTGGGATCTGGACGTGACCAATACTTTGGAGCCTTTACTGCAGCTGGGCGAGTTTTCGGAGACTAAGAAATACCAGCACCGCAATCACGGCCATACCGACGCTGTTCTCGATCTATCCTGGAATTGCCAACTTCCGTATGTGAGATAAGCAGTTTTAACGTATTCTAGGTGAAAATCACAGTTTGGTTGAAAGTCGAGAGTAAGTTTACATTAATTTGTTATGAATCAGCCACTTTATGTTTGTGCAGACATATCCTCGCTAGTGGATCAGTAGACCGTAGTGTCCTACTGTGGGATCTGGGCAAGGCCAGGGCTGTGTCACAGTTCAAGCAATTCAAGGAAAAAGTACAAACCTTAGAGTGGCATCCTTCGGAAGTGAATGTTCTTGTTACTGGAACTTGTGACAGGTAACTAATAAACAATGTTTATATAATGATATCAAAAAGTTAAAAAAGATATAAGTGCAAGTTAAATTAAGTGTAAATTGGCCGTAAATTATCATCCCTGACCTCTTGAGTGTCAATGTCTCACGCTACTTGACACTATCTAGGTGTTCTTCACAGTCCACGAGACACTATGACATTGTAAGGGTTAACAACACATTGCTACTTGACATTTTCTAGGCGTTCCTCTCGTTTTACTAGAGACTCCAGGACTGTAAAGGTTAATGTAGAGGAACAAGCACTATAAAATGAATAATTCAGATAAAATATATTACATCCTTAATTTTTCACTTTAAAGAGGAGAATACTACAATGTATCATGTCAAATTTTATAAAATGAATGCATATATCCTGTTCGTACATTGATACAGATTCTAACACCAGTCAGTAGTTAAATGAAGATGGTAAAAGTGAGGTCCAAGTACCTCAAGATTGTAACTGTTTTAACAATGTTTTGATGGTGTGACCCAGGCAAAAAACTTAAAAGATACTTTGACAATATGATTGATTTCTCAACCCTGTATTAATTGCAGGAAAGTACAGCTGTTGGATTGTCGCATAGGGGAGACTCTAACCAGCATCAAGGTTGATGGAGAAGTGGAGAAAGTCATCTGGCATCCCTCTAGTCAGTTTAGTGCCTTGGTGAGTACTTTTTGTACATTAATGACATTTGTGAAACTTTATATCTTGCCTTATCTCTTTTAAAAACAGTTTTAAGTTTATAGTCTGTCTTAAAACACTTTAATAATTAATTTCAGATATTGTATTTGTATTTAATTTAATCTACAATGGTACTCACTAATATCATTCCATCCCAAATGTAACACCTCATACCATGTATTCAGCTGTTCGGTCATATACATATCTCCTCTACTCCCACAACAGCTCTCTGAGACTATCTTTTAATAATTTGTTTATCTAACAATCTACTATTGTTTTGATCTTAAATCCTTTCTTCTGTGTGGACAGAACATATTGTCGCCCTATTTACACTGTGTAATATACTGTTTTTGTTCTTTTAAGAATTAGATGTAAAAAATACAAAAGATTGTAAGGATATGTGTGGTGCTTACAAATACTCATTTTGTCTACAAGTTGAACTTTTTATAAAACTCAGTATTAAATTTTGTGAATTATGGATGGATATCCTAAACTGTATATGCACATTGAAAACTAAAACCCAGCACAACACTTTCGTATACTATGTATATTTGAGAAATAAAGAAATTGTAAATTCAATTTAATTCTTTTATAAAGATTTTAAATTGTGTTTTGTTTGTTAAATAAATTTATCACGACATTTTGTTGTAATGGTCTTAATAATACCTTAAAATAAGCTTTAAACTAATCCAACGAATGGTTAAACATGTCATTTAAGAGTTATGCGAGTCTAATGTACCCTTTAAAGCCTTTGAGTGCTGCAGTTATTTCCTAGTTATTTGTATAACATTCTGGGTTGTACTCTAAATTTGCGTTTGGAGAAAAAGCTGTTGTACAACATTTCAACAGATTTTCATAGTTCTTCTTTGCTCATAAAGTAAAGATTATGACATACCGTATAATAATATTTACTAGAAAAATGTTAGACACATTGATTAAAATGTAAACAATGTATCTATGAAAAAATTACCACTTGGAAACAGCCAGATTAAAATCTAACACATTTTCATTTTAGAATTACTTAAACAATACAATCTCATTTATCTGTATTAATTGGGACTGCAACCTCATTTATCTAGATTAATTAGGACCAGAAGTGATCTGGATGAATAAAAATCCAGACAAACCACATATGCAGTGAAAATAATAATAGTAATAAAAATAATAGAGTACAGATAATAAGCAATTTATTTGTTATAAATATAACAGTAAACTCAGGCAATTTATTATTTTGTTTTACAGATAGAACAAATCAATAGAAATGTTGTTTACTGTTTTGTAAAAAACTCAGTTAGTCTTTATTTTTTAACTTGGGTACACTACTTCCGGGAATTTCGATCATAAAGTAGTTTCAAGCCCATTGTTTCCACTGACAAAGTGTCAAGTTGTCGTTAAATATAAACCATCAGCCATCAGTTTAGATGCACCGTGGCATTAGAATGAGTCATGACATCTTCTGGTTTTTTCATTATCAGAATTGTTTTTTTCCTTTGTAACAAAGCTGCATATGTAATAATCATTATGGTAGTCATCGCATCAAAGCCATCAGAGAAAATAAAATTTGAGGCAATTTACATCTTCCAAATTTACAGTTATCAAGCTTTTGTAGGCCGACTACAACACCGTTACTTTGTTACATGCATTATTTTGCATGTTGGACATGTTAACAAAATGTGTAATAAGTTAACGATTAACTAATTACAGTGGAAATTCTGCAAAAATGACTTATTCTTGAAAAAATAGGAATTCCTCCAGTCTGTAAAACAGATCTGGACAACACAGAGATCCAGATAAATGATGTATTATATTTTTAGTGTTTTTATGTAACAAAAGTTATACCAATTAAAAGGTTTTACTTCTTTGACAGATAAGTAAAACACCATATATATATGGTGTAACTAAAACTGTAGTAAAGTATTAAGTAAATTACTTATCAATCAAGTATTATCTAAGTTAGCATAATGTCAAAATGAACTAAAATCTTTTGTTTCTGACTCTTCAATGGGTTAACACATTTTTAACTCTAGAAATACTCAACATTTCAGATAGGAACAAGCAAGGGTACTCTAGGCTGTGCAGACTTTCGGACGAAGAAACTTGTCTGGGCAATCAATGCTCATGAAGAGGAAGTTACTGGTTAGTATGAATTATAAACATTATATTTGCTTAGGGTCTTAATGACCCAGAGAGACATGGTCTGAATTAGCATGTAATTGTATGTAAATTAGGAACATTTACATGGAATGTGAAATTGTGAGGAATGTCAGTTATGTCTTGTGATATTTCAGTTTGTTTACCTTAGGGGCATACTCCACACAGGGACAAACTCCTACAACAAAATACCTGAATAAATTAAATCTGGTGTTCTATCAAGATTTCTAACTAAAAATGAATTGCTAAAATCAAATACTGTATAGAAAATATGATTTAGAAAGTTTTTTTTTGATAATCCATTTTATTCTTGATTACTATGCTCATTTATAACTTTGTTATATATTAATGGTAATAAAACCACTCATTGCACAAAAATGAATATATTTGAAGGATTTCTTCTACTAACTGGACTTGACTATGTAGGATTGGCAGCAGACTGCGATAGCATAGTGACATCCTCTACGGATCAGACAGTCAAGGTATGGGGTTTGTCTGGTGGAGAGCCTACGCTACGTTTTACTAAACATACTGGTCTCGGAGAGCTTCATACTCTGCAGATGTGTCCAGAAAACTCCAATATCATATGTGTTGGAGGGAGCAAGAGCAGTAAAAATTTCAGTGTGTACAATCTTTCAGGTGAGTTTACAAATTACATATTATTTGATTAACTGTGTCGCAATCAAGAAAACGTTTGCAAAATATAAGAAATTTAACATTTTTAACAATATTTCATAAGAAATTGTTTATGAAAAATGATCTTTCCACTCTAATTACAGGAGTTGGCCTAATTCTGTTATCACTAGAAATTAGTGTGCTTGGATTCAAATTCTCTAAATAAATTGTAACATACCAATCTTAGAAGTCAACAGATCAATATAGAACATACATAGATAAGTTTTACTAAAGATACAGTAATTTTGTACTGAATTTTTTAATGGGTTACTTGCTAAAGTGTATATTGGACAGGCACATATTCAAATACCTGTCTGACACATTTGTTATTGAAGGGTGTATTCCTTTACATAGCTTGAGGAAGCAAAAACCTGTGACAAGTGATGTTTTATTAAACATCCAATGTGTTGATGGTTATCTGATATATTTTATAAATAGAAAGTGATTAATTTATTTAATTTAACTGTCACAAGGTTTGTATGTAAAATATTAAATTTAAGTCTCAATTACATTGACTTTATTACAAGTTTAGCTTTTATTTTCAGAGATGCAACAAGAGAGACCAGACATGGAGACTGAACAACAAGAAGAGGACACATGACTTTTTACATCAAAATCAGTTTTGTAAAGTATAAAACCTAATTGTAATTGAATGTGTCACCATCATCACCTGCTGCAGGTACCTGTAGGATACTCTGCCTGTCGGTACAAGCTTGGCAGACATCTTTTCTTACCTTCTTCTCATTCTGTAAAGTGTAAAAATATGTTAATTAAACATATGTTTCTAATGTTAAACAGCGTAACTGAAGTAACTTTCTTAACCGAACCTTCTATTATTAGTGACACTCAACTACTGTCAGTGTAAAAATTACGAATACTTAAGTTTAAAGATTAATTATGAACTAAAAATGGTCCAATATTGAGACGTCCAAGATATTGAGTGTGATATCTTGTAATTTATCCTGTATGGCTTAGCATTTAACATGTGTCAATGAATTTTTATTGGAGCACAAGAAAAATATTTTATTACAATAAAAATGAACACAATGGGTTTTGGCCAAATAATATGAAGTATATAAAAGTAAAAAAATAAAGTATAAAAATCTAAAGGCTGGGTACATCAGCTACTACCACATCTTGCATTTTGATTGTAACATCTTTTTATCTCTCCGGGCATCTTCATTGATTGCTCTGTCCGTCATTGTGCCATAACTCCATTATATGGACCATCTCCATTGGTGTTATACCATGTGGTAGCTGGTCTCCCAGTTTCCTAGCATTATTTCTATTTCAATAGAGTATAACAATTCAAAGTTATTTGTTCATCTGTGTTCTCCCATACATGTCCAGATGTCCACACCGTATTAGGTGTATTGTCTGTATTCTAATAGTATGTCATTCATTAGAATCACTTAAATTTTGTTGTATATTTATAAGCTATATCTTTAAAAAATACAATTTTTATTATTTTTGTAAGTCACATTTACAAAATAAATAAATAAAAGGTAAAGAACAAATTCAATGTTTTGTAAGTTGTTTTATCTTCTCCCTTATTTAAATAAACCTTTTGATCCCAACGTCCACATAAATGGACATAAATTTATATGTGTAAAATTCCAAATTCCAATTTTACGGACATTCTCAAATTTTGTTAACAAGTTTAAAACTCTTACTTGCCCCAAATAAAATTATTACAAGAAACAGACCTTTCTAATACATTCATGAACCAAACTTTATACAATATTTTAATTTTAAAAATAATAATGAACATATAATCAATGTCGTTGGAATGACGTGCTATGCTATATTAAATCAGCTGTAAGTAACAATAACAATCTGGTGAGTTACTGCTGAGCAAGTATTGTGTTATTGCAGAAAACTGCTGACATTTTAGATAGAAACTAGTGATGTCTTACATCTCAAAGTACAAAATAATATAATTAACCACAAATTTTTTGATAAATAAACATTTCCTAGAGATGACAAATTTATATAAAATTTTTGATATGATTAGTTCTTTTTTTCATTATAGATGGGGAATGCACTGCCAGCAAAACATGCTGATGTATAGGATTCGCACCCACTAAAACCCCATCTGCCTAAGCATCACTCCCTCTCGGGATTACTTTCCGCATTACTTTCCATACTTAAGCCAACAGAGAGCTCCTACAGTATCAGGTCATCGTTTGGGCAACACTGGGTTTGTATTACCTTCTAATTTCTTGGTTTTTCAGCACCTCCTGTACATAAGTTTTCCAAGTCTGTCTATCAGAGACCATTTTCCGAACAAAGGTGTTCGGTAAGTACTATGGTGATCTTAAGTCTCCTTTTGTTTTCCCGCCGTCTGCAGAAGAAGAACACCTGCTCCACATTCCCATAGGGACATTCCAAACTTTCAAACTTACTCATATTAAAGTACGCTCAAAATCTTTGATATGGTAATTAATTTGCCTTCAAATTGCACAGTGCTGGGCCATCAGAGCTAAGAAATATATTGGGTTCAATATTTTAAATAATGAATATCTAATACGAAGGTCTGCCTGAAAGCGTTGTGACCTGCAGTTACATCTTTGTGCCTGAGCGGTCTCTGCAGGGTATGAGCAAACTAATAAGTCACTTATGAATAACCTGAATGCCACAGTTTATGGCTGAATATCTTAGGTCGCACAAAGCGTGTGTTTATGTCTCATGTATTTTTCTGTTCGTCGCATTTGTGTACTGTTGCAAATAACAGAAAGAACTGATCAACAAATTTGCATCAAATTTTGCTTCAATCTTGCAAGAGTTATAAGGAGACGATTGAAATGATGCAGAAGGCCTCTGAGGATGAAAGTATGATCAACAACACAGATAACAGAATTGGTACAGCCGATTTAAAAATGGCCGCGCATCTGTTGATCGACAGATAGAAACAGAGACATATCATAAGGCAACAAAATTTTTACATACCTCGAAAAACAAAAGAGAAATTTGGACAGCCTACTGGTTATAGGCTTCAACACTCGGCCAAATTCCATGTAACATCTTGAACATCATAGAACTTATTTTTGTTTATGAAGAAATGAAACAAAATTTCAAGTCTACAGATAAATCTTTCTCTAGATATCTTGCCACATGACACATCAACAGTTTTTTTTCATTAAATTGGGTTTCATATCAGTGTTTAAATAATATATGTTCCAGGGAGTTAGGGAAGGTACAACAATGCAAGAGTGCACTAAAATCAAATCTTGACATCAACTTTTAAGTCAACATTAAATGATTTTGGATGTGGTGGGATAGTTAAGTTACATGTGTTAATATGTGACATGTTAACACTTTGTACCCTGGGCCCTTAATACATGTTTTGGCGTGGCTCCCTGGGGGTTTTATGATGCTTTTAAAAAAATTCTGTGTTATTATAGTAATTATGTTATAAACTCATACTATATATCTTTTTAAAGGTAGAGATACATACTTTTTTTAAATGTAAGCAAATAAAAAGTTTATTTTCAAAATAAAATTATTACATAATATTGAATGTTATGTAAAAAATACAAAAACAGTTTTTGATATATAGTTTGTTAGTTCAGGTAGTTCGCCTTAGTGTGGTAATTTTGAAAGCACAATGGTCTGAATCAAATACAGGATCTCGCACATTTTCGTTTAGATCATTTATAAAATCAATATTTGGTCCCAGGTGTGTATTAAAATCATCGTCACTTTCCGACTCGGAATCAAACAAAAGATCGCGAATTGCATCACTTTTGATTTCATCAACCATATTATTTAAACTCGAAAATAATAAGTAAAGAATATAAAAGAAAATCAACGGAAAGTCGAAAAGAAAGAACAAAGGGTGTGTAAATACAAAACACACGGATAAACTCACATTGCTTACATTTGCCTTTACTTCATTCAGTAAGAAACTAAAGTTCTGATTATTTACAAACAGTTAATTTAAATTTAGAATACATTATAATAACATTTGCTTCAGTATTTGTCGGCAAGATTTGTAGAAAACTTAGTAAGACATCACTAAGACTCACAACACACAACGTGAAACACTACAAAGCAAACTGACAGTACCGACGATCAGCCGCGGCGCTTACAATCAGCTGTCTAGACTCGCTTGTAGTAAGACGAAAAATATACGTATTTCATTACTAAACGTGACCCAGGATCTCAAAATCAACAAATACGAACTTAGACAACCAATGAACATAATCAAAATGTTTAAATCCAAAAATAAGATGACTGAGCTAAATAATACAATTAAATAACACAATCCGAGCTATACTCGGGCGCCGGTAGCAGGCGCTGCCGACGCGGCCCGACCTATACTCGGGCTCAGGGTACAAAGTGTTAAATCTGTTATGAGTATGCTGAGTTTGATTAGAAATTGATTGTTATTTTCTCGTTGCCATCATGGTTACCCATAAGACCAACGTAAATATATTATGTTCAGCAAAACCAGATGGAGTGACATACACTATAATTGACCTCAGTGTTCCTCTTATATAAATGAAGCTAGATACACAATTTGAAGTATATAGATCAGTTCGTTCTCTAGATATCGTGCGGACAGATGTACAAACAGATAGAAATAGAATTTTTCAGCTCCTTGAGTGATAGGCTTCGCCGGCACTCAGCCAATTAGTGTCTATTGCATTTTTAACTGTGATATTATATACAAATGTATGTTCTTATTTATCAACATTTTATACTACATTTTTATTCTTGTCTCTACACTGTACCATAAATGTATTATGGTATGATCTGTTCAGTATATTATTTAGGAGATGTTTAGCTTGAAAAAAGGAAAATAAGTGTGATTAACCCTTTCAGGGCCAGGAGCAAATATGAGATGTTACAAAAATTGTTCACATCTCACATCCCCTTGTGACTAGTCAAAAGTGCCATGCTAAAATTGGCGATTTTGCAGTTTCTTTGATTAAAATTTAAAAGTTTTCATAAAAGTTTGACAATGACCTAAAAGTTGCACAAAATTACTCGTATAGATATATACTATCAACAAAAAAATATATAGATGTAGTTTTAAGTCATATAAAATAAAAAAAATGTTTTAATAGATTACATAATTTTTTAAATATTTTTTTGCAAATAACTAAAAACGTAATAATAATTTTCTGTGGGAAGCTATTTTATTATATTATACATATAGAAAGGAACATAAATACAAAATTTTGTGTTATTTCTCTCATAAACAAATTTTTTATGACACTGGCAGCAGTCAGCTGATAATGTCACGTGACAATTATGAAATAAAAATGCATAGACCTCCAAAATAAAAATGATATTCTTATTAATTATCTACAAATATACCATAGAATAAAAAACAAAACTTTAATCATTTGACGTCGTATTTATTTAAGAAAACGACGAATATCAAGGAGACAATATATTGCCACCTGGAACTTTTCGCATATGTCACCGACAGCAATATATTGCCACTTGGCACTTTTCAGACATGATCTATGGCGGCAATATATTGCCTCCTGGCCCGGAAAGGGTTAAAATTTATGCAATAATTTATTAAAATGTGTGAAAAACTTACTAGTTCCGATTTCAGAAAAGAAGCTGAAAGTCGAAATTTATTGACAAAAAATAGATTAAGATAATTTTTAAGATACACCTGCCAAGAAAATATTATCCTATAATGAGACTTGTTAGGGGTGTTTTATGTTCTCAGGCCCAAATAAAAATGACTGAAAATAAGTTTGAAATATACACAGTATGTCATGAGCTATTGCTTCAGAGAGTGACCTGTATTTATTCATTTATGACATGGAATTTATATTAAAAAAATAGGTATATTTTAAGAAAATAATTTTAATGATTTTTGTCTTGAACGAAATTAAGATTTTTGAAAAAACACGTTTTTGAAGGAAACTACAATATTTATAATAAAATATATTGTTTATGTAAAACATGTTTTTTTTACTACAGTGTTGATAATGTGTAGTTTGGGTTTTAATTAGTGTAGACAAGGAATTTACACTTTGATAAACATTAGTATTTACCCTACAAACATTGTGCAGTTTGCATAGAATATGTGGTAGATATGTATGAATTTGCAAGTTTTAGTAATAAATTTGTTTAAAAATATTATTATATGCATAACTATCTGCTGTTATTTATCAATTTCTTCAGTATTATATGCTGAATAATAAATTAGTAAATAACCGATATTGAGCTGTTTTATTTGTAAAAAAAAAACATGTTGTGTTATACCCCTTAATGAAGTTCGTAATGAATACCCCAAACTATGTTTCCGTGGCAATCAACAACTAATTTATATTTAAAATGTTGTCTACTTAACCCTTTCCGGGCCAGGCGGCAATGTATTGCCGCCATAGATCGCATCTGAAAAGTGCCAGGCGGCAATATATAGTCTCCTTGATATTCGTTGTTTTCTTAAATACATACGACGTCAAATGATTAAAGTTTTATATTTTTTTATTCTATGGTATATTTGTAGATAATTAATATGAATATCATTTTTATTTTGGAGGTCTATGCATTTTTGTTTTGTAATTGTCATGTGACATTATCAGCTGACTCGATCTTTTGTTGTTAATTCTTTATGCTTTAGTGTAATCGTACTATTGTATGCTGGATTCTTCTTCATTATTTTATTTTGTGGTTGTAAATATTAGTAGTGTTAGTTGATACGTGCTTAGCTATTGTGTGTAGTAGTTACAATGACTGACAATTTGCAATCTCACGGGAGTGAAATTGTAAGTAGCACATTATTGTAAATTGTAAGTAGCACATTTGTAAATAGAAAAAGTGTAAATAAATTTGAAATAAAATTGTGTAAATATTTCTTGGTAAATAGTGTTTTTTAACTGTATTGAAACTGTTTATGGATCCTACAATCATCTGTTTACCGGTACATCCATAATGTGAATATTTATTTTAAGTTTCTTACAATGTAAGAGTCAGTTGCTTTAACAAATGTTGCGAAGTACAATAATTATGCGTATTTATACAAAATGTGTCATAAAAAATTTATTTATGAGAGAAATAGCACAAAATTTTGTATGGTTGTTCCTTTCTAAATGTACAATATAGTAAAATAGCTTCTCACAGTAAAATTATTTTTCCTTTTTTAGTTATTTGCAAAAAAAAAAAAATGTTTTAATGTTATCTATTAAAACATTATTTTTTAATTTTAAATTACTTAAAACCACATCTATATATTTTGTTGTTGATAGTATATATCTATACGAGTAATTTGGTGCAACTTTTAGGTCATTCTCTAATTTTTATGAAAAATTATAAATTTTAATCTAAGAGACTGCAAAATCGCCAATTTTAGCCTGGCACTTTTGACTAGTCACAAGGGGATATGAGATGTGAAAAAATGTTGCAACATCTCATATTTGGTCCTGGCCCTGAAAGGGTTAACAAAAATGTAGTTCTATGTACTTGAGGAAACACAACATATCTGTTCTGTTTGTTGAAAATGTATATACTTAAAATAAAGTTGTACCTCTAGCTGTATTGAAATATAGCTTTTTTATACCTACAAAATAAAATATTTTGAATATTTTAATACTTTATCTGTAATCTACTATGCCTATTACAAAGGAAAATAACTTATGTTCCAACAGCTGTTCCAAAACAGTAAAAAAATTATGTTGAACTCCAGTTATTTCCTCAGAGTATTAAATTGAAGTATGTGTCCAGCTACAGAGAACATACACAAAAAGGGTTTTATTCGACAGCTGGTGAAATACATAAAATGTATAGATATGCGTATTGACTCCTGATGTATCGATGGTATTGGCAAATTGGAACTGACTGACACCTGAGGTGTCGACGGTATTCTTAGGTTAACAATATTTAGATGCAAAATATGACAAATATGGATAATACAAAATGAGTCACAATAGTATTGAGTTATGTTTATTAATAAATAAATAAAATGCAAAATATAGTTTACATAACTATAAATGGAATAAAGGTATTACAATTAGATATCAAAAGTACTTAAAATATAAAACACAAGTTATAATTAATATAATGCCACATAAAGGAACTTGCAAAAAATACTATAAGCAAAAGCACTAATTAATTAGCTCTTCGTTGATCTTGTACTTTGGTATCAAATGACTTGATCGCACTCAAAACTTGATAAAGACCTTCCATGAGGCCTGACAGAACTTGTCCCAGATCTTGTTCTGTCACGACAAATACATCTGCAACAAATAAAGCAATTGATTATATACTTATAAACTAAAGATAAATGCGCTGAAAAAATCATAACCTTATATGTAGAAAATTCATGATTTTGATGGAAAAATAGTTTTATAATTAAATACATTGAAAGAAATAATTTTTTATATCTTATAATTTACACTTTACAGGTCATAATATATCCAATATGTTAGTAATAATAACATGTAATACTAAAACACACAGTAGATACATTTTTCACTTCAATAAATTTTTTTTTTTGTATTGTAACAATTTGGAATAATTGTATTTAAAATAAGTCATATTTTAATGTAGTCCAATTGAAGTTTCATGACTTTGTGTATGTAACTGATAGTAATTCACTTCACTAATAAATGTGAATAGTAATCAATTATTATAATTTTATTGATTTTGGTTTTGGTGACAAATTATCTTTTGAAATATTTATATTTATTTACAAATTTAAAAAAAAAACTTCACTTTTCAGCTCACAATCTATTTTATGAATAAACGAATTAATCTTTCTCGTGTGATGTTAATATTTCACCAGGGCATTATACAAGAAAAATGTATGGGGCAATAAATTTTATAACATTATGATGTGGTTATTTTGATTCATTTGAATTTTCTAAGAAAACAATTTCGCAAGGTACTGAACCAATCTACAGTAAGAGATGTATTTTCCCTAAATTCTTTGTGACCTAAATAGTTGATAAGAAATTTAATATCTTAAACTAGAAATCTAAACTAAATATCTCATCAAGCTATGTGATTTAGATTGATGATTGTGCCATACATTGTTTACATCTAATACATGGTAAAAATATGACAATTAATAATTATACATTATGTGATTTGAAATCTGTTTTACAGTTTAATACTACAATGGCCATTAGAGTGTTAAACATCATTCAAAAGCTTATGTACCCAACATATGAAAACATCCATTATTTCTTATAATTGGTTTAAGCTGATCATGTTGGTTTTGATTTCCTAGTCAATGAGCAATAGCCAAGATATGGTTCTACTTTGTCTATGTATTATTTCCTTAATATAATATTATGTATGTTACAATATTTTCCACTTATTACTGTCCAGAAACAATATGTATATATAGGGAAGTGAATACCAACATGTAGAATGATGAATCTACATTTTTTTGCTGTTCTGTCAAATACCTACTGATAAATACTACATCGTTCTAGTTGTGTTATGTTTCTAAAATATCTAAATTTAATATGTTTATTCACAAACCAAATTAATTCTGGAAATTATAGCTATCAGACTGAACAGTTTTAGACATAATCATCCCTTCTTAAAATGTATATAATATTCCTCTATATTACAATAGATGATTAGAAATAAACATTGACATTAGTGTTATGAGTTGGCTTGCCACTAGAATGTAGAACACACTATTTATATATTTACAACACACAATATACCTGGATTCTCCCTGACAAGGTGGTAGCAGTAAACACTCAGGATGTTGGTGATGTCGTCCTCCTCACAGCCCATTGCGATGAGCTCACTTGGCCACATTCCCCTGTCAATATAAAAAAGACCTCATCACTATGCATTCATTTAAATTCATTCTAAAGTGAAATAAGAATTAGTGAAGAAACATGTGAGTTGGTAAACCTGAAAAATTTACAATTATTATTATTCCATAATTTTTAATGAATTATTCTCAGAATCATATTGTGAACGACGTGACGAACTCACCGGTTGTGGTGTGCAAAGTGAAGTGCAGAGTGCCACTGAGTATCCTGCAGCAGTTCCACCAGTGTGGCCTCTGTCTGGTCCGGAAGAGGGGATGGAGAGGGCGAAGCGGTGGGGGTAGGAGTGCCCTGGTCACTTGATTCCAGCCCTTCCTCTTGTGCGTGGCTCAGTGACTGTCGCATCTGTGCAACCTCTGATGATATGTCATGCAACTGGAATAACACATTTTGGCTTGTACCTATATATTTGTAATTTTCAAAGAACTGTGATGAGGAAATCAAGAAAAACAAGTTAAATTGATTTGAATACTTGGAAATAAGTACCTGGAAATTAGAATAAAGAGAAAAAGAAAAACAGAAGTTTGAGGGTGAGGCTGAGTTGGTATATTTATAGTATTCTTGTACATATTACGTTAAGAATCACATATAATTTATAATTTGGTTTACAATTTTATAAATCATTTATATTACAGTTAAGAAGAAGAATGTTAACACCCTTTGAAACTCATCTTTAGTCTGCTGCTTGACTTTACAAACATTTGCAACATGGACATTTTAACCTCATCATTTATCGTTGCAGCGTTAATCCCTCAGATCTATCTTTAAACACAGGAACAAGGTGCTAATCAAATCTGTACGATCAAGTTGTGTCCAGCTGAATGCTTTAATGAGATCTAGAGTTTCATGTGTGAATGAACATTGTCAACATTTTTGGTACCCAGCATAAACAGCAGACTTCGTAAAGATCTTTGTAAAGTTGTCATATTTTCATAGAGACCTTCTTAACCCATTGGCAACTGTACTCTTGGAATGGCTGCATTACTCTTCAGCTTTGTGGTTTTAGTAGCAAAATGCAAGCTTTTACTAGGAAACGTTTCCTGAACTTTTTTCTTAAGTCTTTTTATTGACATTTTTTTAAAATCTGCATATAATTACCTAAAAAAATATTTACGCCATTTTGAAAAAGAGCCATCTAATCCTGTTTATACAATCACGATTTATAGTTTTACAAATTTTATACTTTACAGATTATTTCTAATAAGATGTAAATCAAAGGTATTTATACAAATCTAAATAATTGTTTTATAAACCAAAATCAAATTTCATTAAAAACTTATTTTTAATATTTGGAATTTTTTTACTCACATGTAATTAAAACTTTATGGTTGTTATAAAAAAAAAACTGCTTCATCTTCACTTTCATTACTCTTCATGTACATCCAAAAATAATGAGCCTATTTCATCCTCATCACAAACAAAAAAACAAAACATTACAATACAAACATATATTACTCAAACCAATAGCCCGACTTGCGTTTAAACTGCGTAGTTTCACGAACTGTAACAGCCGGTGCACAGACAGCTGGTACCACAGCCAGAGAACAGCAGATGGAAGCAAAACGCCATTTACTAATTTTATGTTTATGTGTTAATATGAAATAAACATACTGAAATAACACATTGTTTAAAACTTGCTCGGCAATCAGGACTGAGTATACTTCTATTTCAGCAGGATTGGGTCAAAACTCCAGGAACTCATCAGATAACTTGTGAAATTGTATTGTGTCAATTCTTTTTGCTTTGAATATTTAGTAATGGCTAAGAGTAGTCCACTTTCTTCCTTGCCATGAAGATTTGTGAGGGAACACTGACCCATTCTAGTACAGAATATAATTTGACAGACCTAATAATTCATCAGTGTGGTAGTTACTCGAATTCGACATTGTGTAAAGAAACAGAGCTCGTAAAACGCTACAAATACCTGGAAGTTGTTTTTGACTCTCGCTTAAAATGGTCTGAGCACGTTGATTATGTCCTTAACAAAATTAGAAAGTATATTTATGTATTTAGGAAACTAAGTGAAATTTTAGACGGAAACGAGATAAAATTAGCGTATTATGCTTACGTCCAGTCACTTCTTTCCTTCGGTAACATCGCGTGGGGCGGTGCGTGTAAAACGCTTCTTGAACCTTTTTTCATTACGCAAAAGAGTATACTAAAGGCAGGGTTGAGGAAAAATGTGCGTTATCCAACTGAGTCTCTCTTTCAGGAATCCTCCATACTTTCACTATGACAGTTATATATAAAAAAATTTACTAATTTACATCCTAAAAAAATGCTAATACAATATTACCAGAAATGTTGCACTCTTACCAAACAAGATATTCAGAACATGTTGGTATTCATGTAATTAGATTAGATAAATCCTTTTCAAAAACTAATTCTAAATATAATGTCACAGAACTATTGTTACAAATTGGAGTCCAAGGATCCGAGACTTTCATTCACTCAGACTGGGGGCCAACCTGACATTGACCCCTCCTCATCCCCCCCGGTGCTCGTCATATCACGGTCTTGTGTATGTGGTCTTAATTCTACAGATGGTTTTGTCTAATACAACAGTATTATCTCTTATCTCCTTCATCACACAACTACATTTCTACATTTTATGCATTAAAACCTTATAACATAAACTTTTTAGTACGACTCTAGCCTACGCACAGGCTGCTTGCCCATGTAGGCTAATTTCCATTGTAGAATATATGTTAATATGTAATATATAGTTTACTTAAATTATATAAATAATATTTATCCAACTACTGTACTTAAAATTAAATTGTTTTATTTTATTGCCACTTAGTAAGTATAGTAAAAGGGTAATTTACTATTTATCAAATGTAAATAAATATAATATCTTGGTGTATATGTTTTTGGAAATAAAAAAATGTTTCTATTCTATTCTATTTCCATACCATTTCATCACTTATTGTATATTTAAGTACTTTTAAACTTTAAATGCCAAGAAAACCAATCACTCTACTTGTTTTACAATCATTAGAGGCATTTTTAATTCTCACAAATATAAACATTTTTAATCAGTTTCTTAAACTTTTTGGTAAGTTCTATTTACTTTTTATAAAGTCACAGGTTACTTTGAACAATATTTTGTTGTTCTTCGTCAATCATTGGCACAACACGTATTGTAGGACAGATTTGTTGTAATGACCTGATTGTCATGGGCTGTAGAGCATAGGGCGGTGAACATCTTGGTGGCTGACTCCAGCAGCAGCAACAACTGGAAATGAAGTTTGTACAACGATCGTCCAACGTCCAGCACTGACTCCTTGTTTCCCACTGCTTTCAGGGAGTCCAAACACTGGAAAACCATATGTACAAATATAACCATTGGTTCAGAACAATGTTAATTTTTTTACATGCAATTTTTGGTATTTAAAACAAATTTATATTCATTATTACCCCAGCAGCATGATCCTTCCTGTCCAAGAAAGTGTCCAAGTGCTCCTTGAGTTCAAGCATGCCGAAGCGAAGGGACTCTGCCAGTCTGGGACCTGCAACTCTTTCTGGACTGAACCAGACAAGAGGTGGGTCTCCATGGAGAGCCAATGTGTCGGTCAGTGAAGCCAATTGCTGGGTCAGTTGATCTGCAGACACTCCACTTTCCGACAGGTAGTGACATGCCTCTCGTGTCAGACATACACTTTTCCGCAATACATCCTGCAATGTCGTTAGTTTTAAATTTTACTGACGGAATTTGTGCACAAATTAAGGCTTATATCTTATTTTAACTAACTGGACAAATCTTAAATGTCTGCAGATGGATACAAAAAATAACAGTCAAACATACAGAAAAGTAATAAAATTCAGATTTACTTTAGAATCAAGTGGAATAAAGTAAACCTAAGGAATAGAATAAGTAAAGGAATAAGGCTTGAATGGCTTAAGACCATTACTAGCTGACAGTTTCTGTTCAACTTTCCTGCCACTATCTCCATAGTTAGCTAAAATTTACATTCAGCTAGAAATAAACAAATATATTTTTGAAACAGAAATATATTTTAGTTTTGATGATTTTAACATCGCTTATTGTTTTTCAACTTTTTTAAAAGTTTCAATACTATTAATATTATTTAATCGTATCAATTTGAACTAACAGTAAAGTTTGTAAGAATGACTAAAGAGGAAGGAAGATGATTAAAGTAAAAATGTGTATGTAGAGATGAAAGTTTGCAGATCAAATGTGAGGTATGTATGGCGAGAGGTTCTATATGCCAATTTGAAACTTCAAAGATTGTTGACAATGAGAAATACAATTTTGTAGACATGTTAGCTAGACAAACAAACAAAACATTTTTTTCTTGGTCTTTATTAATAAATGGTATTATGTTCAAGTAAAAATCTTTAGCTAATGTTGAACTATCTATGATAGCATTTTTACTCTTTATTGATTTAAAAATGGAATTAATGACACAATGCTAATTTCAACAGATTTATAAACACACCAGATCAGTACACCTTTACCTAATTAACTCTCAATAGCAATGTTTGTTCTATAATTTGAAAAATGTTGTTTTCTAATAGCTGGTTTTGCGTTATCTGTTGTTATTTTCTCCTTAATTTTCATAAGAATTTACTATACCTTAATCACCCTGTGAAGTAAATGGAACAGATTCAACGGTGAAGCTGGAACATGTGCCAGTAGCCCCTGAATGTGCTGTCGCCATGCTTCCTCCGTCTCATCTCTTGTGATTGGGCGGAATGATGACATGAGAGCTGACAGGTTTGGTGAAGCATTGCAGGGAGTGAGATCACCCAGATCTCCTGCACTTGACCCACTACAGGATCACCAAATAGATTTAAAGACTAATTAATTTTTCTGTCAAAATCTATGTAAGCATTTGATAGCTACCATGACATGATACTGATTAAGATAAATTATAATTTTTATGTAAAATTAGTAGGTTGGATAAGGTCATATTTTGGAGACAGGTTCCACATTACCAAATTTGAGGGTGAGACGTTAGTCCAACTTGCCAAGCAGAGCAGTGTTCTTCGAGGCCATTGCTTAAGATCCATTTTGTTCAACTTGTTCACGGCACATTTGTTAGTTGTTTGAATCATTTTACAGCACATCTGTATGCTGATAATTCACAACTACATTAATCTTGTAAACGTATCTTTATGTGAGGAAACATTTGCCAGATTAACTCCAGAAATACCACCCAGTCTTGGGAACATTCTGGGATGGTCCCTTGTAAATGACCTGAAACTTAAGATAGGAAAGTGCTACATATGACCTTGACCTTTCTGTACATTCCACCACGTGGTGTGGAAACACTCTCAATGGTAATGGAGTGAGTGTAAAGCTTGGCCTTCTTGTGCTAGACAGTGGTCTAACCTCTACTGAACATGTTACATACATCTCAGATTGCTATGGAAGAGTTGAGGAGTCTGTACAGGTTCAGAAATCTGCCACTGGAGGCGGCAAAGTTTCACCTCATGCAGACACAAATAATTTCTGTAATCCAGTTTATTACAACATCATCTACAGTATGATTAAACAGAAAATTTAATAACTCCAAAAATCTGTTATTCGTTATGTCATTAACTTGGGTTGATTTGATCACATTACTGCTTTTCGAGATGCTGTTGGAATGTTGCCTTTAGAGACTGTGTGTATTGCTAACTTTCTGAATAGATCACAACATGTAGACCTTTAAAGAGCACCACCATTTTCATAAGAGATTCTAATTTGGAGGGGAGGAGCTTCTCCTCCTTCAGTACAATGAATTGTTGTACAGTGAATTCTTCTAAGATTTAAAAAGTTTTGGGTGCAGAGTATTAACTGATAAATGAGAGATAAACTGTTAACATTTTTTTTGAAAGATTAGATTAAGCGAATTAGTTTATTATATAACTGCCACAAGTTACTATTTAGTTTTTAATCATTTATTAAGTTTTTAAGTTATGGTTGTTATTGACGATTTTTTATCTTAATACTGTTTTATGGCTTAGTGGCTTTGAAAACAGTCTAAATCTAGGACTTCTTGTGAATAAAGCTATGTTGAGTGGACAGAAGTAGGACAACTTACGATGTGTCAGATCTAGTACCCGAGTCTCTACGTTCTCGAAGGTTGAGGGACAAGGGAGGATAGACACCACTTTCTGCTGCTGAGTTGCCACCACCCCCAAACTCTGGTGCTGCAGCCATCTCGTCCAGAGGTGATTCTGATCCCACTTCATCATCGGACGACTCTTCAGGACCTGCTCCAATCTGATAGAATATGATCAAAAGTCCATTATACATCCAAGTGTGTTTTAATGTTTACAAAATTATTTAAAAAAATGATTACAAAATGTATAACAGAGTGAGTAGTTGTAATTACCTTTCGACTACTAAGAACTGGCGTCTTCTCACTTAAACTTTCCTCCAGGTTACGCTGACTTGGCTCCCCCTCTCCTTCCCCTTCACTCAATGGACGACGTCTAACTCCCCAATTAAAGTTGTCTGTGCTTTCTCCCTGTAAAAACATTAAATATAACAAACCTCATTATGTATAAATGTTACCATTACAAGATTTTTGCTTCCAGTTTAGTTTCAGTTAAAAAATACAATTTTTATAATTTTCTTCTAATAAGACAACTAATTTTATGATACAGGTTTTTGTTCACTAGACTTGTAAAAAGATGAAGGATAGGATTCTTAGAAGGATGCATGTTGGAGAGGAAACAGAAGAGGAACAAATACAAATACAGAAGAGGTAAAAGTGTTGGTGAAACACTGCAATTCAGCAGTTTATAGGGATGACTTTACTCAAAGAGTTTTAAAATTTTACCAATAATAAACAATAAACAAAATGTATATATTTTTAATGTCGTACCTCCACACTTTCACTCTCGTACTCAAGGAAGTCAAAGTCCTTGAAGACCCCGAAGTGGTCCGGGTTCTGAGATCCGGCGGAAAGGTCGGGTCCGGACACCTCCTCTGTGCTGCTGGCCATGCTGGACTGTCGCTCCATCAGGTCGGAGCTCTGGCTGAAGATTACCTGTAGGACAATACAACAAGCAATGCAATTATATGAGTAAACACTATTGTTCTATTGTTAAAGATTCTTGTTACTAAAAATCTTGTAAATTTAAAATTTATGTAATTAAAGGGATTTTGGTACACTTTTTTGCACTTAAAACTGTAACTGAGTAACACATTTTTGGCCAGTTTATATTATAAACTTACACCAAATAACTATATTGAAATGGTTATAACATATTTACAAATATTACGACTGCTAAATATAAAAAATTCATGAATCTCAGAAATGGAAACAACTGTTTATTAACATACATCAATTTCAAACTTGTATGAATGTACACATTTATTAGTCTAGTGATTTTAAAGAAAAAAATAAAAGTGTTACACTAAATGTTATGATTTTTAGTTCTTTATGACCTTTTCAGTAAAGTACTTAATCCTATTTTTCTATATCTAAATAGATGGTAAAAGTTATATCAAATGACAATATTGTTTTTGATGTGGTAAACTATGATGCTTTATAATGCATTTCTAGCTAATATTACACTATCAAAAGTAGTAAACAAAGTTTACAACACATTATGAAAGCATGTGAACAAATTTACCAATTACAGATTTACTTATAATAATTGTTATATATGAGCCAAATCTTTCTGCTTACTATGAACTTGTGGACAGTATAATTGCACTTTGTGTCCAACAGTAACATAAATACAAAAGGCTTAAGAGGGAATCGACCTATCCTTAAAAAATTTATATGATACATGTTAAACAGCTATGTCTTATGAAGTGTAAAATATGTTATATCTCACATGATCATTCCTCCTAAGTGAGTTCAGACTTATCTTTCAAGATGCAAACACCAATGTGTGAATGCAAATGTTTTCTACAACTGAACATCAGCATCCAAAAGTACAACCACACGATAAACTCAAAACCCTCCCTGTCTTGGACAGGGAAATAATTATAGGCAACAGAGTTTTGAACAGTTATATAATAAGAATCTTCTGTGATCAGTAAGTGTTACATAAACACCAATATTGACATATACATGGAGAATAGTACAATGCGTCAAAAATACAGAGATTGTAACTAAAATTGTTGTGACATAAATTCTTTTTCTGTATAATAGGGTCTGTCCTATAGCCAAGTAGTCAAGGTTTTCTTCAAATTCCTGGCTGCCGCGTTTCTTATGTTGTATGGGAGTTTTTTGAAAAAGAGTACTTCCTTGTAGGATGGTTTCTTTTCATACAGGGTGAACTGATGTATCAAGAGGGCAAAATTGGAGGTGTGTCTTGTGTGATGTTGATGCAGGTCTTCATTTCTTGTTTGAGGGTTGGAGACCACATGGAGGAATGCCTCACGTATGTAGAGTGATGTCACAGTGAGAATTTTCAGTTGCTTATAAATTTAAAGACAGCTTTCTTGCACTCTGATCTCTGCCAGGCATCTTATTGCCCTATTTGATGTATGAGGGCTTTCTCCAAGTTAGCATTGGAGGTTCCTCCCCATACCACTATACCATACATAAGGTGGCTTTCAACGAGGGAGTAGTAAGCAGTTTTAGCTGCATGCAGGTCACTTATATGCATTATTCTTCTAATGACATAGATTCCAGAACAGAGTTTATTACATAGGGTTTTTATGTATTACTGCCATGAAAGCTTTTCATCTAAAGTGATGCCTAGGTATTTTGGTGCTGGGTTCAGCTTGTATGCCTGACAGAGTTAGGTTTACATCTTTGTTCCTGGTGGTGTAGTTTATTTGCACAATTTCTGTTTTTGCAGTATATTTTGGTTCTAGTGAAGGCTGTGTAGTTTTAGTGTGTCTATTGATTTGTCAGATATGGTAATAACTGTATCGTCTGCGTACATGGTAGTTTGGCAAAAATTTCCTAGTTGGTCTGGGAGGTCATTTGTGAGCAGAAGGAACAATACTGGGCCAAGAACTGAGTCTTGTGGCACTCCTCTTCTTAGAGGGTCTCTTTCAGAGTGTACTCTGTATTTTGTGCCTTTTTGAGCATCTATTATTTCTACAAGCTGTTGTCTGTTGTTTAAGTAGCTATAGAACCATTGTGCTGTTTTCTCCTTAATGCCTATTGCTTGTAGCTTTTGGAGAAGCTGGTTCTGGTTAAGGCAGTCAAATGCCTTGCTGAAGTCAAGAAATAGACTGGTGACTAGACAGCCTTCTTCTAGTTGGTCGATGATGTGTTCAGTCGATTAGGGCAGTTGTAGTAGATCTGACTTTGAGAAAGCTGTGTTGTTGGCTTGTTATCAGTTCATTTTGTTCCAGATGACAAATGAGTCTTTGAAGGACTAAAATATTTTTGAAAATGTGGGTATTAGGGAAATCTGTCTGTAGCTGATTGTGTCTCTGGTAGGATCTTTCTTGTATTTTGGGTATACTTTTGCTGTTTTTGCTGTGATGGGAAAATACCTTGTTAGAGTGACTTGTTTATGAGGCCTATCAGTGGGTGGGTAAGTTTGTTTTTACATAGTTTTGCTAGTTTTCCTGATATTTCATCAGTTCTGGATGATTTTTTTGGTTTTAAAGAGTCTATAGCTTTCTGTATTTCAGCTTCTGTGGTATATTGAAAGTGCAGCTCATGGTCATGTGTGTGTGGTGTTCGTGTAGTGTTGTTCATATTGGTTCTGACATTATTGACCTCTAGCATTTTTCAGCTGCAGCAGCAAAAAAATTATTGAAGTGGTTGACTATTTCTTGGGCGCCTTCTAATGTTTCCTGTTCTACATGGAGCTTCCATTGGTTTTCGGACCTGGGTTTCTCCTTCCTTTCATTGTTTATGATATTCCATAATGTCTTAGACTTATTGTCAGAGTCACCATAAAAGACAAAATTATTCATCTATTAAAAGAAGACTTAAATTTTCTTATTCTAATCTAGAAAGCTGAGGGACAAATTGTTATTTGTGATAGTAGTTAACATAAGAACTGGTAAGACTGTATTATGGTCAAACTTCACTAAAAACAGCAACTTTCTATATTGCAATAAAGCTTTTTGATGGAAGTAATGTTGTCACTGGATAGTAAATAAACAATCTTTTAATTAATATTAAGTTCAATATTCATATGTGATACTTTCATATGACAATATTGAAACACCATGGTTATGTATTCACAACATCGCTTTTGTTTGATTCCACACCCTTTGTGAATAGGTTATGGTGTTTTATCATGGAATTAAAAAATGTTTCAAATAGAAAAATTGAATATTGCTTTTAACTTTTGAAATGTTATTTATTTTATCTCACCTTATTCATCATACTACTTTTCATCATGGCATGGAGAAACAAGTTCTCATTGGTTGTGGAGACATCTTTAAGCAAACACAACTGGTAATCATGTCCATTGATAAATCGATTGCCTCCCTGACCTCACCAATCTCACCTTGTTCATCATACTACTTTTCATCATGGCATGGAGAAACAAGATCTCATTGGTTATGGAGACGTCTTTTTGCAAACACAACCGGTAATCACGTCCGTTGATAAATCAATTGCCTCCCTGACATCACCAATCTCACCTTTCTTATCATACATTTCATGTGCTCAAGACCTGTTGATATTTATCAATAACAATTTATTACAATCTATTAATAACAAATTATGGCTCTTGATAAAATCTAAGATTTGTGGAAGTAATTCCTTTCTTATCATACATTTCATGTGCTCAAGACCTGTTAATATTTATAAATAACAATTTATTACAATCTATTAATAACAAATTATGGCTCTTGATAAAATCTAAGATTTGTGGAAGTAATTAACTGAATAATTTACCAACATGTTTGCAAAACATATAAAGTAAAATAACCAAACAATACTAGACATCAATGTGAACTTTAAAACGTAATCATAGCATTTATATTTATAAAGTAAATAGACAAATTATGTGTTGTTGGAGTGTTCTTATATTATGATGTATGCAAACCACCTGTCAAATCAATATTGCCAAAAAGCTTAAAATTTCTGGCTATGCAAATGTTGAATTATGTAATGATGGTTGGGTAATCTTAAGGATAAATAGGTTCTGTTTCAATTGGAACTTATATAAAAGATTCAAACTGAACAAATGGCTTTATTACTATTTCAAGCTACATTACTCGCAATTCTAAAAATTTCTTATATATGTTTAATTTTGGAAGGGATGGAAAAAACAAAATCTAAAGAAATTACAACCATTAATAATAGTTTGTATTTCTACTCTAGCAGAGATGCAAGCTTAAATACAAGAACAATAACAAGCGAAGGGTACAAAATTGTCATACCTATCTCACAAGAATAAAATTGATAAAAATGAAAATCACAAGGGTTTATATCTACCGCATTCAGTTTGTACATACTCTTTTTGGTAGGGGGTCGTTTTGAAGATTTCCTTTGTATTTGCTTGTGACAGAAAAAAACACACTGAGACATGCAGCACAACATCGAAGAAAACATGCAACATGGCATTAAATAAATTGAAAAAAATCAATTAATCTAAAAATAGCAACTTATGGTGTAAATACAAGCATAAGGAATAATCAATAAAGAGATATTGGAATGATTTTATGGTTAAGTAACAATACTCTACTGGTTATTAATATTTGAAATCACAAAACCCCTCATTTTCAGTGAAACCATAATACTATATCAATGAAGATCGTATAGTTTAAAAAAGTATACAATTTTATAAATAATGTACATTCCTTTGGAGAATTTGATTATGTTCTATGAAATATTCCAGCTTTAAAAATAAATGATTGAAAGTTAATTTGATATACGACAGAGAGCAACAGTGTAGTAACAAAGATGTGGCACAAAACACACAGCAGCGTGAAGTGTCAGTGGTAAACTATGAAGCAGTATATTTCAGCTGTCTTTACCTTTGCCAGAGATGTTATTAACCCATCCTAGCAGCACCAATACATCCATTGTCTAGTCATATCTCTTTATATAGAAATTAAATACAATTATTAACAAACTTGCTTTTTGATAGTTTGATGAACTCGACTTGAAAGAAATAAATCATTCAATTATTTCAACACAATTAATGATTTTGTTAGGTGATAATAAATGGAAAATATGTATCTGAGAATAAATATAACATAAAGATGTGACTTCAGTAACAATTCAAATTAAAGAAACTATTTAAAATTTTGCCATCATTTATTACTACTTAAATGTCTTGGCACAATTCAATTAGCCCTTTAAATTAATTTTTATTTCACTATTTGGATAGATTAAATTTAAAATGATCCCCTTATTGTATTTACTGTGCTACATTTTTATATTAAATATATACAAGTAGTTTGTAAAATGATTGATGATGTGAGTTGCATTGCTTACAAATTTACATCAGGAAGTTATAGAGGGGGGTATAAACAAGGCCACCAGGTTCAGTTCTACAATGAAATCAAATCAGGGAACAACATTTCACTTTACAGTTAAGACCTTGGTAATATAATAAAAGTGATAAATATGATTTATAAACATGAAAAGACATTAGAGTAACTTTTGATATTAATAAAACTTATATAAGAACCACAAGATAATGTTGATTTCTAAATAACGACAGTCACGGAGTTCGTTTTCCTTATAAGTGTGAATTTATTCAGAAAGTGCATGTTACCATATATTATTATTATTATTACTGAGCATAATTATTTTATAATTCAGTAATTAGGCAAAATGTTATTAGGAACTCTAATAGCCCAGCAGTTAAGGGGCAAAAAATAATAGTTGATTTTTTCAATCAAATGTTAACCATATTTTTTAAAATTGTGTATGACATACAAAACTGAATATGAAATAATTGATGAATTCTGAGAGCTCTATGGAAGAAATAAACTTTTAATTAATGTTAAAGAAACATTGGTTGCAGAACACACAAGCCTAAATTTTACGATATTAAAATCTTTATTTGGAAACAATTGTTAGGAAGCCATAATACCTGTATACCTTACAATAGAGAGCTTCTGAATAATTTATGATATTAAGTTTATGGTTTTAAAACAAATTGTAGTCATAACAATAAATCTAATTAAATAATATTTACAGTCTGAGAGGTAGATGTGATGACATAAAATGTACAAATACAAAAATATGTTTTTATAACTTACACCAAAAAATAAAATAGTTGAGATTTACAAAAATAAAACAGCTAAACCCAAATGCATTATAACAATGGTTCTACTGATGAGTTCATTCAATTACATCTGACAACACCATTTATGAGGAGGAATATGTCAAATATTAATCAAACAGGCGTTTTATATGCAGGAAGAGAGCAGCAGATCCAACACTCTAAAAGGGTTTAGTACATACATTCTGATAGGACTGGGGTCAAACACTAGCAATGAAAAACAGAATGAGTTAAATATTTGTTTTGTACTTACCGAAGGGCTTTTAGGCAATCCAACACGTTGTCCGCAGGTTGTGAGCAGGTTGACCAACCCCTCTCGCACTCGTCCCTGTAATAACAAATAGTGGAATTAATATATTACATCGAAATCCTCAACAGCATCACACAAACATCTGTGCCAACAGAAAGGGCCAGCATTAGCTTTTTAAAGACAGAATTTAATCATTTCCTAACAGAAAGCAAGCAAATAGCATAAAAGTACTGCATTCAGTCTAACAAGTCTAACATTCAGTCTAACAAGTCGTGGCAATTTATTTTTTTATTCTGGCACGTGAACGGTAACATTGCTGTGCCAAAAACACAGACTGGTTTCTAGTAGTTGTCCTTATGACTCGTTCATTGCCATTACAATCACAAAAGACATTTTACAGTCAGATAGTGTTATTCTCAAATTGTATTAATGCATAAAAAAAATCATATTTAGTTGAAATACTTTCAGTTTTTAAATAAATTTATCTCAATAAAGATTTGATTACAAAAACAATTCTTTTAATATAATTTGGATAACCCTGAGCATCAAACGACCGCATTCCAGATAGTCACGTTCCTACAGTACTTTATACACAGGTTGATCTACCTCAAGGACTACAAAACCTTTTCAACCTTCCTTCCAATTCGGTTCACTTACAAAAGTGACTTTATTGAGACAATAGTAAAATCATGTTATAATGATTTTTCTGATGTTATTCATATTTTGCCATATTGAGTTACATATCAGCTTGTCTACTGTAATTTTTGCTCGTTCTTCACCAAGTTTTGTTCATACAAGACACCGCTTTTGAAATATGTAAAATGGACCAATAATTCAAACAGCTATTAAGTAGCATTAGAAAAAAATTCAGCTGTTGCAGTTCAGGGGCCGTCCAAAAATTACATCCCAGAGGAGGGAGCAGTGTTACACTTTAGATGCAGTGTTACGTAACTATTAAAGTCAACAACTTGAATACGTTCATATTTGTCTGGTTCCCCCCAAAGTAAGTATTATATTTCCCTCTTCCCCTGTAAAAGTAAGTGGAAAGAACTCTGGAACCATTCAAGAAGATAAACATTTGGAAAAAGTTGTGGGTAAACATTATCCCTTATCATAAAGTGAAACATATATAATTTATATAAATAATTTGGTAAAAAAGAATGACTCGACGGATTGTCATGTTAGGAGTGTCTGGCACGACAAGTTAGTACACGTCGAATCATCTGTAAGTGCATGTGCATTACAGTTGATGTAACAGTACAGTGAGTGCTCTGCCGAGAGATGGTGTAGTGCTTGTTTTACTACATTTTAACTAGATTTGAGTTAAAAATATATAAAAAGTACCAGGGAAAATCTGTTTCAATAATTTATTTTAAATTACAAAAATATACATACCAATAAAAAACAACAAACAGTTCAAAACTTGTTTTACAGTTTTGGAATGATAATTTGATATTAATAAATCACTGTTAACTCTGGAGTTTAAATTATCTCTATTACATTACAATTTTAGAATAACATATAAATTGGGAGAGGGGGGTGTTGGTGGCAGGGTTATGCAATTATTGGAGAGGGTTAGTGTTACTGTAACAAGGCTGTTACAAGTGGGGGTAGAGGGGCTCTAAAAAGTGTGATTTTAGCATTATGTAATTCAGGGACAGCCCATCAATCAGCTGTTCTGATTTCTACCCGTTAATGTTTTGATTATTTATATATTACATGAAATGTTTAATGTTGGTTGTAGACAAGACAAATAATTACGATTTTAGACTACTGAATATGTAGTAAACGGCATTTCTGCCAAAAGTACCCATGTTTCCATGTTTTAGTTTGTGTACGTTTTTAAATTTTCATGCATAACATCAGTTTTCTTTCGTATATTCCTACAATTCTATCCATTTTCAAAAACTAAATAATAGTAGCATTTGGCTATCCTTGATTTTCAAATTTCATAAAGAAATTATATTCAAACCATGGTCTCATCTAATTAATGCAACACATTAAAACTGTTGAGGTATATGCATTTTAAAATTGAAACAGTAATTTTTACGCAACACCCAAAAACAGGCTACCATTTGAAACTCTTGAAAAAAAGTGATGGCCACTAATAGGGTTGAAATTATATCTCTATATCCTCCATCTCCATAACTTACAAAATAAAATTCTGCAGCTATGTTCAATCAAGACCTTGATTTGTCGAAATTCACTGAAATAACATGCGATACACTAATTCATATTAATGGCTGTATTTTTGTCATTTCCAATGCAAACTAATTGTCTATTGCCAACTTTTCTTAAAAACAGAAACTAATCTGAGCATACAGACCTGACACATCCAGGGGCGTTTCCAGCCGGAGACGGAAGCACTGTCAGCTGGGGAGAGTGAGACGGAGCGACGAGGTGAGGCAGATGCTAAACTGCTCTTCTCTGTCCTACCACTGAGGTTCTTGCGTTCTATCAACGGAGTCTGAGAGAGGTCAAATGTGAAATCCATTGTGCGTCCTGTGCAGACAATCAGAGACAGTGCAGAGATAAATGCAATGTACGTTAGACAAATTCAAAATATGAATATACACACTATTAAGGAAACTGGACACAGAAGTTGAAACAGTTCTTGCCTTCTTTTTTATGTTTACATGATTTCAAGTTTAAATTGATTCTTATTGTGGAAACATGTAATGTAAGGTCATTATTCTTGCTATTCAATATAAAATACATAGTTACTGTAGGTTAATGATGCTATTGAGTAAATGTTCTAATGAAACATTGAATTTTCTTAACATATTCATTTTTGGGTAATTTTCTATGAACTAGCAAGAGTGTAATACATTTTGGGAAAGAGGTAGTAAGTTTTACCAATTTAACATCCTGATCCTCTTTCAATATATTGTTATTTTCCAATAATATTAACTCCAAAAGTTACAACTATCTTAAATTATAACAATTAGAGAAACTAGGAACCAGCTGACTTGACTAAACCTCCTGAGCCTGGATTATTGAGAACAGTGATAGGAACACAACTTCCAGTTTGGTATATATCACTTCTCATCATACTCTTCATGGAGTCCAATCTATAAATACAGACGCCAGTAACTGCTAACTGTGTGAATACGAGGCTATTCAGATAGTAAAGAACGTTTTGGAATTTAAAAAAACCAAGTACAAGAAAAACATTTTATTATATAAATGTGAAAGAGGGACTAACATACTACTTTTTTACATAATTACCATACAAATTCAGACACTTATCATAGCGGTGGTCAAACTTTGAAATTCCTGTGTCATAGAATTCTGCTGCCTGTGATCTCAGCCACTCAGTGATGCGTATAAAAAATGCCACTCAGCATGTTGTCAAAACGCTGTGTTGCTAGCCAGGTCTTCATTTTCGGGAACAAGTAAAAATCTATGACTATGGTAAGCATCTAAAACCGTAGAAGCTGTCCCAAATCCATTCTTTATGGTTCTGTAAGGATTTTTGTTACCCATCTTGCACAAAATTTGTGGTAACCTAGCTTCTGTGAAACAATTTCAAGTAATAAAATCGGTGAAACTTTTGGCAAACATAAAGAAAGTTCATTTATTATGAAACAGCGGTTCTCACGAATCTTTTCATCAACTTTAGCGACCAGATTGTCAGTTGCAATGATTGGACGTCCACTCTTCTCTTGATCATGAATGTTTGTTTTGCCATTTTAAAATTGAAGGCACGACTTCCTGACAGAACTTTCAGTTCATTACGTTGTTCCCGTACACTTCCACAGTTCCCAATGAATTTATATTGGTTTTAAGTTTTTTACCAACAAAAACGAATCGCAGATCACACTTCACAACTGGTGCACCAGGCAGCGCAGAGACATTCCTGCTGTCATGGCTGAATGCTGACTGAGGTGCTGAGCACGAGCACACCAATATATACGTGATTGGTGCACGTCTGGCAATGTCAGGTGGAAACGTTTCTTACTTTCTGAATAGGCCTTGTACATTCTTCTGGTCCAATTCCATGAGCAATATTAAATGGACTGAATAAATGGCTGTCAAATTAAAACACTGAAGACGTACATATAAAAAATATGGTAATGTTGTTAATAAATGTATACTATTACAAATATCACTACAATAATGGCAGGTACTATTGTAGTTCTAATACAACAATTTTATACTTGAAGTTTTAATAAATACTCAATTGCAATATGCAAATTAATTTTTAATTATTTAAAAGTGTTAAACAGCATTTTTAATTTTCATGTAAAAAATTGTGATTAAAGTTTTTCTCACATACCAGGCAGTTCTTTTTTAGAGAAAACCTCTGTGTCAGAACTCCAAGAAGGATGAGGCTCCCAAGTGGAATGATGGGTAGGCAGGGGTGGAGCGACCAGAGAGGAGGACCTTGTCACCACCAGTTTCAATATTTTCAATGACTCTTTCCAATGCTGACCCTGGAGTAGAAAATACCATGAGCCTTAGAACACTTTTTAAGAAATATTAGTAGAATTAACTAATAATGTTAGTAGTTAAATAATAAGTACATACCTCGATGTACTTGGCAATGACACGCAGGAGGTCAGCATTGATGGGCTGTGCAGCTGCTGAGGCGAGGTCCACGTAATGCAGCATGCAGTGGATGATGCTGAGCACTGGAAGCTGAACCATGGCCGGCCCCTTCTCTAGAACCTGATGGGTACAATAGTAACATCATAGCAGGCAAATTCATTGTGTGATAAGTAGTTATTACATTTCCAAGAGAATAAGAAATATTGAGTTAGCCAGAAGTCGTTGAAAAATCGATCACATACAAAATGGCTATGTTAAAGACTGGAGAAGAACACAAGACAATAAGATTAAAAGCTACAACAGCGATGCACATTAATGTTTCAATATTGATTTAATATCATTGTGAAAGAGTACCACTACTGACTACACTATATTTTCACATTAAAATTTATGGAATATCGGTAGACACTTAATCTTAGAGATCCTTACAATGTACTGCCTATAATTTTACAATATGTACTGAAATAATTTGGAGTTAAACCAAACCAATAAAAATGGAATTTAATACACCTGAAATTGGGCTTTTCCAAGCTTTGATCCTGTAAACTGTTTCTCTACTTTATAAACTTCTGAGTGTTTTATGAATTTTCCTTGCATGCACTAATATAAAACTAAACAATGAGCCAGTTTCAAGTCAAATGCAAGTTTTGACCCAAACTGCTAATTTTCATGAATAACAGTACTTTTCTTATCAAACCCTATAAAACTTTGCAAGAAACACAAAATACAAACATATCCAAAATAATAAATTTCACCTTGTTAGAGTGTTTTGTAGTTTACAAAAAGTTTATTTGAGTACTGGGCTATGTTCTTAGCTCATTTATACTGTGGGCAAGAAAGTATTTTTAGCTAACCTATATTTCAAAAATGTTTACTTTTTGCAGTATAGCTGTGCACATCTTATATTTTCTAAAGATCCAAAAACAAATAAACCTCTATCTGCCTGTGGCTAACAAGATGGGTTGATAAACTATTCTGGGTATGTTCATTATATAAATTTGTTATTCATGATTTTACTACTTTAAAAAATTGTTTTTTCATAACCATAAGTATTTGGTATTTATCCATTCAACTAATAGATTTAGGCACATTTTAAAGCAATGTTTAAGCAACAAAACTCATATTATTCGCACCTGATCAAATTTGAAAAGTAAACTAATTTAATACTATACATGTAGACTTCCACAGAAATTATTCTCCGTACCTGGTGAAAATAAGGTTGAATGTCACACTATACCAAAATAATTTTAACTAGACAATTTTAATAAAAAATCTTCTTACTCAATGAAATGTTTCTCTTTGAGGAAATTAAAAAAATTTAAACTAAAAAAAAAACATTTTAAGTTAATTACAGCTTCAACAGTAACAATCATATTCCACAAAAATATCATTAACAAGTTTTAATTGATTAAAGTTAAAGTAAAGTAACCAATTCTGTAGAACTCAATTATAAAGTGTAAAGTGATTTCTAAAATGGTTAGGAAACATCTTGAAGTAATCACATTGGCAAAAGGATGTTGTAGGTCTAATTGGATTCAAAAAGGCTAATTCTAGGTAATCACTTGATTTCATAGCAGTTGTCTTGTCACTAAACTATTCCAGACGACTAGACTATCACTTTACCTCCACCAGGAATGCCAGCATGTTGAGACTGAGGTGGGAGTAACTGTCATACAGGTACTTGACCACACACTTTGTCCACTGGAAACTCTCTTTGCTGAAAGTCCTACGGCTGTAGAGGGTCATTACTGTCGCCAGATTCTCCAGCTTTTTGCTCTTCTCTGTGCTAACCTGCAATTATAAATTCGAGGTCACCATTGCACCAGATATCTAGGTATTTCATTTACAAAACCAAGACCAAACCTCATGTATTATAATATCAAAGGAAAAAAAGATAATTATGAGGAACGCAATGATGACTGAATTGTGTCACATAATTTAACCCTAAAATATCACATAAGGCAGGTGTCAGTAATACCTGGGCGATGTTCTCAGCACTCATGATACAAAGCTGATTGGCGTCTTCATAGTGCAGCAGCATGTAGGGCAGCAAGGCTACCACGTTCATGGGGAAGGCCAGGCTCTGTGTGGGGTCCACCACTGGCAAATCCAGAAGAGGGGTGAATTGGGAGAGCAGCGTCATCACTGGCTCATACGTGTTGGGGTTTGTGCAGCCCTACAATCACACAATTTCATTCTGATAGTGAATACTAGTGATTGTTTGAATTTAGTTTGTTTGATTAAACTTTAGAATTCTACAATATTTACAGGTTTTTTTTCTTTCTTTAAGCGCTATTTACAATGTATAGATAAAACTGTTGTCATAAATATATTCATGTTATTATTCCTTTTGAAATCAAAACCTTAAGTGTGGTCAGTACTTAAATTTCTATCAGATGCCTTAAATCTCCTCAAAGGACAACCAAAGTCTCTGATTAAAGGTAAAAGACTCAATACAAAGTTAATTAAATATAATATAAAATTAAATTGCTTATTTATTATAAAAGGTATACATTATATAGCAAACAGAAGTTGTTTATTTTGAAATTTAAAGGTGCATGCAACATCAACATCACATTAAAATTACAACTATTCACATACTATTAAATATACCGGTTACAGTAATCTTATGCCAGAAATTAGTTAACACTATGAAAAGGTTGTGCACTAAGAAGTGTTTGAGGCAATTTATAACACCTTAGGAGTTAAGACATTTTTAACTGAATTAATCTACTTAAACAGAACACCTGTATGCATATTGTATGCATACCTGTCTAGTAGTTATCTCTGATTCTTCTGACATACTTATGTATGTCTGGCTTGGCCTCTGATTTAGGCACATTTAGACATACAAAATATTGTTCATAAAATGTAAAAACATGTCAAAATCAACAGTTGACAATTTTAAAAAATTACCTGGCGTGACTCATAAAATTGTTGTTAAAAAAGGCTCTGTTTACATTTTTTATACAGCTAAATTACTACTCATACACTTTGATAATTACATTATACAGGGTGTACATAAAGTCCTGCACAGGTATAATATTTTCTGAACGATAACAGATAAATCAACAAGATTTGGTACATCAACACTACACCTAAAAATATACCAGTACAAAATGGCAGCTGTTCAAAGGTTTTATTTAAAAAACATGTTTACTTACCAAATGTTTTCAGAGTAAATGTTTGAATTGTTCACCTCCGGTTATTTGACAGTTGGAAAGACGCACATAAAAACTATTAACAGAATTTTGCAGGGCAACTTGAGGAATCGTCTGACATTCTTGAAGTATTCTTTGTCTCAGTTCATTTAAATTTTGAGGCTTTGTTTTGTAGACGTTGTCCTTAAGGTAACAAAATGGTCTAATGGATACAGATCTGGTGAACGCACTGGCCATTCTACAGTCCCCCGCCTTCCGATCCACTGTTGCCAAAAAAACAGTGTTTAAATAGGCTCTTACGTCGATGCCGTAGTGTGGGGATGCTCCGTCCTGTTGAAACCAGATATTCTGGAAATTTTCTCCAAACATGTTTCGAAGTGCAGGTTTAATTTCATTTTCCAGCAAACGTTGGTATGATATAGCATTTAAATTTCCTTCAATAAAGAAAGGACCTACCAGCTGGGTACCTATCACACCAAGCCAGACATTCACCTTTAGTGGATACTGCGTATGTGCCTCCTGCATCCAGTGAGGATTTTCGCTACTCCAGTAACGGCAATTGTGCTTGTTTACGCTTCCATTCAGCATAAATGAACACTCGTCTGAAAACACAATATTGTTTAAATCAATTTCGTTGCGATCTATTTTGGCCATCATAGTTTTACAAAATTCTATACGTCGATCAAAATCATCTTCGTTGAGTTCGTGCACCAAATGAACTTTATAAGGCTTAAAATTAGACCATTTCAGAATTTTTTTTAACAAACGTAACAGAGATGTCATGAGTTTGTGCTGCTGAGCGTAGGGACTCTTGCGGGTTCTCAGTAAATGACTGCAATACATCTAAAGAGTTGTCTTCGGTTGTCGCAGTAGCGGGCCTTCCTGACCTATGACGATCGGAAACACTTCCTGTTTCCATAAAGCGTTGAACAGTTCTCCCTACAGTTGTTCTAGAAATTGGCTGCCTCTCGTGAAAGTAGTCATTAAATAAATGGCATGCTTCCTCGTGTGATCGTCTGTTGTTTCCCCAACGAACCATCATAAGAAGTGTTATACGTTTACGTTCGTCAAGCGACATATTGTAGTTGAAGAACTGCAAGTAATACGACAAACTCATTTGTACTAAAGCGCACTGATAGAAAGGATGGACAGCACTACTAAAACAAGAAAACTAGAATAGCCTACTATGAATAGACTGGCTAATAGGCAAGTCCAAATTGCGACCCAAAGATAAGAGCTTTCTAATTGTTACTGTTATCAGGTTTTCCCCGTTATCAATATATTAGGACCAAATTTGTAACCCTTGAGGATAACTAATGTCATAATTCACTTCTGTACAACTGACAAGCATAATGTAGTATTTAGCTGCAGTATTCGTTTTGGTTGCAGTTTTGCTTTACTGGGGTTCTAATGGGTACTAATAAAATGTAACTAAGTAAAACCTTTGAACAGCCGCCATTTTGTACTGGATCAACCTTTTTGAGTACGGTTTGCGGCATTAAACTCTGCTAGGTAAGCCCTTTACAATGATGTGCATATTGACCTATACTCCTATTTAAGATTTCCTTCTGACTCCTTGCGGGACGTCCCCATGATATTACAGAAAACTGATAGTTCCTTCAAAAAGTATATTTTTAGGTGTAGTGTTAATGTACCAAATCTTGTTGATTTATCTGTTATCGTTCAGAAAATATTATACCTGTGCAGGACTTTATGTACACCCTCTATATTTTTCTTTAATATATAGTTAAATGCATTTACCTATACAAGGTTCACTGAATTATAGATGGTACTAAAAATCACTATATAAACGACTTAATTGGGCTGTAATAAAGTAGTTAAGAACTGTATCTAGATTTTTCTCTGTTAAAAGTAATGTGAATAAGCAGAACAATTATTTTATGAAAAGCTAAGAAAATTAATAGTAAATACCTTGAGTAAAAGTGCGTGGACTCCCGGAAAGCTGTTCCATCGCAGTTGAGCTTGTAATTTGTCCACCTTCAATAAGAATACAATCATTTTAATAAACTGAATTTCAACTGATATCCAAACAGAAATACAATTATGTTACATTATTTGCTATCTCATCTAATTAACATTATTATAGTGTACTATTAACAAGTTTAAAATAAAAATTTCAGTAAGTGAAATTTTACTATACTTCATGCAATGCCACAATACTGTTCCCTGCTTTTTTATTACCACATAACTGTTTAATATACATGTACCTGTAGACATAACACAAAGCTAGTAAATGTTTATTAACATATGTATATAGTTTCACCACTATACTTTTTGACATAGAAGAAATCTTCAATATTAACATTATGTTCACCTTGTCCCTAGCGTCAGGGCGGTCCAGAGGCAGTCGGTGCAGCACACGGCCGAGGAGCCGCAGGGCCAACAGAAACTCGTGCTCGTAGTCACTCTCCAGCAGCGACACTGACAACCAGAACAACTGGGCAAGTATCGTCATCTTGTCATCAGCACTGGCTGAATCTCCCAGGAGCTTGAGCGACTGTGCAGACCGCGAGCGGCACAGGTTCGTCGAGTACTTGTTGAGACTGCAGCCTGAGCGTGACTCCAGCTCGGACAACACCCGTCCTCGCAGTTCTATTTAACAGGAAAACCTCTTTCAGTTTGTTAGTTTTTTTTAAATCATGGAAAAATGATGCAGAAAGAACTCAGGTTTGAAAAATCCATTCTGATGTATTTTTATTTAACAAAAAGATTTGCATACTTTGAAGTTATGTTTATATTTTTATAAAAGTTATAATAATTTTCAATAATAAATTATTATTGAATTTTAATATGTTAGAGCTTTGGTGAGCAATGTAGAAATTGTCTAGAATAATCCTGACATGATATAATTATTATATATATAAAGTTGTTTAGTTACCTTTAGCGTCAATGTTGGAGGGTGAGCCGGTGGCTTTACGCATGCAGTAGGACACCGAGTAGCTGGTGCTGCGGGCATGGTTGAGGTGACTGCCCATAGGACACATGCCTGCCACGGCTGCTCCACCGCCTGGGGACCGCTTGCCGCCCGTAGCTCCACCTCCTGGCACTCCTGCCACTACTCCTTCTTTGTTGTTCAGGTTTGGTGTAGATTTGAAGATCTCCTTCATAAAATCCAAGGGTCGGAAGTCTGACTCCAGCGAATCCACAGCTGCTTCCAGTGTTAGAAGTAACTCAGTGACATATCCCTGAAAACAATTTGAAATCACTTAAAAACAGAAAAATAGCTTTAAATGTTTTCTTATGTCGCTGTAAGCATATGTCTAACAATTTTTTAACTAAATCACAAAAAATGTAAACTTGAGTTAAATATCATACAATATACACTAGTGTTACACTGAACAAAGTTATGAAATTCCAATTCATTGTGGTTAGCCTAGGATCGATTTTAATAATTAAAATATTATAGGTTATATCCAACCATCAATTCAATTCAACTTCATGTGGTCTTAATGGTTACCATGAACCATTTGTTAAGATGAATTTGGATTAAATTGACAATAGCATATAACCTATTAAATTTTTATTCATGAAATTTCAAACAACTGTATATTTAAATAAGAACAATATTAGATGCAGTGGACACTCGGTGTTTAAAAAGTTACTGCTGTATTTATAGTTAAAAGTAAATAAAATCAAATGTTTAAATAATACAGCTACTAAACACGAAATGAAATGAAAATACATAACAAAAATGTAATATAATTCACAGATATGTAGTACACAGATTAATAAATTAGACCAATAATGAGATTAATATTACATGAACTTTAACTAGAGATGTCAAAATTGATTGAAGAATGACTTTTCTTATTGTATAATTAACTAATGTCGTTCCTTACCTGCATGTCCTCGCCCTGCTCAGCAACAGTCTCGACAAGGCGTGAGAGCACGTCACTCAGCATGCGCGAGGTGATGGGGACACGTAAGGCTCGGAACAGCTGCAGGCTGCGACCTGCGTAGTGGCGCGAGGAACACGAGAGGCCCAGTTGCAGGGCGGTCTGAGCCCATCGCTCTGAGATGAGTGCATGTGGCAGTGAGTCCCGGAATATCCTCAGTACGTGCTGCAAGAACATATCCAGCTGCTCTACGCTACGGCAACTCCATACCTTGGCCGTTATATCTTCATAGCTCCACAGCACCTGATTTTGCCTGTGTACACAGCACCACATCACTGTTAGTTTAGATCACTTTCATTTAGTGTACAGAAATACAATTATAATGAACTTCGGCCACAGCCAGAATTAATAACAATTGAGATTCTCTAACATTTATAAAAACTCAACCTACCATCAGAAATCAAAAATCATCATTAAGTTTATTTTACAGGTGAGCACATATTTTATAGTATAGTTTTTTCCAATTACTAATTGTCTATACAGTGATAAATAATTATTTACAAACCAAAAAATCATACAATACTGTAATTAATGTAGCATACTTTTCACTATTGTGAAACAGTAAATACAATGTTACATAATGTATTGTGAAGGAATATACAGTAAGTTTGTATTTATAAATTGAATTGAATGTAGACTTTCAGAAGATATGTTTTTCTCAATCATGTTCAGACTACCAAAAATCTGACAGATGTTATAAGTAAAGTGGAAGAACTCATGAACAAGTGTTAACTACCACCTGCTGGTTAAAAGTTTTAGTAATAGCATACCTGTTATAACCCATTTACTCTGTACAATATATATAACAAAAATCAAATTTGCTAAATATGATCATATGTGCTGTTGTTTTAACAGCCTACAATGTTAACTGGTAAATGATATTAAACATAATATGATTTGAATGTTTACCAAATTACGTGTTTTAATTCCTTAGTGGTTTGGCTTAGTTGTATATGTACCTGACATCACCGAATGGTTACCAGTTGATTGTATCGCTGAGCAGCAATGAGATATTTTCTTTCAAAAAACAGACTCTTACCTTACTAATATTGTCAGGACAGGAATTGAGCAGAAACAAGTTGTAGATTTGTATTTTATCCCAATTGATAAAAAGTACATGAGTTGTTAACTTTATGTGTTCTAATAATAAATTAGAACACATAAAGGCAGCACACATAAATAGAACACATACATTAGAACTCTGAGGAAGGCAGTATATAGTATTCGTGAAATATAAAGATTCTATATAATACTACCAAGGCTTCATATAGGTGAGTTTCCAAATTTTATGTACAACTAGCAGGTACCCACAGTTTTGCACGCAATTTTTGAAATCCAAGTCCTCACTACTTAGTAAAAGCACTTATGATGTAATATGATGGACTCTTATGAAACTTTTCAAACGAAAGTAGGCATGTATCAGAGGTAGATATTATTTTAGTAATTATGGTTAAGAGGATCAGAGTTTAATCTAACTCTTATGTTAGTTTTGCATTATTTTTCCGTTACCACAGCTGAGTCTGCCTTGTTGCCTCGATCAAGAAAATATAAATACATAGGTCTAAGAAACCTACTTCAGTTAAAAAGCCTTTACTTCTAGCTCTTGTCATATACTTCTGGTTAAAATATTTCCAGTGCCATAGTAGTGTATGCCTTGTTATCTCAACGAAGAAATGATATATGAGGACTGGTAATAAACATACTTAGGACTGAGAACCCTACTTCAGTTCAAATGTGTCTACTTCCAGCCATTAAAATTCACTTACATGCCACACTGGTTTTGGACAGTGCCCTATTACCCCAATCGAAAAAAAAACTATATTCATATGTATAGTCCTCAGAAATCTACTTCAGTAAAAAAATGTCTACTTCGGCTCTTGTAAACTACTTTCGGTCTAAGCTATTTCCAGTACCATAGTTGAGTTTGTCTTGATATTACGATGAAGAAAATATACATACATACGTAGGACTGAGAACCCTATTATGGTCTAAAGGAAAATCCTATTTAACACCTATCTATTTCTGGAATAAGGAGGAAATTCTTATTAATTTCATACAACATTTCAAAATAATCATTAGTAAGGTTTTGCATAATTTTTCACATTGTCGTCTAGGAAGAATGGATTGTTGAGGCATGCTATTTTTCATTTCACTGTTTTCCCTTAAGCCAACCTTAAAATGCCATATCAGAATGTCAAGGAAGCTCACCAGTTTGAAATACCTTACGTGAAAAGATTTATAGCTTTGATAATTAAGTTTGGTTTTGTAATAGTGTTTAAATAATATTTACAATGCATTAAATGTTGATAATTCATGACTGGCACAATCTGGAGTAAAAGTTATATATTAACTTTGTCTTTGCTATCAGTATCATACTACTAATCAAGCAGGAACACTGCTTTTAAGTATTAACTGTATACTTAATATTTGATAATATGTTAATTTAAAAAGATCTTTCAGTGAAACTTAAACTTTAGCTGAAAGTATCAACAGCTGTTTAGTATAAGTTAAATTTTGTTTATGAAACATAAATATTAAATTTTTTTCCCAATTCTAAACTACTCCAGGTAACTTTTCCAATCTTTCTCTTCATATACACCTTCCTCGGATTTCAACAAATATGGAAAAAAAATATCTGAATTGGTCCAGCCGTTCTTGAGATTAGTAGTTAACAACGTATTTTCCGATTAATTTCTCTTTATAAAAACAGTCAATCAGGTGTTTCTAAATACAGACAGCTGAGATGACAAAGCAAAATGAAAATGAATTAAACAATAATGTGACATTACATTTAATTCAATAAACATTAAAAAACTTGTATAAAATTCAAAATTATTTCACAAATGTTACTGATATTGTGATTTTATATGTACACATCCAAATGGAACATTTAATATTTATTTTGCAGTGATACTAAACGTTACTTGATTGTGATTGCTTTAAGATTTACTGGGCTGAAAGAAGTCAACTCAGTGTGTTTAGTAATAAACAGGTCAAATATTAGAAAGATGGTTAACAGTTTATGATAATAATGTTACGAGTATGTGGGAGAATGTTCCAGATAAACTGGTCCACCTCTGATACAAAGGAATGTGACCGAACATTCAAGATCTTGACAATAACAAAAGGTGATAATAGATAAACCGTGTTGAAGAGAGAGCTTTCTTCTTATTAATGGATTGGGTCACCTTCTTTGATCTGGTCTGTTCCTGCTCCTCCTACTTGAGTGGTGGATGTGCACTGTGACACTTTATGACTTGTCTAGTAGGAGCTGTAGTGACACAGTGAGGAGCTCCAGAAATTAACTTGTTAAGTGACAGAATTAGTGGTAATACTTGTAATCGTGAAGGTTGGAATTGTGTTAATGATTATTAACAGTGTTAGTGTTTAGACTCGTGTGTGAATAGACAGGCAGTATAGTTGATAGTGGTATTGTGACAGGATAAATTAGTGATTCTTTATAAACAATTATATTATGTAGACATTCAAAATAATAATTACATAGTAAACAACAGCCTAGTACTAAGTGTATATTATTTATTTAGATTTATTTATAAGTTAAATAAATATTTAGTTGATTCCAAATTCACTGAGTATTTCATTTATGCAAATCCATAACAATAATACTAGTAATTATGAAAGAATAAATATATTGCTTAATATACAATCTCACCAATTCAAAATTTCAACTTCTACTGTTAAAATTTAAATTTCATATTTTAATTTAATTAACATCACAATGAGTGTGAGTTTGTGAAGATCAAATAACTGTAATCAAATATTCAAAATTGTTACCCAAAGATGAGATGAATTACTAATTATTTAAATTTCATTATCAACAAAACACAAGGATGCTACTGAATTTAGAAATAAACACCTTGAAGCGAGAAAGTCAATGAGAGACTTGATGACGTCCTGGACAGGCATGTTAGGGCCAGGCTGGGGCCCAGTCCAGGGACTTTCTTCCGGGACCACAATGACAGGAGGGTTGGCTGGTACCACATCCCCTTGGGAAGGGGGAGCACTGGGTAATGCTGCCAGACTGTTGGACAGAATCACAGGACCCTGGAGGTAGCTGTCGAACTCTGTGTCAGGCTCTGTAACAATATTTGTATTAAATCATTGACACAGAATCACAGTACCCTGCAGGTAGCTGTCGAACTCTGTGTCAATCTTTGTAACAATATATGTATTAAATCATTGACACAGAATCACAGTACCCTGCAGGTCTCTGTGTCACGCTTTGTAACAATATTTGTATTAAATCATTGAAACAGAATCACAGTACCCTGCAGGTCTCTGTGTCACGCAGGCTCTGTAACAATATTTGTATTAAATCATTGACACAGAATCACAGTACCCTGCAGGTCTCTGTGTCACGCTTTGTAACAATATTTGTATTAAATCATTGAAACAGAATCACAGTACCCTGCAGGTCTCTGTGTCACGCTTTGTAACAATATTTGTATTAAATCATTGACACAGAACCACAGGACCCTGCAGTAGCTGTCATAATCTGTGTTCGGCTATATAACAATATTTGTATTAAATCATTGACACAGAATTACAGGATCCTGAATGTTGTTGTCAAACTCTGAGTCACAAACAACATTTTTAGTAAAGGGTGAGTACAACTTTTGATAATTTCATTGTACAAGAGAAAAATTATCACTTAATGATGGAACTGTAAATTATAAAATGTTTAATTGCAGAATTTGGTTCTTATAATGCAAATTTGTGCAGCCATCTTTACCACGTTCTAATGTATTTTGAATCATTCCATCACTCATAATATTTTCTCCATAAATGTCATTAATCTAATGATAAATGTAAGCAGTCTCACGCTTTTAGCACTAAGAAAATGAAAAACAAAACAAAATCATTATGTACTTTAGTTGTGGGTTTTTCAATCAGTTCACACACACATTTGAAACACTAGTAAATGAAAGTATACACAGTTGACTGTTTTTGTAATGGTAGCTGTGACTTGCTAACAGATATAGGATCACAGTGGGCATACACCAAATACAGACTAGTGCTACAGCAGTGGAATTTCAAAAAAGTACTGCATTTTAAAAAGATAAACCATCAAATTAACACATTAGACACTGTATAATTTGAGGTTATTCATATATTTAAGAATGAAAGTAAAAGTCTTTGTTACAATCCTTTAATATTTTGATATAGTGTTGTTCTCAAAAAGGATATAAACTGTAATGAATACAAACAAAGAATCAAAGAAAATATTATATATAAAACTTTATAATTTTATAACGTTATACTATAATCTCAAGAGCAACCCTTAAAAGTAATAAAGTTGATCTTCAAATTTGTTAAAACATGTTGTTGCTATGGTATTTTTTAATTATACAACTATTTTCATATCAATCTGAACACATTATTTTTGTTGTTTTGTTTAAGGCAAAATTGCATTGTTTTTGTTTATAAAACACTTATTTTATACATATAACTTTGTAGTTGAATTTAAAGTTTCAGCTATAAGCTGTGAGCATTGTATTTTGAGACAGCATTCTTTTACTTGAGTGATAAAACTTAACCAATTTATCTATATAGCTTTTGTTTATTTATTTAATCTATTTAGATAATTTCACATAGTTTATAATAGATCTTGCAAACAAACGTTTCAAAATTTTTTGTTTTAGGCTTAGCAGTGGTAATAACAGTGTGAATTATCTTAAAGTGTGAGGTATCTTTAACAAATTGTTACTTTAAAAATATGATATTTATTTACAATTCTTTATAATCTCTTCAGTAATATACATGGCTGCAAATAAAACTGCTGGATTCCTTATAAAATAGATCTGTTTGATATCAGAGAAATGGTTTGCAGTATAATGTTTGTCTCGAGGATATATCACTTCATAGCAAAGATGTCAGACAGTTCTGGCACTTGGTGATGTTTGTAACATGTGGATATATTGCATTATATTCATGGTGTTAATAATATTTGGAAAACTTTTTAATCCTGTCTGTTTGAAATAAAAACACTAAGGTAGAAGTAAGTTTTAGTTTCTATGGCAACACCAACAAAAAGTACATGTCAAAATTTCAAGTTACAAGATTTCATGACATTTTCTTTAAATTAAATAAAAACAGTATACTAATACTTGAAGGTCTTTTTCCAATCATACTTTGGTAAGTAGCTACTGTACTTAAAACAATTAAGACTCATTTCAAAATATGATTCACAAACCAGCCATGTGTGTAAGCCATACCGTGCATTACCACTACAATAATAGACTGTCTGTATAGTAGTCGACTGTCAATATTCTCAGTAGTATCCCAGTGTTAACACTTAAAGGCTTAGTTTACTACAAATACAAGTGAAAACCAATGGCAGTAATAAATGCTATAGTGTTAAAACTAGAACATGTCTGCTATCTTGGTGCTAGCAATACCAAACATTCCAACTAGGTACCGGAGGTGTCCCCCCCACTCCCCAACCGCAACTGTCATTATCCCACCTAGTCCTCTACATACAACCCCAAGAAAAGTTATATCAGGCTAAAAGAAAGTAACACTGGAAAATGAATTTTTATAAAAATAGCTTGTACATTTAACTCTAAAAGTGTTTACCAAATAAAGAAGTAGATAAAAAATACAAGCAACTATTAGAACATAATTGCCACAAGCCTTCTTGTACTCTTTTTAAAAAAGTACAACAAATTATTGAGTTTGTAATGATCATTTCTAAGACAGCCAACTAAATTTTATTTCTTAGATAGCCCTTTTTCTTGCCATTAATAGTAATGTATTACAGATACTTTCCAAACAATACTCTGTCCCACCAGGCTCATAGTCATTTGTAGTTTTGGAATTATACTAACTTTGATATAAACTGGTTTGCTGACACCCTCTCTAACCAGTCCAAAGGCAGTATTAGGAATATACCAGCTCCAATACACAATAGCAGGGAATTATGGTTAAGGTTTACTTCCTCTTTGCACCAAGGAATTTAGACTAAAAAAAATTGTAAATAAAGTATATTTTGTATGTAAAGTAATAAGATTCAACCAAAATTTAAGATATACAAGACTTTATAAAAACTTAAAAATTACTTTTTACTTTTCCAAGCAAGTTCAAAAAATAAATATCAATTAATATTGTCTCATAAGTTCAAAAGAACACTGTATTAAAATTATAGTTGAAAGATCACAACATAAAACCAATAACATCTTTACTCTAATATGTTAAGCAGTTAATTTTCAACAGAATGAAATACTGTATTCATAAAATAGTCTACATTTATGGATCATTCATACAACCCTCAGCCAACAGAGGATAAACCGTAAGTACTACAGCCATAAACTGGTGATGGACTACACAAGAAAATTGCCTTTTAGTTAAATAATATTGATTTTTTTGTATTAAATCATATAATTAACAAAAAAAAAAAATATATTTTTACTGTATAACTTGCGACCCACCATTTTCTTGGGAATTTGATTTGATGTATTTTCATACGTATATCTTATGGACTAGAAGGAAGTTTATATATATTCAATTAAATTCAATATATAAACAATTATGAGAGCTAAATTTTCATGAAAAAAATTGTTTAACTGTTTAAAATATATTAAAAACAGTGACAATTTAAGAAACAGTGTATATGTATTCAGAAATTGAACCTATGTGGCAATAATTTCCCTAAAATCTCACAGTATTATGATTTCTATAATACATACATATTGTCAAAACTCAGATTAAAATATAAAACCAATTGCTCTCTTTACGATGGCCCTGCAATCAGTAGGGACAATTTGCAGTATGTGTAATTGCTACACATGAGCAATATTTTTCATTAAAATATTAAATTAAATTAATCATATACTTTTAATTTTCAGGATCAAATTTATAAATCAGCAGTCTAGTTTAGTTCGAGTATCACTAATTAAAATTTATTTGATAATAATTACTTTAATTCTTTAACCAAAATTAACAAAAAAATGTATGTATAGAAATAACTTTTTAAATTTTCATAGTGATCTTTTTTGCATAGATGCAAATGTCAGAATATAACTTAGACATATATTATTAACTAACTAGATTAGAGCATAAATATCACTTGAAAGTAAGTTTTTAAACAATGATCTATAATTTTCCTAAATTTTTAATTCATTAATACCTAAATAAAAACCAATATTAACTGAAAACCTTTCTTTACGAAAACAAACATTAATAAGTCACACAAACATCTAGATATACCAATCAATGTTCACCAGTGGCGTAACTACAGGGAGGTTGAAAGGGATAAACCCCTCCCCCCCACAAGATCACTAAAAATAAATAAAATATCCGTATAACATCAATCCAGTTTGACTGAAATGCAGCAGTTGAATTAAGCCTATCTACTTAATACATAGATGTATTCAGATAAATTATTTCTTACTGCCCGGTGTGATATGATCTTCCTAGTTACGCTACTCATGTTCACTGATGTTTCGATTTTAAACTGACACATAGACACAATTTTTCCTAATAAGCAATTTTAATTTTTTGTATTTTTTAAGAATATTAGGTTACCATTTATACCTGTAAAATTGTGTGTTATTACAGGAAGAAGTGGAGTGGGTAGACCAAGACCGAGCTCCATAGTTTTGCGGTTGAGGAGGATCTGAGCGACAGACAGGTGATCTGCATGATCAGCCAGCACCAGCAGAAGGTTGAGCAGCAACTGCTTACAATGTTCGTGGACGAGTGTGCGTGAGTGGTCGAGTCCAAGAAACAAGATGTGGAGCATTAGTGGCACGTGAATAGACCAGTCCAGATCAACAACGTCCACCACCACATCGGTGAGCAGCATCACAGCAACGTTACACCTGCAACATGGCTGCCAATCAGCCTACCATAGAGCAGAATTCCCAGTTTGTAGCTAAGACTAAGGATGGAAAAGATATAGAGTTTGTAGCCACAATCAAATTCTATGTAGCACCCACAGAAAGTGTCCAAATATCTGCTCCGGGAAGTAAAACTTTAGAATCTACATCTCTTCCCCCACCTATTACAACTCCTCCTCCATCACCACCTTCCAGTACATCTCCCCCACAACCACCACCGTCCACTGCAATGCCTCCCCCATCACCACCGCCCACTGCACCTCCCCCACCACCACCGCCCACTCAAACTCCTCCAGCAGCGTCATCCAGTACAACTGTAGTGGCACCACAGGCATCAATAAAGGTTGACGTACAGGGCAAACCGGATTCTTCTGCTATTGAAAAATCTAAACGAGAAACAGAAGTGAAAGAAAGTGGAAGAGGTATTCCAAGAGATGAATCAATAGACAGAGCTTTCCCACGAGGACCTCCTGACGAATGTCCTATAACTCAATTTATTCCCGACCCATGCAGGGCAATCGATGATTTACATAAATCTCTTAAAGCCTTCCTGACTGGTTTCTTTGGTGGTGGTTGTCCACCATGTAATAGTACAGGCAGTGCGAGAATGGCAGATAGTTCAATTGTAGCACCAAAAGCAGAAGAAGAGGCAGCAAGTTCTAAAGAGAACAAAGCGGAGAGTGAGGCAATGCAAAATGAGCAAAAGTATGAAGTATAACTGATAATAAAACAAACAAAAATGTGTTTCTAATGTTGTTTAGTGATTTATAGGATTATAGGATTACATAGTAAAATATTCATTAAACCTTTCAGTGCAAGCTATTTTTCTAGGTGACAATGCAACAAGTCCGCGGCACTTCTTTGACTTGGTTTAGTAGTTATTTCAAAGAAAGGCGTCAAGTGGTTTCAATCTGTGGACATAATAGTGACGAACAAACTGTCGATTACGGGGTAATCCAGGGTAGTACGTTAGGACCAGTTTTATTTTTGATTTATATCAATAATATTTCCAGAATTAATTTATTTGGGAAGCTTTATTTGTTTGCCGACGACAGTTTGATTTTCATTTCAGGTAAAAACTGGCGAGATGTTAAATTAAATGCAATGAGTGACTTAAAGACATTAAAAAAAAGGTTTGACCAAAATATTCTTTCATTGAATATTTCCAAAACAAAGTTTATGCCTATTTCTCTGCATTCTAGTACAGAATATAATTTGACTGATCTAAAAGACAGGGTGGCGTGGAAGAGGCTCATAGACGAGGCAAAGAATCGACTGAGATTTGTTACACCCCGACAGTAAGTAAGTAAGTAATAATTCATCAGTGCGGTAGTTACTCGAATTCGACATGTGGGTGCAAAGAAATAGAGCTCGTAAAACCCTACAAATACCTGGGAGTTGTTTTTGACTCTCGCTTAAAATGGTCTGAGCACGTTGATTATGTCCTTAACAAAATTAGAAAGTATATTTATGCATTTAGGAAACTAAGTGAAATTTTAGATGGAAACGAGATAAAATTAGTGTATTATGCTTACGTCCAGTCACTTCTTTCCTTCGGTAACATTGCGTGGGGCTGTGCGTGTAAAACACTTCTTGAACCTCTTTTCACTATGCAAAAGAGTATACTAAAGGCAGGGTTGAGGAAAAATGTGCGTTATCCAACTGAGACTCTCTTTCAGGAATCCTCCTTACTTTCACTACGACAGTTATATTAAAAAATTTACTAATTCACATCTACAAAAATGCTAATACAATATTACCAGAAATTTTGCACTCTTACCAAACAAGATATTCAGAACATGTTGGTATTCATGTAATTAGATTAAATAAATCCTTTTCAAAAACCAATTCTTACTATATTTCACATATTCTATTTAGAAACATATGTAACAAATTTCAGCATTTAAATTTATTTGAATCAGGTAGTATTACAAAATTTAAATATGATGTCACAGAACTGTTGTTACATATTGGAGTCCAAGAATCCGAGGCTTTCATGCACTCAGACTGGGGACCAACCTGACCTTGACCCCTCCTCATCCTCCGGTGCTCGTCATATCACGGTCTTGTGTATGTGGTCTTAATTCTACCGATGGTTTTGTCTAATACAACAGTATTATCTCTTATCTCCTTCATCACACAACTACATTTCTACATTTTATGCCTTTAATCACTCCGACATGTAACAGTTATCTTTTTTCGACATCTAGATAACATATGTACACTTTTTAGTACGACTCTAGCCTACGCACAGGCTGCTTGCCCATGTAGGCTAATTTCCATTTTAGAATATATGTTAATATGTAATAAATAGTTTTGGTGTATATATGCTGTATGAAATTTACTTTTATACAGTCATTCATTTTAAATGTTATAACTTTGTTATTTTTGACTCGAACATTTAATTTATAAATATACTTTAGACTAATTAAGAACTTATTTTATTGTGTATTTTTTAACAAATTATATTTATAGTACTGGATGGCTTAGTTTAATTTTTTAAATTTTGGTCCAAGAATCCCGTGTTCAAAAATTTCCTTACTTAGTATACGGTGGTTTAGTTATCACTGACATGTATCATGGGATGAGGGCAGTTTGATAAGCCAGTGACTTTTTGAATCAAACAAATTATTTTCGGCAAATAAAAACTTTATTTTTCAATATAATCACCTTTTGGATCGATACATTTAGTCCAGCGTTTTTCTAATATTTTGATTCCCTCAAAAGTAATGACTTCTTCATTTGACCCAAACATCCTATCACCCAGCCATTTCTTTAGGTTTGGAAGCAGGAAATAGTCGCAAGGACTATATCTAGAGAATATGCTGGATAGGATAGCAGTTCCTAGCCCAATTCATGGATCTTTGCCATTGTGATTAGATAAGTGTGCACATGTGTGTTGTCTTGATGGAACAGCACTTTCTTCTTCGCCAAATGAGTCTGTTTTTGCTTCAAGTCAACGTTGAAGCTGTCCTAGATTTCTGAATAATATTTGCCGGTGATTGTTTTACCCTTCTCAGGGTAATCGATGTGAATGACACACTGTGCATCCCAATCCATGACCTTATTGGCTGACAAATTCGCCTTGGCCTTCTTTGATCCATGTTCACCCCAAGCAACCCACTATTTTGATTGTTCCTTGACCTCTGGCGTATACTGATGGATCCCTGTTTCGTCCACAGTTACAAAACGGTCCCAAAACTCATCCGGATTACATCTGAACATCACTAAACAATCCATTAAATGTGGTCACATGATTGCTGTTGGTATTGCGGCACCCATCTTGCAAAGAGTTTTATCATGTTCAAATATTTGGGTGAAATGTGATGTATCCTTTCAGTTGAGATACCTACAGCATGAGCCAACTCACATATTTTCATTCTCCGATTGCCCTATATCATTCCATGGATTTTATTGATGATTTCCTGCGTGATTACTACTTTTGGGCGACCTGAACATTCTGCATCACTAATGCTGGTACCACCACAACGGAACTCTGTAAACCACTTTTAACCATTGAAATTGAAGGTGCTGAGCCCCCAAGTCTTTTCTTAGTCTCAGTGATGCAGTTTTTACGTAAAAAGTAATGTTTAATCAGCACACAGAATTAACTTTTTTCCATTTGTGTGAAAATTCACGAGGTTGTTTGCTATGAACGGCTATTAAACACCAATTGTACTATGTAGCTTGTTTAAAATTAGAAAGTTGTCCACTGATAGATTACAGTTGTAAGTCACTGACTTATCAAACCGCCCTTGTAGATAAATCCAAAATTTAAGTAGAATTGAATATACCTATTTTTCCTACGCTAAGTTTGCTATATTCCTGTACCTTTTCCAGATTTTTTTAAATGTATGAATATGTAGTTTGTACCTTAGTATCTTAGCACTAAAACCAAGATATTTTTGGCTTTTGGTAAGATATTCTCTCATACTACTCATACAAATTCTTATAAATAAAAAATATATATATATATTTTTATAAAAAAGCTATAAAAATTTATTGTATTTTTTAATACATGTTTAAATTTATAGGATATAAATTATATGGATTCGTCGTGTACGGCAGAATTTCTTACCAAAAGTTACAAAAATCTTGGATGTAGTGCTAAAAAACTATGGTAAAAATCTCAACTCATATCTTAAGAATCTGATAAAGGTAAATACATAATCCAAATTTTACACAAGTAAGATATGTATGTCTGACTCACCATAATTTATTGGAATATTTCATGATGATAGCAGTTCAAACAAATAATATAAACCTTTTTTGTGAAATATTTTGTAATGATTAAAAACAATGTTCATTTTAAATACATAGTAAAAAACAATTTTGTATGGGAAGAACAAACTCTCAAAATTCTGAAGGAAACATTCAAATTTCACCAGGAAGGGTTTTACTTTACATTAGCAGGGACAGTACTTTCTCTTCTCACAACACAGCATTTCTATTAATGATGACTAAAAATTGAACAGCACTTGTTCAAGACAAATAAATATGAGATTCTATGTTCACATATTAAACAAAATGATTTCAAGAATCACATTTAAGCTGTTGTAATGGGAGTGAGAGGTCTTCCAGCAGTCCATAACTTTTCCTGGAGGAGTTGGTTTTAGGAAAGAATAATATAAATCAATTTCTTAAGCAAATCTATCAGACTTCACTGGTCACATCATATCATTTAATTTGTTGGGGAGAAGATCTATGCCTTAGCATGACAATGGTAAGTGGCCACATAAATGTACTGTAACCCTCCATGCCAGTTCTCCAGTCCTGGCCACTCTCTCTTCTTCATTGGTCGGCCCCTTATCATTAAGGTGTAAATCACTGGACTCAGATACTGTTAACCTCCTCGTCCTTCTTCTTCTATTAGCAATAGTCTATAGTAATATTTTAGTACAATAATTACACTAAAAGATTGAAGAGGATAAATTCAATAGTTTCTAAATAAAACAAATTCGAACTCTACTAATTCTGCTAATTTTTACAAATATTTAAAAAATAAAATGACCTGTGGAAGCCACTGCTCGGTTGGCCGTTGTCAGGCAGGTATTCAGTGAGAGGAGCGAAATAGCCTCCATACTCTGGCATGGGGAGGGGGTGTGGCTGGGGAATGTCATACCGGCCTGTCCCCACCTCATCCACCTGGGCCAGCTGTAACATAAATAAGTATAATTAATATTGTTAATAGTTCATGACATTTACAGAGCAAAAATTAAATTTAATAAAATATTATCTAAATCTAAACAAACCTCTGTCTCTGTGGTGGGCGTAGAAGTCTCTTCAGAGAGCATGGCAGGTCCGCTAGCCGTACGAATCTTGTCAGCACCTCTTGGCGGGACAAAGCCGCTGGCCAGAGCTCGCAAGGCAGAGTCTGACTTGGATGTGCTAGCAACAAAACACAGACAGTTTATACTTGAACCTACTAAACGTCCTGATTGGTTTGTTGAAATAAAATATTTGAAAGACAAAGCCCCTGGCCAGAGCTCGCAAGGCAGAGACACAGACAGTTTAAACTTGGGCTTACTAACAAATCTGATTGGTTTGCTAGTAGCATAAAATACGTGTAATTAAATTTTTGTGTCTACAATCATTATTACAAGATATATCTTGCTACTAATTGTTTTAATTTGTTACAATAATATTATAAAATAGATACATTATGAACATTTATAAAAGCAATTTTATATTGTTAATCATGTTTCATAGTTTAGACAAAGTTAGGTCATTAAGTACAAACAGAATTTTCTTAAACAATAATTTTGTTACCTTTAGAACCATTTTCTTACAAAAGGTGTAGATGTATTTTTTGGAGAATTTGTGACACATACTTTTATTAGCCTTTATCATACTAAATAATTCTTTTAGCTGGCTTGAACAAAAACTTTAAATTTCACCATTTTTGTGTTTAATTTTCTTTATACATTATAATTTGGTCTAATCACAATCTTTAAACTGGAATGCTGCTTGACTCAAGCTTAAATCAAAGATTTGATAACATATTCTTCAAGGGTTGAGAAGGTGAAGGAAGAGTCTCTAATGGTACAAAAACTGTTTTTGAGGTTCTATTTTATAAGTAGTTTTATTATTTTTTCAAGTCATCCATACATATGATGGACAACCCAGTATGCAGTATAAGAAGAATAGACTAAAAGCATTCTTATTTATTAAATATACTTGCAGTGTGTTATCTCTAAAAATATTTGTTTTTTAAGACTTTACAAAATATTTTAAATAGAGCTGTATTAGGAGAGCAATTAATAAATTTTTAGTGGATAAAGGCTAGACTTTTAATTATGTGTCTAGAACATATACCTATGTCATTTATTTGGAGCCAATCATTATTTTAATAAATTATTGCTTTGCTTCACATGCTTTACGAATACTCACTTCATGATTATCCCATTAATTATATGATATAAATAAAATGCAACTTTTCCTTTTAGGTAAAGAAACTGTTGATAATTACTAATCTATACTAAACATATTTTATAAATGAATATACCGAGTTTATACTTTGCAGTATCCAAAAATAAATGGAAAAATATTAATTGCTGTACGGTCTAATAACTTGCATACAGTTATATTAAATATGTTCTCCGACAACAACACAACTTTAACTCTATATGGAGTACAAAAAGTGATTAATAATATTGATGTTTATGAACTTATATCGGTGATGAGTTCTTTGGTTAAATGAATGCACTTTGGTGCAATGAATCTTTGGTAAGCACGTGCCCTGGATTTGTTACCAACAAGACTTAATACCGTTACATATAAAACAAAACAAAAAATATGTATATCATATGTATTTATTAAAAAAGCAACTAATTTGAGCCCAATATTTTCATTCTATTGAAAACAATTTGATAAATAAAATACTTTTAAGAATTACTCTTTTGATTATTTGTACTAAATCTTGACATGAACAGAGTGGGGTATATATATAAGTGATGTACCTGTATAGTAGCACATATATTGCTTTTTTGTTCAACAAAACTACACAGGTTGATCCCAAATAACATCCATTATAAAATATAATAGATATTATATAGAAGTATAATGACCTGTAATTTAATAATTACAGAATTGATAATATGTGTGATAATTAACACATAGCATTGAGATTGGGGAGGTTAATGAATATTTATGTACACAGCAAATGTACATACAGGTGACTTTTCATATTTATTGTTTGTAAAGTTTGAACATTTGCTTCATAACTTATGTTTATAAATACAGTACAAATATTAAAAAGAGAGATTTAAATTGTTTTTGATTATTAGTAGAGAACCTATGACATGATTAAATCCAGTAATTAGGTTTTGAACCGCAGGTGATGTGGGAGAGTAATAAATATTAATGAGTTGCATCCAATCACTGCTCTTTTTTATAGTTTAGAGATATTTACCCACACTACTTTGATAGTACGAGATAAATCTTCAGAATTTTACATTTAATAAAATTAATTATATGGTTGTTGTTTCGCACATGCCCTTGATTCTCTTACTTTTTCTATAATTAGTTAATAGAACTAGATGAAGTGTTTTTTGTTTAATAATTCTTACGTTCATGAAAAACATAACTAATACTAGAAAATGTAAAATGTTTACATTAAGAAACAGTTAAGAAATTATTCTTCTCTTACCATAAAGAAAATACATTACATTTCTTACTGGCAGTGTCAATGTCTACCTCATCAAGTTTGTTCTTTGATGGGTACAGTGGTAAATAACTGAAACTGAAGATGAATTTTACTGGAAAAGATTATGAAATAAAAATGTCTAACGAAGTGAAAAATATCTATTGGCCAGTAAAAGGACAAATATTGTTATATAACTTCAAACTAACATTTTAAAGTAAATGACAAACAATACTGTGTGTGATATGATCAAAATATTAAATACAGAAACAAAATAATGCTTCTTTATGGTATTCTGTGAAAATATAATGAAATCTTATTTAGTCTAGTGTATATCCTTATTAATTATGCAGCTGGACCTGTAGAATAATGTGAACAATTTAATGATTACTTTACCTACAATTGTAGATTAACTTTCACGAATGGCAGTCGTCATATACGAGTATTTACAATGAAGAAAGCTTTTATGTCCTCTTTTTTTTGTTATAGAATTGTGTGAGATGTCTCATTTTAAAGATATACTTAATATCCAAATATATTTAAAATTTGTTTGAAAATTTTCAAGTGCTCAGGTCTTGCTTCCTACTTGATTATAACACAACAGGAATCCTTCTCTCTCCTAGGAAAATACGAGGGCTGTTCAGAAAGTAACCTCCGGTCGATTGAAAAAAATACACCAAGTTAAGTAAAAATATTTTAATATATACATCTTACAACTACATCTTTGCACTATTTTTCGACATAGTCTCCATCACGATTGAGGCACTTATCGTATCTCTTCACAAGCTTTGAAATTCCTTCTGCATAAAAATCACCCGCCTGTGCCTTGAGCCAGCCTGTGACCGCATCTTTGAGCTCTTCGTCGTCATCAAACCGCTGGGACCCGAGCCATTTCTTCATATGCATGAAGAGGTGATAGTCGCTTGGCGCCAGATCTGGGCTGTAAGGTGGATGGTTGAAAACGTCCCACTTGAAGGACTTAAGAAGGGCTGTTGTTCTGCAAGCAGAGTGAGGACGGGCGTTATCGTGCAAAAAAACGATACCGGAAGTCAGCATACCACGGCGTTTGTTCTGTATAGCCCGTCGTAATGTTTTTAGTGTTTCACAGTACACGTCTTGATTAATGGTCGTCCCACGTTCCATGAATTCAACCAACAACACCCCTTTGGCATCCCAAAACACCGTTGCCATCAGTTTTCTGGCAGAAAAATCTTGCCGGGCTTTTTTTGGTTTGGTAGGCGAATCTGAATGTGCCCACATCTTTGATTGTTCTTTTGTCTCAGGGTTTACGTACTTAATCCAGGTTTCGTCACCGGTCACGATTCTGTTTAACAATGGTTCTCCTTCGTCCGCATAACGTGACAGAAAGTCTAATGCAGAGGCCATTCTTTGAGTTTTGTGGTGGTCGGTAAGAATTTTGGGCACCCATCGTGCACATAACTTACGGTAACCCAATCTTGCTGTCACTATCTCGTACAAAAGAGTCTTAGAAATCTGTGGAAAATCAGTAGACAACTCCGCCATTGTGAAACGTCGATTTTCACGAACTTTTGCATCAACTGTCTGAACGAGTTCGTCAGTCACCAAGGATGGTCTACCACTCCTCTCTTCATCATGAACATTTTCTCGTCCACTTTTAAATAAACGTACCCATTCACGGACAACTCCTTCACTCATAACTTGTGGTCCGTACACGGCACAAAGCTCACGATGAATAGCTGCTGCAGAGTATCCTTTGGCTGTAAAAAACCGTATAACAGCACGCACTTCACATTTGGCGGTATTTTCTATTGCAGCACACATTTCAAACTGCCACAAAAACTAAACTAGCGCAGGTACGATGTTCACTCGACTACAGCTTGATGCCGACTGACCTGCTTAGTGCGTGAATGCACAGATGGCGCGCTACTCCCCTCCACTACCCGCACTGTGACCAACCGGAGGTTACTTTCTGAACAGCCCTCGTAACTCCACATTCTAACAACTTATAATAATAGAAGGCCACACATCTGATGTATGCAAATTATAATGTTCTGCTCATAGTTGAAAGTCTCCTGTGAGCGTAGAAATAAAAGCTTTTACTTCAATGATCATGGCTGGGAAATAATTTACAAGGAAATAAACAACTTCATTATACAAATGAGCTCAGTCTCTTAAGGTGCGCGTGTCCACCATTCCTCACTGTTATGACTTGGCACCAAACAGTATTGTAAATAAGAACATCAGGTTGATTAATAATTACATAGTGGAACTGTGTTGTTGCCATGAGGGAGTGACAGTGATGCACTGGAGCAGTATAAGACGACCGGAACAGTTCAGCAGAAAGTCCATGTCAACCCGTTAACCATGCAGCTCCAGACCTACAACGAGGGTGTCTCCAACCCTATTGCAACTCATCCCTAGCCAACCTGCTTCCTCCAGAAACCTCACTGACATTTCTATGGTTTTAGAGAACCCTCTTCAGATAGCTGGGTAAACCCCAACATTTCTAAATTACAAAATTCTCTCCTTTGTTTGCTTCACCAAAATGCACTGATAGCAACAAATAAAGGTGAAGATCTTGCCATAGTCTTCAAGGAACTTTCCCTGATTTGTTTGTCATAACTGAAAATGGTTAAGACAAAAGAATTGTTGAATTCATCAACATTCCAAATTATAACTTGGCAAGCACGTTTTGTCACAACTTTTTTAAAGTCAGTGGAGCTGCACTTTTTGCAAAACACTACATTTCATTCACTTCATTTGAAATTAAAAACACGTGGGACAAAAATGTTGAAGCTGCAGATATCAAATTGAAAACAAATTGTTCAAAGCTGTCTGTCGTGGGAGTTTACCGGTCCTCCAGTGGAAAAGAAGAATTTTTTTCTCTAGTCCTCCTAAGAGACCTGACTAGAAACCATGGTCATTTCATTACATTGGGCGATTTCAATATAGATGTTTTCAATTGAAAAAAAATTGAAAATTAAAATTAAGGATCATCTCAATAGCGAACCTACACAGGTGTAATAGTGCTAATAGTGATAGGCTATCAGTTGATAACTATCGACCAATCACAATTTTGCCTGTTCTCAACAAATCTTTGAAAAACTGTTTTTATTAAATGATTACATTTTTACAAACACAACCTGCTCTCTGAAGACCGGTTTTAGTGAGGGGAAATCGACTACAGATGCATTATCCAAAAATCTGAGCTATGGTGGTCTCTCAGGGGTCAATACTCAGTCTTCTTTTCCTCCTGATATACATTAACAATATTGGCTCATTGCTACAACACATGTGACTCATGAGGTATGCCGATGACACAACTCTCTGCATCATTGAAAATTCAAAATTTAAGCTCGTTATTGAAACTTTTCAAAAATTGAATAGTTGCTTGCAAAGAATTGACCAAATCAACCAAAAGTAAATTCGCTGAATTCAAATTTCATACATTTCTGTCTGAGACCTAGGGAAACTATGTGTGGTCCAGCAGTTATGTTGAAAGATAACTTGCCTCTACATCCTTGAAACTGTGTCATTTTGCTTGTCTTAATGTGCCTTAACACGGGGCCAAGACATACACAGACACAACACCAGAGGCAGGAAAAATTTCCATACTGGCCGGCAGTTTTCGAGTACTTGCCCTTGCAAGCAGGTGTTGTACTATTCAATAATCTGCCAAACTCACTAAAAATTCAAGAAATGCTCAGGACATCTAAGACTCACCTCAAATGAATTCTGAGGCCTCAATGGAATTTTATGACTGACCTCAATGGCTTTTTATAGCGTGGAGCTCCTGGCATATAATTGGGAGACCAATGATTTCAGAGGAAGATAATAACCTGGTATTGAAGAGGGAAACAATTGGCAAGCAGATATAAGCTGAATGCATACGCCTTTATATGTTTGACTGGATTAGTGAGAGATAAATTTTAGCTTATTTTAAATTAATAATTAACCTTTGCCATACAATCCATTGGAATTGTCTTATAGCAATAAAATATATCATTATTGTCATATAAGAACTGCCACAATAGTGGCCAATAGTGGACAGCAAAAAGGATCAAACCATATCTATGTTATGTGTCCACCAAAATAAATTAATATAAAAACAGAAATGAATAACCAGTTAAGTATCTTGAAATTGATAAAATTGTCCTCTAGGATGCTCACCCAGTCTTGCCTGGATCCTCACCACTGTGCCGCTTGGTATGGATGGTGCCCTTCTCCACAGCCAGGTCTGCTCGGCTGGCCGGATCAGTCTGGCCGGGGCCAGGGTCTGAGTGGCTGGAAGCCTTGCGCATGCTGGTCAGTCGATAGAATGGCGGCGTTTCCGTCCGCTCTATCAGACAGTTCAGAGTCTCGATGGTCTGAAGCTCTGACATCATCTCATCCAGTAACCGATCTGCCCGGGCCCGTGCCAAGTACAGCACTACTCGCTTAGCCTACAAACCATTATGTTAAAACTGTTTCACAAAGAAAACATATCTTTCCTTTCTTGTCTTTTGGCAATAAAGGAACAGAGAGTTTTAAAAGAAAGGTATGCAAGGATAGAGGAAAATAGTAGTTTTTTAAAAGCATGTAACTAATTCATACTTATGCAGTTCTTGGATGAACTACTCCCATAGTGCAATACTTGAAGTTCATCTGGTTGCCATCTAGTTCTATCCACTTAGCATCATGTGGCTGTTCAAAAATCTGAAGTCAAGATTCCCTATAACCACTCAAACTTTCTCTCAAACTCAAGAACCACCATACAGCATTGATAAGGCTGCGTATCTCTAACTGAGAGACTAACAACAATTTTCAAGTGGGTTTAAGGGTATTCCCATTGAAGTTGTATGAACTGAAGAGCCGTTGGCATAAAAAGAACAACCAGATTCTTTAAAGCTGGTTTTCACGGTTTAATATATTAAGTAATGATGTTATACTACGTTAATTACAATAAACAATTTCAAATTCAATACACATGAAAAAAGATTACGTACTCGTATGTCAAACGTTTAGTAAAAAATAGGATTTTACAGAACATAATATAATACATGTTCATTAATAAAAGACATATTACATATATTATAGACAAATTTAATTTAATGCATTCTGAACAAAAGAAATTAATATTGTTAGATAGTGTAATTGAATTTGTCCTTGAGATGTCATAGGTACTCTTAAAATATTATTATAGAAAATATTACTTTTAAAAACGAATAAAAATTAATTAAATATATTCACATTATGTGGAATTTAAAGAATTTAATGAGTTTTAATTTAAACATTATACTTTAACGAATATAAACCATTTATATTTTTTACCAGTACAGTTGTAATTTACATTTAGTTTTACAGTATATTTTGTAAAAGCTATTAAATAAGATTACTACAAATATAAATTGAATTAAATTCCAAGGCTTCATAACACTATAATTTCCAGTTATAATCTACATTTGCCTTTTTCATTGGTAGACTCATAAGAAAATAAGATAAAAAACATCAAATAAATCAAAGTCGTTCAAATTTATTTTTTCAACAGATTAGTCAGTCTGGATATGGTGACTGATAAAATGAATATCCTTTTCAACATGTGATTTGTTCATAAATTACTTAAAACATATCACATCCCTCTAAACAATTTCAGATTGAAGGACAGATTAGGCAATTGATTGTTAGCATGTAGAGGGAACATTAGTCTTTAAAGTTTTAACATAGGAAGACTACTTTTAATGAAAAAATATATTTATTTTTGTTGTCAAATAATATTATGGATAATTATAGCTGCCTAAAAATGTATTTGAATTATTATTAAATATATACAAAGGTGCATACAAACCCAACGTTTTGAAAATTTCTTCTTTTATTTCTACTATAAAAGAATAATGAGTTTTTCTTTCTGATGGCATGGGCAATTTTACAAATGGCAAATATAAAATGTAGAAGATACACCATTCTATTTAGCATAGTTTCATATGATACTTAATATTAAAATAAGTTATTATTATAATTTAACAGATTTTTCAATAACATTTAAAGATTTACAACTGATGTACTTATTAAGAATGGAGACAGTAGAGATGGTTAATTTTAAATAATGACAATAAAAAATTTAATATGACAGAAATGTCAACCTAGCTCTTAAGAAAGTCATTGAATATTTAATAAGGCGGGTGGAGTAAAACATTTTACCGTCACTTGTAAAGTCATCATAAGAATCACAATATCCTATGGAGTAAAATAACCAAACGCTACAATAATTTTTTATTTTATCATTGTACAATGTTATCAGCTGCCTCTTCTATAAAAAAAGTTAATACATAACTTAATTATACATTATATATGTATCACTGTTCTCATTTATCAACAATTTCCACAGTAGCAGGATTGTAGTAGTGTGCTCAAGATACAAAACTAACCAGTGTGAAATAACACTTACATAAGGCAGGAGTTCCTGAGGAGCCATCCCGGATATGATTAGCAAATAACGAATGATGACCTTGAGATTATTTGGCCAACAGGAGCAGAGTGTAGCCCAGACCTCCTCCACTTCCTTAGGGTGTTCGTCAGCAAACTGTATATTTCAACAGTACAAGAGTTATTTACCATCTCCGTTCTACCAACTTATGTAACAATAATAAACATGTTATTTTTATATTCACATAAAGACTTTTCTAAATTTTCGGAAGCATGGGATACATTTGACATATACCAGGCATTTAAAATACAATATTTAAGGATTTTAGAATATTTAATTTATACACAACTACAGTCAAATGGTTAAAAAACAATTTTATAAACTTTGATATAAATATTAATAGTGAATTTACTATAATATATTAATTAATTTTTAAATTCTTTGTATTTGCTCATTTTAAACCTATTGATTTCTCTCTTGACAGAGTTAGTTCTCAGTATATGCAGCTGCAATGACAGCCATTAATTTGGAAATAAGGATGATTTGAGCAATTGAGTCATAAATTTGCTATTAGAAAAACTATCAAATCTTTAAAGATGCAATTGATGTTAGACACAGTGTTATATAGTTATTATTATTAAAAACACATTTTAATCAGATGTATTTAAGATATTCTAGAAGACAAGAAAATTAGAATACATAATTGCTCATTCTACAAGTACTTGTAAACATTTAACTAATATCTATAAAGATGATCAAGGTTGGTGACATGTTTTTTCTTTAAAAAAAAAAATAAATATTTTATTAAGTAATATTTTGTTAAAAACATACAATTTTCTTGTATGACATTACACTTAACAAATGTGATTTCCTTGAATCATAAATAATTTTAAAAATATGTAAATCTTGAAAGTCATAACTTGTTTTGAACATATTGTAAAAAATCACATTCTTCTTTTCAGTCACATTTCCTCAGGGCTGATTACAAAATTACCCAACATTTCTTCTTTAAATGCCTATAAATTCTTGTGGAATAATAATAAAATTAAAACTTTTGTCTTTAGGGAAACTTCAAAAAAAATTATTTTAAAATAACAATAAATAAATAAACCAAAATTGATTGGTCCAAAGCAGTTAAAAGCAGCTAAGCTTGAATAGTGGGCAGTACCTTGGCAGTGATGTAAAAGAGGTTGTTCAGCACCATCTCAGTCGCCTCCACCGAACCCCAGCCTTCTCGGCGACCTCCAGAGCGGCTGATGTCACTTGCATAGTACTGTAAACAGTTACCATAGTATTATAAGCAATTACCATAGTACTGTAAACCGTTACCATAGTACTATAAACAGATACCATAGTACTATAACAAGTTACCATAGTACTATAAATAGTTACCATGGTATTATAAACAGTTACTGTTATCATATAAGGTTAAAACTGACAAGCCAGTGGCCCATGAGAACGGGCAGAATAAGGCTTAAAAGGGCTTCAGCCTCTCCTCAAAAAGTTTTAAAAAATGACTGAGAAACAAATAAATAGGAAAAGTTCAGAGTATTTGACTCTGAGATTTCACTAGTTTCTATCTTCATAACTAGAATGGAGTCTTGACCATGAAGAGAAAAGCTGTTTCCTTGTGAGCCAAAATTATATAATATGAATGAAAACATAAAATTTCACTAAATCAGATTAAGTGATTTCTAAGATTTCTGTTGTTCCTATAGAAGCAAGAAGAAACTCTCATGCGGTTGTTTCTAGGTGGGTGAAACTCTGAAGTCAAAATTCATAGCAGTTCTCTTAATAAACACTCATGAAGTTAAAAAGAATGTGTAGGAAAAAGTACAAGAGATTTGTGTCAGTATTTTCTGAAATTACAATTATATATAGCTCATATGTAAGCTGGGTCAAGTCCTAAAATCATAGAGTATGGTCATGTATAAATAAGCAATCATGTCTTAGATTCTGTAGTTTTTAATGACATTTTACAGCTCATTTGGGTGGCCCCTAAATAGAAACAATTCTATTAGCACGGGCATAGGGAATATTAATAATGAGCAATGATGAATTCAAGGTGTTTGTAGGAAAATAAATACACTTGAATTGAGTTTTAAATAAAGTTTATTTATTTCATAATCTGAATACTAACACTATCCTACTTTTAATAATTAATACATATCTTTTCATCTTAATAATTTTAATTGTACTGAGAACTCGCTAGAGGATAGACAGAGTGTTTTTGCTACCTCAACTAAAGTTGCAATATTTAAGTTATTTTTAACCAATTTACTAGAACGGTATTTCATTGGAATTTTAATAAAATTACCTAAATAATTAGTTCTTTCCCTAGAATTCCCTAAGAAATACGTACTTGTAAAATGATTGTGTTTTAGACATTGTGAGTCAAAATATACAAACAACCACCATTTTGAAATTTATAAATACAATATTGTATTTTTTATTTAATTATAGACATTATTTATGTTAACATCCATGCAAAATTTAGTTTATGTATGTGTAAGAGTTTTAACAAAAAATGTTTTTCAAGAAAATACACATACAAACAGAATATTAAACACTTTAAAATGAGCTTACTATAAAATACGAACAATATGCAACATGATATATATGAAATTCATTATATATATTAAAACAAAATCGGAAAAATAATACACTGCTCTCATAAAACATAAACTGTGTTTCATCTGTTAAGACATTTTCAAGAGAAAAAAGAAATTGTTTATTTAAATAATTTACAATGAAAATGTTATGTATACCCATTTTTAAATGGCAGCCACTTTAAAAACTTTACTCAAAAACTCAAAATATAAGCATTTTACAAGAATGACATATTAATAAAAATGTATACAAATTTCAATGAAGCATTGTTCAAGTAAACGTAAAAAATATGTAGCAGCTTTAATGAAAGTAGCACTCGCTGTAGTTAGTCGAACCAATTCTTAGCACAACAATTAAAATTATTTAAATGACAAGACATTTACTAACTATAAAATGTAGGTTAAGGAAATCATATTATAAAAGAAATACATGTATATAAACCTACTTGAGCGTATTTTTTGTCATACAAAATATCTTTAATTCTTCATATGTTATTAATACAGTGCATCGCAGGTAACCCACAAACAAAGTTAATATCACAATATTTACCTAAAGAATAATTCATACTAATTAAAAAAACGCTTCAGCAGATACATAAAAGGGTCGATCACACCAACCATAAGAATATGTGTTTGCTGCAATGGCTTTGATAAAAACCAAAACAATTGTAAAATAAAATAAATGGTTTTTAAAGGTTGAAACTGACTACAAACTTTTCCAAGGTATGTGGAAATGCGATATCTGTACTACGTTTAGTCTGAATCTATTAAACATTATAGCAGTTATCTTGTTCACAAGCTTCAAGCTTGCAAAATATTGATATGACCATCCATATACATACATAAACATACAAAAAAATATACAAAAAATGTTCTTGAAATCATTTTAATTAACAATCATACATAAATATATATAAAAAAGAGTGTGTTTTTATATATGACATTGATAGGCTCAGAAACTATTAGACCAATCATTATGAAAATTTGTATGTATTTGTGTATTTCCATTGAGAAGGTTTATATGCTATTCCCATTGATGTAACTCACCACCAGGCGGTGCTGCAAAAGATAAGTTATCAAAGTGCCTGCAAATTGTAAACTGCAATTACGAGACAGTTACTTATATTAAATAGCCAAACACTATTTGAAGGCGCTAAGTTCTGATGTGTATTTGTCTTTAAAATTAATTTCTGGTTTAACTTAAAGCTTGAGTGCTAGACCACTTTATAATAAAGTACATGTATGTGTACAATGGCTATAAAAATATACTTTTGACAAATTTTCTTGATCGTGGCAACAAGGCAAACTCTACATCGGCGTTGGAAATATAATTTACTTGAACCAGAAGTGCGCTCATATATGAAAGCTTAAGAAAAGTGTGTAAAGCTGTGGGAAAAAGCTATAATAGGATACAACTATTATATTATTTAGTATAATACAGATCTGAATTATGTACGGTAGTCATTTTTATACTCTGTATACTTGTTTTGGTATGGTGTGGTCACAGAAAATTAAAGTAAACTGTATTAAAGTATTTTGGCAGAAGCTTTAATGACTGCTTAAGAAAATAACTAATTATTCTTAACTTTTAATACCACAGGTCAAATTAAATGAGAAGCCAAAGTTAAAATTGGACTGTTTTAATAATTACTTCTGTCCAACTTACTAAAATATTTAATTAGCCTGCATAATAATTTGAAAAGCAATTTAAAAATCAGTAATTTTAAGTTTGAATTCTATTAATACACTTCACAGTGAAGTTTTCATTTCATACTTAGATGTAAACCATTTATAGGGTTTGATATAGGATTAGATTTGCCACAAAAGTTCATGTTCATCCAAGCTACAAATACTGAAGGAACTTTATAAATATCCAATTGGTACTGTATTCAATAAATAAAAGTTTAAGATACATTTTTTTTGGTTTCTTCAAAGTTTGTAGACAAAGTTAATTTAGATAGTGACTCTCTCTTGGAATCTGTATTAGAGGCTTAGATGAAAACCCTCACTATGATTCTAATAATGAGTTTAATTTATTGAAGAACCGTATAATTAAAACTTTTTATTGTATATTATATTGTTTATTTGTAAATTATTGAATGTTCTTGAAATCATTTTAATTAACAATCATACAAAAAATGCAGAAGAAAATTAGGAACTGGCTTCACACTAATGAACAGGATCTAGAGTATTTAACCACAAAGTAGCTTAGATATAGACTATAACATCAGTTACAATCAAAGCCATAGCTTAGCATAGGTTAATTTCCATTGTAGCGGGACCTCTGTAGCAACTGATACACCACCGCCATAACTTCCTTGGTTTCAGGAAAATTTCTATGTATAATGTATACAGTATTGTAATTGTAAAAATAGTATCAGATAGCAAATTTGCAGACCTACATTTTTAACTAATAAAGTATAGTAAAAATACTGCAAAAAGAAGAGTAACTAAACATTAAAAAAACTTTAGTACACGTTTGTACACAAATTTTAACTATTTTAAACATGGAATTTACGGCTCAATAGACAAAATTAATAAAATTGTATCATTAAAACAAATAAGATGATTTTCTATGATACTGAAATTACTGATGAAAACACAAATATAACACAGGTTTTTCTGCCAATAAAATTATGAATTATGAATATATAAATGTCTTATTGCATAAATTATGAAGAAAAATGTTTCAACACAATTATTTTTATAGAATTAAAAATATTAATTTATTTTAATTATAAATTCTCTAACTGATAAGGAGAGCTATGAAAATTATTTGTTAAGTATTCTGTGCATAGTATAATTGGCTGAGCTTTAGTAAAGCCTATCACAAAAGGCTGGAAAAATTCATTTATGTCTCTCTGTCCGCATGATATCTCAAAAATAAAATGACCTACAAACCTGACATTTAGTATGATGCTTCATTTTTATATGATGAACACTGAGTTTGATGATGTTTCATACCACTCCATTGATAGCGAATATGTTTACATTGGTCTTTATGTGTAACCATGATGGTAATGAGAAAGTAGCCCAATAAATAAATTTGTAAACAAGCTGTGTATAGTTATATGTGAGTTGTTAGATTTTATTCATAGAGTAAAATGAAAAAGTAATAGAGAGGAAAGTAAATGTTAAAAGTCGGTGACAAGATTAAATTTCAGCACACTATTGTGTCTTAGTTCTCTCCCTAGCTCACTAGAATTTATTATTTGAACACTGAATGTATCATGTGGCAGAGTATCATGAGAAGAATTTCATCTATAAACTTTAAATTTTGCATGAAACGTCCTACACAGACAAAACTGTGCTCTATAATGGTGAATGCACAACCATCAAATGTAGTTGAACATAATTTTTGTCTCAATTTTTTCTGTATGCTTGTCTGTATATTTAACCGCAGGACATCTCGAGAATTAAATGAGTTAAAAAATAAGAAATTTAGCATGCAACCTCAGCGAAGTCTGTTATGCGACACATGGTTTGGCTTACTCTTACCTTGTAGTAAATGAATAGAAAAATTGTAAAATTAATAAAATGTCCTTAACAATACCGCAATCAAGATATAATGTTTTCATCTGAGGAAGAGTAATAACTTTGAGTTATTGTTGTTCTTGGTTATTGACTTCAGTTCTTATTTAAGTGATATAAATCTTACTAGTTTTTTTCTAGTCTCAGTTTATTTAGTGATTTTTGATGCATCTACGTTAAAGATTTAATTGAATAAAAATCAAATTTATCCATCTTGGTCAAAAATTGACACATGGTTAGTTCTGGTTTGAAAGAAAAAACATATTAATTAAAAAGAAGTAACCTTACAAAGATTTCTGGAATCTGGAATATAAAAAAAAAACAAACAAGTAAGGTTAAAGAGAGACAAGGTCTCTTTTTAACCTTACTTGTCCTGCACAATAGATATGATCAGGGTTCTAAAACAGAATATATTCTAGTTGTTGTATAAATGTAAAACCTAAAATGTTTAATCTAAAAAACAATTATTTAAATTGAATAATGAAGTGAAAAAGTTGATTTTGATATCCAGAAAAGGATTCAAGATTCTAAATAACACACTATATTTTCTGTAAAAAGGAATCCTGATAGTGACAGCTAATGAGACGACAGGACCCGATTAAGATGGATCTTGGGAGTGTTGGAGGTATAGAGGTACATGTGAAGGAGGCATCAGCATAAAAATATGTGTTAGTGGGATACAAATTGGCTTAAGGTATGTGGTGATTAAAATTATACACCACTTGAACTGAAAAAACGTACAGTGATTTAACTTACATTGGTTTAGTAAAGGATGAACAATCTACATTGTCTGACCCAACTTAGAACATAATCAATGGGATGATCCAAATTAAGCTCCCATAATGCTACAAGATTACAAGGGTTTCTCTGACTAATAGTGCAACATGTGACAGCTGTTATATCCGTTGGGATTAATATTGTAAGGAGCCAATAGTGTATATATAATGATTGATTTGTGTTTGTAAATGATGTCCATTTGCAATAAAGAATATATTGTGTGTTATATATATATATATATATATATATATATATATATATATATATATATATATATATATATATATATATATATATATAAATATACAAAATAAATTATATTAAGCGAAAAATGTCTCAGAACACACTGATTATCAGAGACATATTTAAAACTAAGAAAAGAATTTCTATGAAAAATAATAAAAATTATAATATTTGAATGTAATGAGTACGAATCAGGACGAAAAGCTGACACTAGTTTAAGACATAATAACCGTATTAATAATATTAATTTCAGATACTTGTATGCTTGAAATAAGTATACAGTTTAGCGTATTTGAAAATTTGTTATGTCCATTCTCAAACTACAATGTCTCTAATAGATTATCAATAAATTGAATATGTATTAATATAACAATTTAAGAATGCTATCAAATATGAAATTTTCTATTTACTGGTTCAACCTAAATAAGGTTTAAAACATGCTGTTCAGAGTTTGAGCATTTAGCTTTTTTTGTAAGAGAAGAAGAACAAGTAACTAGTCACTCACCTGAAAATAGGAAAGAGGATTGCCTGGAGGTACATTAGGATCTACCAGCTCCATGTTGTGTAGCCAAGGCAGCAGATACTGCAGTAGCAGCTGTCGTACTTCAGGCCTGGCTGTCTGGAACCGGTGGGTGATCTCTGCACAGACAGGAAAAATGTTGTAGTTGTCATTGGACAGTAGTTCTTCAATCAGGTCCAAAGGATAGAATAATTTGACAAAGAAAGGTTTCAGATGAACTGAGCTTATTTAGAGTATCTGGGATTGTCAAGGTTGAAGTTTGAACAATAGTTGAGGACGGAAATATTCTTCGGCTAATAGTATCTCTCTCTCCTTTCATTCACCTTGAAGAGACACCTCAAATAATTGCAACCAGACAACGAACCAGAGGAGGATAAAGAAAATAAGTATAAATTGAGAGCACAGACGATCTTGCAATGTGAAGGAATGGATGAACTTGAATTTATTCATAGCACAAGATCTTAAGAGAGCACTACAGAAAATACAGATTAGGAAAACATCAGGCTGTCATGGTATGATGGTAGAGATTGTGAAATGGCTAATACCACTTCTAAAGACTGCTGTTGCTGAAGATGCAGTTATGGTTTCTTCCTATCCGTGGTACTTAGTAATGTACAGGAGTTTGAGTCATTGGTAGCAGATGTATTGTACCAAGACATGCAATTGGATTTGTTGGAATTATAAAAAAAATCAGAAATTTCATTTAACTTCTCTAAAGACAGAAAAAAGTTTATTGGTAACTCCAAATAGATTTATAGGAATTTAAAGTAGGAATTTGGAGAACTTTGTTTTGAGGCCAGTATAAAAACCATATGAAAATATTCAAAAAGTTGTGTTTAACATATAACAATGGCAACTGTCCGAAATCCTATTATCCTCTCAAACCCTTCCATTGTAATTAACAGACTTTAAACTTAAACAAAGAAATGTTTGATACTCAGAAATAGAAAAAAATAAAATGTGTAAAAAATAAATGTTAAATGTTTGTAGTGTTAATACTCAAAAATATTACGACTATTTATTTTCTTTACTTCATATTTTTTAAATATTCAGTTAAAAAAACATAAGTGTGAAAACATATCCATTTAATTTACATAATACATTATTTAACTGTATTAGTTACTACTACATATACATTGCAGGAAACAGCATGACTTTATTTAAATAAATACAGATTAAAGAGAAAAGAACATAATGTGGTATGGTTAATCATGGATTAATAATTAAGGTAAATATTTTTCATAAGTATTTTCAAGAGGTATAATAAACTTGGGAAGTGTGATATTTAAGGATTTTGGCTGTTAACAAAATTAAGAATGAAGGTAATTTACAACCCAAACATTGCAGTTGGTTAGCTTGTAAAACAAACACTTAGACATATGTTTAAATTTGAGAAGATCTAGTGGCAGGAGTGGAACATTTATATTGTATTTGTTTTCATTGGCAGAAACCTGGTCGTGTGGTAACTGATGGGTTGCCTCACTACAGTAACTGATGCAAGGACTGGTTGAGTGGATAAACTCACATCAAAGAGAACTGTTAATTAAATATACTAGGCGTCCATATTTCATAGCATAAACTAAATATCACACTTTTAACTTTGCTGTTGCAGAATTGAAATTCACACAGTTTCACGTTTTCAAAATATGGTCAGAATTATGCAATGCACTTAACCTATTTTTCAGCTAGCTACACAGTATTTTCCCTTTCTTGATATCTCGTATTTTATTATAACTTAACATTGAGTATTTTAACTCAGACAACATTAATACAAGAGTTACTATAAATCGTGAGATTGTAAACTTGCTTATTATTATTATATTAACGCACATGCTTATTTACAAATAAAGACTTTAATTTAAAAACACTAAAAATTGTATACAAATGTTTGCTTATAATCCTTGTAAATCTCAACACAAAAATCATTCCTATTAGTTTCGTACACTGCTAATTGACTGTGGTTAAAGTAGTTGGCCTTGGCTTAAACTTTACTAATCAATGTACAATTATGTCACAGCAAATATATTTCTACATGTCTTTACACCTGTCCATTTGGCATAAGACACACTACTCTTGATACTTATATCTCAATGCACTGCAACTGTAGAAATGCTACTAGAAAAGACTGGAAAACTGGACTGAGTCTCACAGGTGGTGGGGAAGGGAGATCTGATGTTTAATAAAAGTAAGTATGGAAGGCTCACTCAGGCCTGTACTCAGACGGTTTTTTTAGAACAATTTTACTGGAGCCCGGACTCTTAAGAGCCCAGCATACGTTTATTTGAAGGGACGTACAGTGTCAACGGATGAGATAGCTCAACTGTATTGCTATTGCAGTATAGTTTATTACAATTTCAAAGAAACTGTGACTATTATTTAAAAAATGATAATCTTACTTTTGATTTAACTGTGCTGATCGTGTTTATTTATAACGTACATTTAAGCAGAAAAGTCAATAGTTCCTACGATGAAACAACATATACCTCGACACGTGTGTCCGGTCTGACACTATGAATTATAACTGTAATGTTGATACAAAAGACGAATTATATTCAATTTAGAATAAAAATAACATTAAAAAAGCAAAAAGATTTTTCTCACAATCATTAACATATAAAAATAATTTCAGTCCGGAAACTAATATTTATACTAATTATTATACATTTTTAGAGTCCACTCAAGTAATTAAAACACTGCTTAAAATGGTCCGATTATTAAGATTTTGTTCGTACTTATTTTTAGCAACATATATTGAATCTTGCTGTCACAACAAAATAATACGATGATGTCAATGGGATAACGGTGGGGTGGAGGGACATGATGGGACCCTGCTGAATATCTTTTTCGATGCTCGCCAAAGCTGAGTACTGCCCTAGGCTCACTTTATGAATTATGTACAAAATATAATAATTCTACTATATTATTTCCTCACTGGTCCATCACTAAGCTCTTAGTTACAAATCTATATTAATGACTCAATTTTTAGTAAGAAAAACTAAACAGGATATTATTGCATTTCCAGTGTTATTTAATATTCTAGCAAATTACAAATCACGAAACAACTATTGTAATGTGTTCACTTCAAAGTAAAATCAATACTTAGTTAGTGAATAGAGAATAAATGTTGGACACATTGTTGTTAAACAATGTTTTTGGATAATTATGTGATTCATTACCCTTAGGAGGCTTAGGAGGCAATTTCCTGGGCTTTGCACGTGTACGCACTTCTGGTTCAAGTGAATTATATTTCTGATGCCAATGTTGGGGTTGGCTTGTTGCCACAATCAAGAAAATCTGTCAAAAAGTGTATATTTATAGCTATTGTAATTTACTCCGGTTTTAGTATTTTTTGTTCCATAGTTGATTTTGCCTTGTTTCCCAATCAAGAAGATACGATTACATGCACAGGTCTGAGAAGCCTACTTCTGTTAAAAGACATTGAAGATGGGTTTTAAAATAGTCTTTAAATTTATAGTAAAAGTTAGATAGTAACTTTGTCTTTTATACCTGGGTTACAGTACTGACCACACGCTGAATACCTAATATTTGCTAAATTATACAGTTAAAAGTATAGTTTTACTAAAAAAGTTCAATTTTATTACTTGGAAGATTGCTCAACAATGGTTGAAGAAAGAATTGATATAAAAAGTGTTGTTACTTTCAAGCTTACTCTATACTTTCAAACAATAAATGTAAACAAATTGAAAATAGTGGGTAAATTAATTAACTAGACGTATAGCTGTGCTGTCATAAAACAATGTGTACACAGAACAGTTGATTACATTTAACAGGCTCTTTCAATTAATAGTATTTGTTTGCTGTAATGCAAGTTTAGAGACCAAGATGGGATTTTTCATAACTTTAGAGACTTGTAGGGAGTATGAAATATAATGGTGTCTCTCTGTGTTTATGTGAGTGTTCGTTCATCACGTAAAAAGTACTGGACTGATAGTACTGACATTTTACATGGATATTCTTAGGATCTCTGGTTAACATATAGGCCAATTCCTATATCAAAAATTCCTTTGGGCTACACCCCACTGGTCTTTAAAACTCAGCAGATAATAAAATAACTGTGTTTTTAATCACCAGACAAGTCAACAATAATAAGTATAATAATAAATAAACAATTAAATAGGCCAGTTACATTTTAAAAATGTCATGCTACATGAAGAAGCTTCTCTTTGTCTGGGTTATTAAAAAAAAATCTACTACAGCAAAATGCCAACATTTATTACATCATTAGAATGTTAACTGAAAAGCTACAGACTTTGAGTATAATCTCTTTTTGGAATTAGGATTTCTCAACAATGTCCTAAAATAGTTCAATTATTACTGAAATTGTTACAGTTATTCAATAGAATATCACAAAATATTGGAGAGAAATTCGAGAAATTTCAGAGGTACTCAAAAAAACAGTTACACTCTCTGACTTAAAATTAAATCTAAAATGGATCAAGAGATTGGAATATTTATCATTTCTCTCAGAATTAATACTATTACAGAAATATAATACTCAGAAACATTGTATAATACTCAATTCGTATGCATCAAATTTGAAATATTTTCAAAAAAAAGAAATATTGTAACATGATGAAAGAAGATCTGGTTGAAATGTGAAAACAGTTCTACACATAGCCTAATGTTAGAACTAAAGCTCTTCTCGTTCATTAATAGTAATGTGATTTTGCTTCACTAAAATATATGATAACAATAATTTGAATTTCAGCCCGCATTTAATTAATAAAATTGTATGATTTTAATGCAACTTCAAACCTGTGACGTTTGGACTTTAAACTTATCTTAAAAATTATAAGCAATTTCTTTCTGTTGTATCTTTAAAGGGGAAATGCAGCCCTAATATTCAATATACGGAATTTCCCCAGCAGACAATCTGGATTAAAAAGTTGACAGATGCCGCTACCAACGTTTGTACTGAGTACTTCCAACACTAAAGAATACTGACGTATTAACAGATATAACTGACATGAGAACAATGATTATACTGACCAGAGAACATGGGCATGGTGAGCTCAGGGTGCAGTTGAGCCAACTGTCTGGAGAGATGCATCTGTGAGCGGCAGTAGGTGGTGGACAACAGGAGGTCCAAGGTACCTCCCCTGCGTCTGTCGGCACCTGAAACATGATGTAAGGATTAGAGTATTGGCCAGGTTTTTTGTTCACTTAGGACAAGAAGTTGAGAAACCTCTTGTTGACCTCTTCTAATGAACTGTGTACTCATTTCTGGAGTGATTGGATGTTCCAGAATGGTAGGGGGCGCCTCCTTCCTTCCTCGAGATCAATGAGGAAGTATCGCGATCACTATATATCAGTAACGCCACCTTGGAAGAAGAGGGACCTGCTCTGTACCTTATTTTCAGGCTAGCAACTGAATTCGGCATCTAGAGAACCCACCAAACTTCGATAGACATCCGCCGTAGTAGACTGGCCTATCGATTTATCCAATATCTTGGCTTATCTAGCACCCTTATATCTCGACATTTGCCATTAGTGATGATCCACTCCTGAATCTGTGCACCCATAGGGTTTGCTGGACCTAGTGTAGGCTCCTGAAAGGTATAAACTAGCCAAAAGTGAACCCTCCTGGGAAGATTAGTCAGGGTCACTTGAATTGAATAGTGAAAACAGAAAGCTAAACCAAGTTAACTGTCTACTTGGCAAAATCTGGAGATTATGTGAATCCATTGATTATATACACAGTCATATCTACATTCATATTTATATTGCACGCACGCACGCGCACACACACACACACACACACACACACACACACACACACACACACACACACACACACACACACACCACACACATTTTATTATAAAATGCCATTCACTGTTGATAAAGCAAAGACTGGAAAACCGTGCATTCTTTTCAACGGTATTAAATATCGGCAGCAACGATTTCTAAAAAATGGGAAGGTGTCTTGGCGCTGTCTAGCACATTAACTGCTGACTAATTTTACCTATGAGTTGGGCTGTGCTGAAAAGAAAAATTTTACTTTTCGATGTGTAGACACTCAAAAATATTTGTCTTGGGTACAAAAATAAACTTTATTACGAATTTTACCTTATTAGAAAAAAATTAATAATGGACTCGTAAACGCGTCGGCAGCATATAGCATCACATATTGACGCTATGTGCTGAAGACGCGTTAACGAGTCCAGGAGCTTTAAATGACAAATAGCACTTGATTTAATAATAATAATAGAATGGAATTTCTTTTACTTACATCTCTGGATCGAAACACAATAATAAATTCATCACTACAAATATTTACACTATATACAGAATGTTTCTTCTAGGCGTGATAACTAGCAAAACAGTCTTGAAGACACAAAGCTGGTGTTTATGGACAAGCTTTGCACTGGTACGTTGTATCCTTTCTTCGTCCGTTACGAGTACACACTTTACACTTTTTTCTTGCTCTGATTCCTTTGTCATTCAAAGGCAGCTTTGTAGGTAGGTGCTTCACTTCCCCCTCGTTGTCTTCCTCTTCTTCATGTTGATGTTCCCTGTCAGGCCCTAGAAGGTTTTTCACGATATCCAATCTAAAGTCCAGCACTGTCATTTTCTTGCCAATAACAAACTTGTTATACAAAATAAAAGCATTGAGGATACCCATTTGTAAAATGTGGATCAGCAGCTTTTTGTGCCACATGGTCTTCCGCTCACATGGATAGTAGCTCATGAGCTGATCCTTCCTATCCACTCCACTCATATAATTATTATATTCTATTATAGGTAAGGGCTTAATTTTTTCCTTACCCCATCGGTTCACGGACAGATTCATGTCATTTTCATACTGGTTACTAATATAAACCACCTCTCTTACATCCTTCCACTTCCCTACCATTATACCATCATGGTATTTTGCCACCGTTTCGCCTTTCTTAAGTTTTTTAGTTATCACATCTTTTGATACACCTACTCTGTCTGATCGTAGGGTTCCTGTAATGTAGGTTCTTTTCTCTATAAGAGATTTTGTCAGATAAATACTGTTGTAGAAGTTGTCAGCAAAAATTGAATACCCTTTTCCAAGCCATGGTTCCATCAAGTGTAACACTACTTTCTCGGCATGTCCTTCTCCAGACAAAATGTCCATAGCACCTGCGTACACGGCAAACTTCATTACTAGTCCATTTGGTTCAGCAAGAATGTATAGCTTTACTCCATATTTATGTCTTTTATTCTTAATGTATTGTTTAAACTTAAGTCTGCCTCTAAATAAAACCATAGACTCATCTAACGACAACTCTTTACTGGGTGAGTATATACACAACATTTTGTTGTTGAAATAGTCAACAGCAGGTTTTATTTTATGTAATCGATCATTATTTTCATCACAGTAAACAACACGTAAACATCTTAAAATTAACAAAAATCGGTCTCGTGACATGTACTCACCAAAAAATGTTTTGAATAACTTGTCTGTACTCCAATAATGTTGTAAATGTGGCAAACGGACAATTCCAGTATGAAACAAAAGACCAAGGAATATGTTAAATTCCTGCAAAGTCAGATCTTTCCATTGACATATTCGTGACTTTTCTTTAGTTTGTTCAGATAAGAACACCTTTTCTGCGTAACTGTTGGTTTCTTTGACAATACTTTGAAGAAACACATCATCAATAATAAGTCTAAACCAATCTATTGGTTTATTACCTCGTGGAGGAATTCTTAAACCCGTTGGTTCATTAAATAAAAATGTTTTTAATTGGGGCAATTCACTCCATTGCAAAACAGGACGAGAAGCTTTTTTCCCTCGACGAGAAGTTGGTTTAGCTGAGGGTAGACTGTTTATATGGCTAGGACCAGGTATAGCAAGATCGTTATCACTGGCAGCAGGTGATGCATTATTGGGCTCGGCTGAAGTAATGTCAAGGACAGAACTGTTCTCGAGCGTGGTGTTATCAAACTCATCTTCATCACTTGATTCATTTCCACTCAGCCTAAAACTATCGCCACTACTGTATAGTTAAAGGAATTTAGCTGTGCTCGTAGGGCCCAGATACTACCCTCTTAACAAACAAACGCTATCTGTGTGGCGGGTTGCGTTTACGTGCTAGCCGCTGAGATGAAGGCGCAACAATCTCTTTAACGACTTTAAACTCACAATTTTGATTTACAGATAAAATTGACAAATACATTATTTTCAAAAACACGTTATACAGCACTATAACAACTGAAAAACAAGGATAAGTCCTATTATTCCTATTATTTGGTTTTCTCCTATTATTTAATTCCACCACAATCAGCACTTTCACAAAACAGACTGATTTTAGCGAGTGCGATGAGTTATTCGGGCCAATACGATTCCTGAAAGGAGGGTTTTACCCATGAGTCACAGGAAATGTTTTCGGGACGCAGCGCATAATGCTGCTACCCCGCCACCCCTCCCGCCTATCACCACACACTCAAGGACACGCGCACAGCTAAAGTCCTCGAACTGTACTCATCAGATTGAGAGTCGTAAAGAGCATATCTGTCGATTTCACTGATAGTTAAATTATCAGGATTACGAAAATATGTTGGATCTTTGTCACTCATGTTAAAACACTTCAAAATCACATAAATCAAAAACGAAACTAACTTTCGAGTAAGGTAACCTATAATCTTCACTGTCGTAACGTCTGATTTACAATAAACCAATCAGCTAAGCTACCAATTAGGAGGAAGCAGGTGCGCGCGCAAGAACGCGTTTACGCGTCTCCCGCACATGACTCGGTTACCTGCAGACGCGTTTACGCGTCGTCAGCACTGAATGTGCTAGGGAAGAGCTGTGGTGCGTCGGCAAGCGTAAGCTGGCGGAGCTCGTGGTGGAGAGCCTCGCTGCTGAATGTACGGTGCCTTTGAGGAAGAATGAAGCCCCGCGGCCGACTCTCCGAAACGAGGGTGCGTCGTCAGAGACTGCGGAGCCATTCGTCCTCCCACACGACTCCTATGCCGACGCGTTCAAGAAGACTTTAGTCAAGGAACCTGTTTTTTTAGAGACTCCTACAACTGTATTAATTCAGACATAGGAAAAAATAGAAACAAAAAGCGCTCTTTCAGGGACCCCATATTTCAGCGCCAGAACAAATTGACAGATACGCCAAATCAACGACAAACGAATGCAAATTTTCTAAATAAAAATTCCATTCGGCTGCTAAACCAAAACGCCCAATTCGCAAACAACAAGCTCGATAAATTGCAACTCGTCTGTGAAGAACAGAACACAGATATACTTGTCGTGACCGAAAACGGGTTTAACAACAGAACATTGAACTCTGCAAAATTCCAAATTTCAATCGGGCTACTTCTTATTGCAGACAACTCTCCAAAGGAGGGGAGTCTCGATTTTTCTAAAAAACAACTTCAAGTTCACAGTGTTTTCAATCAAGGAAACAGTGGAAAAAGATTTCGAAGCAGCTGGAATCAAAGTCGACATCAACAAATCAAAAACAATCGTTGTCGGTATTTACAGGTCTCCCAATGGAACCAATGGAAGCGATGATGTTTTCTTTTCAAAATTAGAATCTTTACTGACAGACCTGACCAACCTTCAGCTGAATTATGTCCTGATGGGAGATTTCAATGTCGACGCTCTGAACAACACTCCTACCACAATACGACTTGTCGATATGCTACGGTCCTTCGGCTTGGAGTTGTTGGTCAAATCTCCAATGAGAGTAACGCCAACGACATAAACTGCTATCGACAACGTCGTCTCCAACATTCCAAAAGTCGCAGTATCTGTGGTTAATACAGCCATCTCGGATCACTACGGCCAAGAGGCTATAATTATGGAAAAACAAATCGAAAGGGAGCTCAAAATTACAAAAGTCGTAAGAGACACAAGGACAAATAACATTGCTCTCCTTAATGCTTCCCTTTCAAAGGAACAATGGAATTTTCTAAATTTTACAGAACCCGTGGAACAGCAGTTTCAATCATTTAATAATTGCCTTAATTATCATCTCGATCTATGCTGTCCCACAAAAACAATGTTTGCCCTAAAAAGACAAACAGTAACTGGATCACGAAAGGATACTGGTTTCGAGAGAATAATTGACATTTTTCTCCGAAATTTACCGGACTAATGTAAATGAAAATTTCAAAATTTATTTTCAAAATTATAAAAAGATTCATAAAAAAGTGATCCAGGCGACGAAAGCATATGATGTCTCGAATAAAATTCTTTCTTCCAAAAAGTTTCCAAAACTGTGTGGGATATCATTAACAATAAATCCAAAACTTCCAAACAAATCAAAGTGAAAACTGGAGATAAATTGGTGCAGGACGAAGCCGAGGTTGCCCATGAGTTTAACGGGTTTTTTGCATCTGTTGCTTTTGGGCTGGATCCTCGGCCGTCTGAGCCCCAAGTTACCCAAACGTGAAGACAGTGCTCTGCAGCATCTATGATGTTGGCGCCAGTTCTTGAGAAAGAGCTAATCGAAATTATCCAACAGCTCCCAGCTAAAAAATCAACCGATCTTAATTTAATGTCCGTGTGGCTCATAAAAAAATGTTCCCACACATTGAGAGCCCCCTAACTCAACTAGTGAATTTGTCTTTCCAAACAGGAGTTTTTCCCTCACTCCTGAAAATGGCTAAAGTAACTCCTATTTAAAAAAGGATGATCCATATTCCATCAATAACTATCGGCCTGTCTCCATTTTGCCAGTTCTGAGCAAAATGTTTGAAAAACTCTTTTTGGTAAGAATTCTTGGATTTATTAATGGTCACAACCAGCTCTCTGATGACCAATGGGGCTTCAGAAAGGGCAAATCGACGGTAGACGCAGTAGTGAGTCTAGTCGAAAGCGTTGTAGAGGGATTAGAAAGTCGAAACCCCATCTTAAGTGTGTTTCTCGACTTATCCAAAGCATTATACTTGTGTTGACCATAATATACTGCTTGACAAGCTGGAATCGCATGGCATTCGAGGAGTGCCTCTTTCGTGGCTCAGTTAATTCATAAGCCACAGAACCCAAGTGGTTCAAATATCAAACCAACTTTCAACACCAATAGAAATAAAATATGGAGTTCCTTAGGGCTCCATACTCAGTCCAATTCTTTTCCTGGTCAATGTCAATGATCATCACTACCGCACGGGAGACTCGTGCAGTATGCTGATGACACGACTCTCTGCTTCAATGGAAAACCAAAGGAAGTGTTGGAACAACAGGCTTTTGTTGACCTGAATAATTGCGTCCAACACTTCCAAAGTCTCAATCTCACAACAAACGCCCAAAAATCCAATTTTTTGAACTTCTCTTTGCGAAGTGGAGATTCTGGGTGTGGGCCTGCCATAATGTTGGCAGACTCCGTTCTAGAAGAAACAGAATCCACTAAATTCCTTGGAATACACCTTGATCAAGGGTTGCATTGGCCATGGAATGCTCACATCAACTCAGTTTGTACCAAATTAGCCTCAGGCATTTATGTTATTAGGTCTTTGGCCAAATACTGCCCGAGTCAGGTACTGATGACGGCATATTATGGTCTGATTTACCCACATCTTACCTACGGATTGGTGTTGTGGGGCTCTAGTGAAAACAATAAATTTTTGAGAGCCTTCAAACTTCAAAAGAAAGCGATTCGAATAATTGTAAAATTGAGTTTTAGAGAGTCGTGCCGACCAGCCTTCAAACACTTGCAACTGTTGTCTCTGCCCTGTCTGTACATCCTGGAAACAGTTTCATTCTGTATGTCCAAATGTACCCTGATGAGGGGCCGTGACGTGCACGGATATGAGACAAGAGGCAGAGACAACTACCGTTCTGGAAAACATAGAACGGTGGTTTATGAACACTTGCCTTCGCAAGCAGGTGTCCATTTTATCAACAGATTGTCAGCTTCCATTAAAAATGCACCAACGCCTAAGGCATTAAAAACCCGTCCTAAACGCTTTTTAATGGCATTTTATCATGTCGGCGAGTTTATGGCATATAACTGGGAGACCACCCATTTTGAAAAATAGACTCTGGCGTTGAAAATGGTGAAAATTGGCGAGTGACTGGAATTAATTAATGCAAAATATGTATGTATGAATGTGACACTGTGGTATATTTGCAAAATTTTATACTAAATGGCTGACTTTTACCATATAATGTGTATTGTTTACGGTAATAAAAGGTTTGAATTTGAGTTTGAAGTCATAATGAAGATGATGTCTAAATGGATACATATTATGTAAAGGGGCATCACACAGATTTTAGAGCGGACAATAGATGAAACTCTGCACTGGAGAGAAAACACATCTCAGATCTTATATTTTAAATATTTATTCCCAAAGAGTAATAAAATGGATAGAAATTAGTCGTATAGGGTTTTGCTTAAATAACGAGTCCTCAAGTCAACTTAACAATCAATATTCATAGTGCTATGGTACACATGTTTGTTCATTTCTTTCCTATAATTATGAGAGAAATGTTAAATATCGTGTATAAAGTCAGTAAGAACCTTCTGCTATAAGATCTAGTCTCTAAAAGATGAAATGTGTATTAAAAACATTGTCTATAGATTTAGTACTTTTTAACTTTCGACAAATTCACATGGAAGATGTACATTTTTTCTTTTCCTGTGTACATATTTCCATTTAATGATATTCAGCGTTCGCTTGAGTTTCAGTTTAATCAGCGGAGGGTGCTTTTGTCAGAGTTTAAACCTCTTGATCTTGTTCTGGGCCAAGAAATAAAAGTAATAAATCTACCTAAATTATGTGGCATGGTTCTAGTTCACTTTCATGATTCAAAATGAGTTAATTCGTCCTTTAAGCAACAGTTATATAAAAAACACAAATCGTTTTCAAAAAGCATGCCACTCGCTATAAATGATAAAAATGAGTAGATTACTAATTAGATATATTTGTATTAAGAAGCCAGCGTTAGGACTACAACCTACACAGTTCTCTACAACTGATTCCCAAATTATACGAACTCAGTAACGAAGGAAAACACTCTCGGCACCGGGTTTCCATCATTATATTGTCTGCTCTCGACTGAGATTGTCAACAAGTGCCTTTTTAAGGTTTACTAATAATGTCATCAAGCTAATGCAACGGGCTACTTGTACACACCAATTTAGTTCAACATTGGCCTCTCATTAACTTGGGCCATTCTCATTGTTATAACCATACCATTAAACATTTTAATTTTAAATAATACTTGAAATACGTAATCATTTTAATCCGTAGAAAAACATGTATTATTGGTGACTTAGATAAACAATGTTAATATATTTTAGCAATAGTACATTTATGTGAGTTTCAAATTTAATATTAGTTTAAAATACGAGGTGTAAAAATAAAAATACTAAAATATTATTCAAAGACTAAAGTAAAATAAATAGTTGAGCTGTCAGTTTTAAGAGGCGAATTGTTGTCTAGTGGTTGTTTCTCGGTGGCGCAATGTCGCAACTTGAGGCAACTTCCTTCCTCGCCACTACTTTGTCCAAGTTTCCACTTCAACTTTGTAGTAGTTTTTATAAAACTAATAATCTAATGGGCGAGATGTATTTAACTCCCAACTATATACAATCGAATAAAAGCTATTTAATCGTCCATTAAATATAAAATTATGTTGTATGTTGCCTGTTACTTTAAGTCAATATTTTTACATCGAAAGTGAAATCATTTACTGTAGGTATAAGATTAATTTCGTGGTACAAATTCAAAATGTATTAACACAACCGACTTTTAAGTGTTCTATTTTAATTAATTACGGCAGTTATATGCATATTCTGAGCTACCTGGATTTATTAAATGCAGCTTTTTTAAGAATCTAAAATAGAAAAAACCACTATTCAAAATGGTTTTCATTTAACATTGTATATAACATCATTACGGTGAAAACTAAACGGTAAACAAGAAAACGACACAAAGCTAGCCCAAAGAAAATAGATCAAAATCCAGCTGTTCAATTTTTTATCGTTCTGACCGCTGACTTACGTGTAATTTATAATTGAATAGTTGCAATGCTGTGGAGTGTTTTTATCAAAAATAAAAAATTGTTATCATTTCGAGTACCGAACATGTTGCATCTGAATGTGAGCTTACAATAAAGTGAGGCAAAATCGGCATGTACAGCATCAGATTTATAAATCTAATTTGGTTAGTTACAGATTCATTTTAAAACTAATGAATTAAAAGATAAAATAAAAATGAAATAAAACGTATTCAAAGTGAAATGCTGCTAGCCATACAAACAAAAATTTAGATAAAACTAGCTTACATGGTCATTTAAAAATATATACAACTATATATTTATAATAAATTAGTCACTCCAGGACAATTAGACTAATACAAGTCTTATACGTCCAGGTATATCATAATTTGCTCTAATGTTTTGTACGAATAACAGGTATAACATTGTGTGATTTTCAGTATTATTTTTGATAATTTCTGATGCCATACATGTTTTTAGATAAAAAAAACCAAATACTGTAGTAACCTAGTCAAATTTTAAAGTTGAACTTTTTAAAAATATGAAAGCTAACATTTTTTTACTTTTATTTTATCCGAATAATGTATATCCGAAATAACTGGGAAGGATTTGGAATATATACTCTGGTTCTATGGCAATACCTAAATACTAAAATGTTATTAATTTAGTTTACCGCAACAATGAATGAGTGAAACCCAATATACACAATTTATTGCTCTGTTTTATTCAACCATGGACAGAAGTATGATCATTTATCAGAAACATTCTATGTACGTATTTGGGAAGTTAAAATACTTCCATAAATGATCACGAAAGTATGCTCATTTCCATCTGTTAAAGCTAAAATGGTAATTTCAAATCAGAAAAATCTACCAATCTTCAAAGTGTTGAACAGAGCTTCCCTCTTTCCACCCTGATGAAATTACAATGAGGAAAAACGAACATCACTTTTCACTCAATGTCAGACTTGTAGTATTTGAAGATTCTTAAACTCAGTCTTAAATTCATTTTTCCACATCTTGGAAAATATAGTCTCATTTGCTGGACGATGAGTTTAATACATGTCGAACAAAAAGCTTGTCAACAATGTTAAAATTAGTATTAAAGTGAGCTATTTATTTTGTTTAACGTTTTATCGATTGAACAGTTCTTGATTTAAATATAAAAATTTCAAGCATATGTATAATGATTGGTTGACATCATGGCATTTGAACAAAACAAGATTAATGACGAAGTTATACACGATATAATATTTCAGGCTGTCCGGTAATCAATCATAGAAGGCTTCAAGAAGTGAAAATTACTCATGGCGAGGACGATTAAGCGGAATTTATTGTTTAAGAGAAAATTATCTTGCATTTAAATATTTAGTACTACAACCGGAATCAAAATTGATTCAAATAACAATATTTTGAGATACATTTAAGCTATGAAGATACGGTTCGCTCTAAAGTACGTGTAAAATCACACAGTAGTTTTGTCGATGACTGCGTGAGAGAAACATTAAATTGTATTTTGCATTGTTGTAATGTAAAACTATTCTGATGTGGTTTTTGGATTAAACCACATTATGCGGTCAAACTCCTATTTCTTCCGTCAGACAAATTTAAAAAGGTAATGTTACATTTTAAATATAATAACGCAACATTATTTGTAACCTTAGTTACAATTTTAGCCATTATTTGCTTGGCTGGTCTGAGTGGTTTAGAGGATGGGTCTCTAAACTGGCTCAGTAATTTGGATTTAGCTTTGTGAAGGGAGATCTTAATATTATTTTTAATTTATGACTCAAGAACTTTGTTCTTACGTACTTTTTAATAATTGTAATTTTTAATTTATTTATATATGGATAGCTGCCTTTGTCCCCCATACGATATATATATATTTTTTTTTACTTTTGTAAATTTTGTTGCTGTATTGTTATTTTGTATTATACCTTTTTGAAAACGGCAAAAAGCCGAAATATTAAAGGAACTTTGTATCAAGAAGTCTTATAATTGATATATATATACAGTATATATATATACAGGGTGATTCGGTTAGTGTTACCGGCACTTTCTGAGCTGATTGTACTATAAAAAATAAAGAAAAAAGTTCATATAAACATGGGTCCGGAAATGCTTCCTTACTGGGTTATGGCCAATTGAAGATTTCACCAAAAATTGTGTGCAGGAGGTCAAATGATGATTTGCCGCGTGTTTATGAAGAGATATTTATAGGCGAATGCAACTTTTTCTAACGGATTTTTAGATGAGAAATTGAATAAAGTTCATCTCATAGCTGTATCTCATTTAGTTTTTTTGTTATACTACAAAAAACAGAAATAAAATAATTTTGAAAACACTTTTTTAAGGTTTAACGGACAATTATTTTGTTAAATAGGCATTGAAGACCCACATTTTTACAAAGAAACTTGCAGAAAATTTAATTCTGAATAAAATTATGTGCCACACGGCTATTAACAGCGAAGTATTAGTTTCTGGAATTTAATTTTACAACAAACATTCTACCAAGCAAGAAATACGTATTTAGTAAATAAACACCGTAATGTAATGATATAAGGTACACAAATAATTGATTAGCATACAATTGTAAATACGATTTTAATAGATTAATGCTCAACTAAAAAACAATAATACTATTACTTTTTAGGACTATCCAAATGGTTACATCATGTACCTACATATCTTTGTCACGTTAGCTTTACAGAAGGTAAATTATGTTTTTTTAAGTTGGTATCACAAATCAGCTGTTCAACAATACACTGCAATTTATTGAGGAATCCAAATTATTTGTTACCAATTCTGTACTAGTTTAATGACCTGGTGTTGGTTACTACGAGTAAGATATTCAGATAACATATTGATAAGGCACACACTTTCGTAATTTTGTTCTTATTGCGATTCATGACATCTCAGGTTCGGTAGCTACAATTTTCTAAAGAATACAGTTCCATTCAAGGAAAGATAATTCCTTCAACGGTAAAATCGGCAAATAAATGTTGAATAGTTAGTGGTTTCCGAAACACATATATCGATATGATATTCGAGGAAAGTTAGAATTCCTCACGAGGTCTTTTTAGACCATGAAAAATAAGGATTCCGATAATTTCCTTTGTATTCTCATTCAAAGATTACTCATAGTTTCCCCTCAAAAGCCGTAAGCTGTGTATGCAGGAAAAAGGTTATTTACATTTGCAATAAATGATTATTGGAAAGTGTACAACTGTACCTTATAAGGAACCACAACAAGTTATAATGGTGTGTATGTGCAGCATCTATTTTTAGGATCGTGTGTATTTATGGTTAAGCCTTGAGTTTGTGAGTAAACTTTAGGAGCTTCTGTTCTCATAAAAAGTAAAACCAATAATCAATATCGTAGCTACGGTGGGAAGGGTTGATTGAATGTGAGTGTTGAGATTAGCGCCAGGTCACCTTCCAAACCTGGCTGGTTGTGTAATCTGACGCTGTGTCAGATGTCGAGACGACGTAAAGAATTTATTCTGAGCTTCTTCGTCGCCAACCTGTTTTTGAGATCCCCTCAGACGAACATGAGTCCAGATTCCAGGAGTCAAATCTGTGACTGTCAGAATTCAGGCGCCGCACCGATAGGAAGGTAGAAAGGAACTAAACTCAAAATTCTCAATGATCAATATGTTGTCTTACTGATTTATTTACGTACAATTAAAAAACAACTAAATAAACAATTAATAAAAACAAATGTTGGAGGTTAGAAGTTATTATTTCATTTATTGATTTATTGTAATCTTATATTTGATTTGTTTCTGAATTTATGGACCTGTCACGTAGTTTGCAAATATTAGACATATTTACACCCTTTCACTGTTGATTTTAGGTCAACCTTCTCACGATTATTATGATCAACCGGAAAGAACAGTAATAGGGATAACCTCCAGATTAGCAAAAAGTTCACATTCCTCAGAAGCAGCACACAGGTACATTTTATATTGAATTTGTAGCTTTGAAAAAGTAACATTGTTTCTTATAAATATTCATGAAAGAAACCTAAACAAACACACTACACATATGAACTAATATATAGTAAATATGATATTGAAGATATTTTAAATATATGCTGGCGATAGTACGGACGACGATATACGTATAATAACTACTTTATATGCACCATAATCATTTAGCGAATAACTTCGGAATACGGTCCCATTTACGTATTTCTCTGAATACGGTTCCCATTCCTTTGTTATAGAGGTATTTTTTACCTGTTTCATTATATTTTAAATTTATAAATTTTGAATATTCAATTCGTTATTAATTAATTTAGCCAGAGCGACTCCAGTCAGCGCACAGGACAGTGCTTTTCTTTATGGCGTTTTATTTTTGTTTCAAACTACTTTCTGTATTAAAAAAAAAATTTTTCAACTAAAAAAATTATTTTTGAAGATTCCAAAATTGTAAATATATTTGGGAAATAAATAGATTCATCATTCTCAATAATTCTCGTTCTATGGTAGAAAGTTACTCTTAACACTTCTGGAGGAGGTCAGTACTGGAACTATACTTCTGTGTGTATACTTTTGTACAGATTTAAGTTCTTGCCTGATCTACTGCGATTTTTTACAGGAATGAGATGAGCAGTAACGGTGTATTGTTACACGACTGTACACAACAATGTGTGTAATGGTTTCAGAACATGCTACTGAGTATCGTTCTATGGTAGACAGTTACTTTCAACACTTCTGGAGGAGGTCAGTACTGGAAGTATACTTTTGTGTGTATACTTTTGTATAGATTTAAGTCCTTGCCTGATCTGCTGCGGTTCTATACAGGAATGAGATGAGCAGTAACGGTGTATTGTTACACGACTGTACACAACAATGTGTGTAATGGTTTCAGAACATGCTACTGAGTATCGTTCATTCCAACATACAACAGCTATACCGACTTCCTAGCTTACCCGGACGTGCCATAGGCAAGACCATACATTGCAGGGAGTGCATTTACGAATTGGATCGGAAACTAATGCACGAGGTGAAAATGTTTTGCGACTTGCTTTCATCGTAGCTAATTATACTCCTCAGTTCATCATAAGTAAATGTAATATAATGAATGATGACAGAAGGGACCTTTAACAAAGGTTTATAATCGAAACACTTATGATACAATTGTTGAATTTAACTTATAATGTTTTGGTGTTGATCAAAATCCATAAGTACACTATTAGGCTATACAGAGTGTCCAAGAACTCTCTACCAACATTTTTAGGCATTATTCATGGATAAAGAAAACCCAAAATATCGTATTATCTAAACTTTCAAACATTCAATAATTATCCAAACTGCCGTCATTCTGTTTCTTTACTTGGCCATTTGAAATATGAGAACGACTCCTTGTATTAAGTTAAAATTTGGTATATAACTTTATAATCAAAAGGACATATTACATAAAACAGTTTTACAAACTTTAGTTTCAAAATGACGACTTTTTAAAAACTTACACATGCATATCTTCAAAACAACACCTGATAAAAAGGTTGCAGCTAGTACATTTTAGTTAGACAATTGATTTACAAATCCAACGATATGCCTATCAAGTTTAAGATAATCGGTTGTAAAATATTGTTACTTTTTATGCGTTTTGGCCTTTAGGTTATAAAGTTATACACCAAATTTTAATCTATTACAACGAGCCGTTCTCACATTGAAAAACAGTTAAGTGAAACAAAATGGCGAGCGTTGACTAAATATTGAGTTTTGTAAACATTTGAATCTGATATTTTGGTTTATTTTTGGTCCAGGACCTATTAAGTGAACGACGGCTCATGGATTAATACAGAATACGATGATAGTGTGTGATATTGGGGTTCATGTGGAATATACGTGCTGGAGCAGCTGGACAGGATAAAGTGCAGAGATTACGGCGGATCTCCAGATGGTAATAACTTACTCCAGGGATGCTGGCCAGAATGTCCCTACTTAGTAATTATAGCGGTTCTGCTTTTTTTAATGATCAAACATCTTCTTGTTATTGTATTAAGTTGGCTCAAAGATATTATGAATTAGCATTACAAACGTTTCAATGCAAACTAAATAGTTTCTCTCGACAAAGGCATATATATATTTTGATGACGACTGCCCAGAAAATTTGAACTTCCTGTATAATGCTTACTATTTTATGCGGATTTAAATACTTTTCTTGGTTACATTCAACAAAGTGAAGGAATAATTAAATTGCGTCTGAAAATCCGTCAAACTACTTAAAAGTAAATTTATTGTAGCTCGTTAAATATCTCTGGAAGTATCCGATTTCGTAAGTGTGAGAGTTAATTTAATTTAACATATGAGTTAATTTAAAAGTAAAAGTAAAGTAAAGATGTCTTATTTTACCAGGCGAAGTTAGGACTGAGAAGCCCTCTCTAACACTTAACCTGGGGACCAACGGCTTAAAGGTGACTTCCTAACCACCACCAATGGCCGGGCAGGCGGGCTGCTTGCAAGGACAGGATCGCTCAGCGGTCACCCATCCAAGCAGCAGCCACGCTCGACGTTGCTTCATCCGGTTATCTTGCGATAACCGTTGTACCCGCTACACAGCGCCGTTGGCAATTTAACGCATGTTATCAACATAAACTCAGGTCAAATATTAGTTTATTTACAATTAAAAGGTTGAAATTACCACTCAATATATGGTCGTACTATGCCATATAATTAACTGAGAAGGTTGAAATATCTAATTGTAAAATTGGTAGAATACTACTCTGTCATACAGGGAGCGTAAAGTTAAACTCAAAGTTTTTCCAAAATAATGAAGTCTATTTATAGATTATACCAAATTTTACTGGTGGATAATATAATGTAATATAGTAGAGAGTTTGAAATACTCATCCGTGATGTATGGCAAACTTTACTGCATAAACTTTGTATCCTCACTTAAATCCATCAAGAAAAAATTAAAATCAATCTATTATTAGACTTATCTGAAAAATTGGTTTCATAACCTTATTAAATCGCCACTGCTTCACTTAATTCCAAAGTATGAAAATTACTTTAGTAAACAACTGTAGGACACCTATAAATGAAACAATAAATTAAAATATGTTTACCAATGTAACTAATTAGGTCTGATAATATTAATTATACCCCATTCATATAATAATGAAAAGCTGTTTAATCTGTATTTTAATGAAACTATGTACTTTGTTATGTGTATATGTGATGACCACAATAAGTTGAATATCTTGAAGTTGGTAATCTTTAGTTCAATTAAAGGTTGTTTCTAATTGATAAATATAGTTGATTTATAAAAATTTAAAGTTGTAATCTTGGAGTTTCGTCAAATATATATTTTCTTAAAGGGCACCCTAAAATATTCTTTACCTTGATCTGCTGCTGATCTTGTCCAATAGAAATCAGCTGTGTCGCTGCCTACATTCAATAGATTCACTGTAATTTATTTCTTTATTTATTCACTACACTATGATGGAACCCATTCTTATTCTTATAAATGAAAATTATATGTTGATTGAAAATACCAGCTGTTGACAATGCAAGAATACTGGCTGATATTAAAAAAACAACTGTTTAACTTTTTGGTGTGTCCTCCTCCGTAGACTAATGGTTATAGTCTCGGCTCTCTAACTGAGAGATCACGGGTTCAAATCCCGGGGAGGGCCAATCATGTATAGCTGAGGCTTAAAAAAAAAACAAAACAAAACTTTTTGGTGTTACGATTTTAAGTATAAATGATGCAATGTAATTTATTGCAGTCAGCCCATATTGAACAGAGTGTAGGAGGATATGTGAATAAACACGATATGTAGGAGGAGAACCAAATATAAATTTTGCCAGACCCTCGGGACAACAAGAACGACTCTTTATTTGCTATTCACTCTGTTACGTCGAATCACTAAAGAAAATAGGAAATGACCTTATCCAACACAACCTTCACCTGCGATATCCGTTATATGCATCCACACATGGTGTGATATCCGTTATATGCATCCACACATGGAGTGATATCCGTTATATGCATCCACACATGGAGTGATATCCGTTATATGTATCCACACATGGAAGACAACACTTCGATTATTTGTTCTTTTTTACAGCAATACAAACATAAACTTTTGAAGACTATAAGACAAACCAATAAAGAATAAACATACGGCAAAGTATTTACGTTGTTGGATAAAAGATATATTTCACGTGAGTGGGAATGTATGTTACTACTAACAGTGGGAACGTGAGTAGAGACTGAACGGGTGAGAGCTAAAACTTCTACTATTTTATGTTTTGTTAGGAAAAGTTCGAAAACTCTTAAATGTGTTTAACAGTTAAGCAAATAATCAATTTTCTCCGATAATTAATGAATGTATTGCCAGTAATTTTGTTCTTGGATTGACAATACATAATGAAATATTGCGCAAATAATAAATAGATTTCGACTGTTGATGAGGTGGAAAGTACGGGAAATGGATGGACGGCGTTAGTGAAGTCCTTATCTAACTTCGCTGTTCAAATACAAAATTTTCGAGCAACCTTCCATTTTATGTTTGTATTTGTGTGAACAATACCGCAGCAAATATACGTATTTTTATCTTGATTTTTGTTAAAACACATAGCACGGTTTTATTTCGAGTACGATCGAAATGGTTTATTTCGTAATAATAGCTACTAACAAAAGGTTTAATTACGCGCCAGAACAAGGTCAAGCCCAGGAAGGAAGTGTCTCTCTAAGTTGCGATATTACGATTTTCAGTAGCAGGAGACATTGATTGCAGTTTTAACTGTTCTCAACTATTTATAGGAGTTTCAACAGGTGCTACCCATTTTCTATTGAAGATTATTTACGTCTACATAATATTATGCATGAGTAAACTACATATACTACACTAATTACACTGGTTGCCATTCTAAATTATTTAGAAATTCAAGTCCTGACAGAAATACAAGTGTTAGTAAAGTCATTACCTATCGCGGCGGATAGAAATGACTTGCAGTACATTGAACTTGGCTGTTCAAACATGCAATTTTCACGCACCCTTTCATTTTATGTTTATCTTTATGTCAACAGCACCGTAACAAATATACAGGGTTTTGATCTGGCTTTTTATTTTAAACACAGAGCTCGATTTTATTTGTACATTCGTAAATATCAGACTGTGTTAAGCCGACAAAGATGTACCTAATAGTTCAGTACTAATGTTGACCGATGCTTTTGAAATGTTCAATTTTCATCCCTTAAGTAAAAGACTCTGACTAATAAATTTCAAGTTAATAGTGAAAGAAATAAGTTTAGTTAAAATCGATGCATTTGAAAAGAAATTATAGCCACTACACAATAATAACTGATTTCATCTATATTTTTGATAAAAATGTCAAAAATTGTTATAATTAAGTTTTGCCCGATTGATACACTACATTTGATGTACAAATACGTATTTAGGTCAATGAGTTTTTATGTATTTTGAATAAAATATTAAATAACAGCCACTTTGAAAAATGAGTAACTATTAACTCTAACAAACGACGTTAAGGTAAACGAAGTAAAACAGTGTTCACTGACCTAATTAAAATCCAGCTATCAACAAAATAATGACATCGACATAAGATAAAACGAATGAAATGCAAACTCACACTTTACTTGTGAACTCACTTATAATCGGATAGCTTTATATTGTAGGTGTTATATTTGAGGCACGTGAGATAATCCCTCGAGAGTATGTCGACAGTCCGTGTCGCTGTAGGCAACACAGGCCATGTCGCGTCTACAACACAGCCTTCCTTCCCACCTTTGGCATACAAGACCTCCAGCGATCTTGGGAATTCTGCCTCTCTGTTGAACTGTCATTACGTTGTTAGTACTCTTCCATACACTGTAGAACAATAACATTATTAAGAGAACGCAAATAATATTTTTCTCTTTTTTTTACGAAAATTTCGTTTTTGTGTCTGAAACAGTCCTAGATAGGATTGCTAGCAAGCACACTGTATTCCCAACGCTGCTTTATACCTACGGTAATCTTGATTGCTGTCCCAGAACAGCAATACTAAAATTTAAACTATTTTACTCCTTCATTTATTGCCTTACACGTTTTGTTGTGTCTGCGTTTTATGGGTGTACTATGTAAAGGTGAGGTGTTCACGTAGTCAGACGCCTTATACTTGCTATTCACTTAATTCTCATTTTACTTATTACGGGTAATAAAATGGTCGATTAATACTACGTTAAAATGAATACACAAACTCTTAAAGTCAGATAGAATCTTACATTATACGATAAAAAATTAAAGACGTAGCAACATTCAGACCCAATAAACAGCAATCGAGAGGAATATTTTATAGTTTACCATTTTATTATACAAAGCCATTATTCATTTTCCAAATTAGCCTTGCATTCAATAAAGAAGATTTATCTTCAAATTCCGAAATAACGTACAGCCAAGAGAGATTTTTGCCTCTTAATACATTCTCTTGCCAATAACCTGTGTATGTATGTTAAAATGTGTGAACATTTAAGTTACACTAAGATTTCATTCTAGTAGTTATATTTTTCTAAGTGTTAGTTGTTATATTTGTCTAAGTGTAGGGTAAAACAGTTTAATCTGCCAGTGTAAAGTGTAGGAAGTCACCAGCCACGGTGCTGTGGTCTGCACGTATAAATCACTCCACACTGTATTTACATCTTGCTATAAAACTAGGTTAATGTGAGCCAACAAATAAATCATGGCAACACTATGGTCACGTGACCCACCGCGCTTCCTCGCCGCCGCTTGACAGACAGTCCCGACAATGGACTGTCCACCGACTGTACTTGTACTTCCTGAGTTTAAATATTGGGTACTGTATATGGGACGGGTGGCGCGGAGGTGGAGAAATAGCTACACAGAAATAGGTGCACTTCACCTTAAGTGGACTAATAGCCATACGAAAAGTGCTGGATACATGGAACGCTGAGTAATGGGCTTGTCCTATATCCGTTTCATACATTTTCACAAATACATCCTGTACATATAACAGTTTCATATTCCGTTCTATATTTTCAAATTATAAATAATTTATTATTAAGAAATAAGTTAACCTCATATTAGTCGTAATGGCCACCTAAATATATAAAACAGATAACAAAAAGTATCTTAACAGGTAATTTATTATTTTCACGGTAGGATAGTTAGCTTGTAATTACTATTCTCATAATAGGGGTTTTATTTTTCAATTTCATATTTTTTATAAGTAATATATCTGGGGCAAGCATACTCTGTAATAGATTATTAATTTATTTGTATATCAGAAGTTATGATAGAAGATATGAAAATCATCTTAAGTGCAACTCTTAATGTTCTATGGCATTCCAGGAACAGGTTAATTAAAAACTGATGGAGTGCCCAAAATGTAAGAAGGATTAGTTGTTAATTTATATAATAACACCCCTTCCCCTTCACCTAACATCGAAGTCAAATAGGGTACTTTATTGTATTCAGATAAAAACCTCAAATTCAATTAAAGTAGTAATTACAGATCAACTATCTTAGCATAGAAATATAATAACTCACTTGTATAGATACTTAAATGAAAATTAGTAGTACATGTACAATCTGATAACGAAGAGGCTATAAGTATTTATAAAGATACATTTAAAAAGTAAACATTTCACTTATCTAAAACATGACCACTTATAGCTTGTCTTACACTGTGAATGTATGGCCTGTTGTGTCCAGTGAGAAAATGTTCTCTTAATTTAATACTGTCCCTAAAACTGGAGACCAACCTGTTGTGGTTTGGGTGTTTTAGGGCGACCGTCATAATTTGAAAAGTTCTCTGCCAAACCTAGCATCCGAGCTTGCTTGTTTCCCAATCAAGTAATTTCTAACTGGATTTTCAAACTGTAAACGTCGAAAGCTTTGTGAAATGTCAACTGGAACTCGGAGAGAGCTCGTGTTATTTTATTAAGGAATATTCGGAAAAATATTGTGAAAGCTAACCTGCTAGCGGACTGATAACAGAGGGATCGCAATCGATGGGTCAATACTCGGGCACCTGCTTCGTGGGTGCTAGCGAGACTTTAAACAAAAATTAAATGAGACATTATATCTTTAATGGTTTAGTGCATGTACTCGTAATAATTATTATAAATCTTATAAAGCAAATACCGTCCGTATGGTTTTCTTTATTTATAAATAGATTATGGTTATCTATTATGCATTATTATTGTTATCAATAATAAGTAACAATACATCTATACTATTATGTAGGATTATAGTTTAACTAAAAGTGCAGTATTTATCCCTAATTTAAATTGTTTTAAAGTTTGCGAATATAAATATTAATAGGATTATTTCAATGTAGTTTTGTTTCTACTGAATTATTGTTCGAGATTCACTGTAATAAGCCAAGGAATATATGACAGTAGGTAACTCAAATGTTAAATATAACGAACAAAAACTGTAAAGTTTTCTTCAAGACAGAATATGAAAAACATTATTTTTAAACGTGTTTGACGTTATTAAATATATTTTTTTAAAAACCCTAACTTACCGTCCCAAATTAATTTTAAGTCATAAACTGGATGCGTAAACTGGATTCTTACACTATATTTCACAAATTCCAACTTATAACAAATGTATAAAATGTATAAAGTAAATTCATAAGGGAAGTAAAAGTTACAGTAATGTTTGCAGAGCAACGTTTATAGTCAGAACTATACACCGACATCTGCGTCCGACACGGTAAGGAATTCTCAGTTTTTCCATATAGTTCATACACTAGTAGGTTAACACTACAAGGTTTAGTTAACACCGAAATGTCACCCATACAATCTCTACTCACAGTCCCAATCAGGGAATAGTAGCATATTCGCACTTCATGCAAATTTTATCTCTTATAACATAAACCAAAAGAACGAAAAAACAATATATAAAGTTAAAATAAGAAAGCAAGAAATGATCCTGGGCATTCACAGTAATGATGCTGCCATGTACCTTATTAATGTAATTGGTTTGAAATTACAAGCTTTATATTTTACATTCCCTACTTTTACGTTGATAATCTTCCTAAAGAATGGGGATATTTCAATGCTGATATTTAAATGCGAGATAATTAGAATTCTTAGTTATCGTAAAGAATGCACAAAGATACGAGGTTAATAGATACAAGTTTTCCCGATTACACAAATAAGTAACACACAATTTAGTAATTCGATTTTGATTTTTTAAATCATAAAATGTACCTGTATGTGTGATATAATACGTAACTTTACCTGTGTAATTTGTAAATATGTGTGCTTGCGTAGCCAATACAACTAATATCAGGCAAGCTTATTTCTTAATAAAAAATTATTTTTAATTTGAAAATTTAGAATACTATATGAAACGTGTATCTACAGGAGATATTTATGAAAATGTATGAAGCGGATATAGGACAAGTCCATTAGTCAGCGCTCCATTTATTCAGCAGTATTCGTATAGCTATTAGTCCACTTAAGGTGAAGTGCACCTATTTCTGTGTAGCTATTTCTCCACCTCCGCGCCACCCGTCCCATATACAGTATCCCATATTTAAACTCAGGAAGTACGAGTGCAGTCGGTGGACAGTCCATTGTCGGGACTGTCTGTCAAGCGGCGGCGAGGAAGCGTGGTGGGTTACGTGACCATAGTGTTGCTATGATTTATTTGTTGGTTCACATTAACAAAATATACATAACAATATACAATAACAAAATATATTATAGCAAGATGTAAATACAGTGTGGAATGATTTATACGTGCAGACCACAGCGCCGTGGCTGGTGACTTCCTACACTTTACACTAGCAGATTAACTTGTTTTACTTTACACTGGACTGAACGAAAATATCACTATAATAATGAAATACTACTATAATTTAATTTTTAATGCAGAACCGGTTAAATATATTTAATTTATTGGTATGCAAATGTATTAAAGGAAATATCTCCTTTGGATGTACTTTATTTCGAAATTTGAAGGTCAACTGTCTATACAGAATAAAATAACTATAAAATATTCTTTTCCAAAGTCATTTTCGTCTGACTATTGCGATATCTTTAATTTTAATCGTATAATATAAGCTTCTATCTGACTTTAAGAGTTTGTATATTCATTTTAGCTTAGTAGTAATCGACCATTTCAGTAAACAAAATGAAAACGATGTGAATAAGAAGAAAAGTCTTGGAGAAGCTATAAGGCGTCTGACTACGTGAACACCTCACCTTTACATAGTATACTCATAAAACGCAGACACGATAAAAACGTGTAAAGCAATAAATGAAGGAGTAAAATAGTTTAAAGTTTAGTATTGCTCTTCACAGAGAGAAATCAAGATTACCGTCAGTACAAAGCAGCGTTGGGAATACAGTGTGCTTGATAGCAATCCTGCCTCCCCAACCTCACCTAAACATTATGAATACATGCACTTGATTGCTTTTTTGTTTCCTAAGCCTCACCACAGAGCATTGGGAATATAACGTATTTGATAGTAACCCTGTCTCCTCAACCTCAACGTAGCGTTGGAAATACAACATGTTTACTAGCAACCCTGTTTTTCTAGCCCTACCGCAGCATTATGAATACATGTTTGCTAACATACTCGTCAGGACAGGTAATATAGAGAAATTAATTTAACCATTTTATAATGGACCTATTGTATTATTTTATCTCGGCCAGTATAAAACGAGTCGTGTGAATCCCAGTGTAATATTTAGGATATAAGAAATTAACTAAAATGATATTTTTTAATTGGGCATTTAGAGAAACATTGAAAATATGCAAATTCAGAGAAACATCATAGCAATGAAAAGCAAACATTAAATTGTTAAATTATAGAAGTTCATTAATTAAGTGCCCACGCAGAGAGGAAGTGACGAAGCTGAATCACTGAAGGCGAGGGTGTGTACGAGTATACGAGTACATTAAACGCATCCATAGTAGCTTGATAACATTCCGATATACTTCAACATTTAAAAAAAATAAGTTAATAATTTACGAGGTAATCTAGATAATATCTATTCATTCAAACCATTAGAAATATTATTATTACTGTCACCCTTTGCGCTCGTAACTAATAACAACCGAATTAGAATGTCCGGAAAATAGGATGAGTTTATTCAGTAATCTTTACAATAAACATTTACTCTGATTATTTATGTTACTTACTCTGATTTATCCCCAAATGCAATTTATAAGTTACATTTAATAATGTATTAAAATAAATAAGTAGAACAAACCAGATGTTAAAATTACTTGTTAAATTACCACCTGCTCTAACATTAAAATGATATGTTTTATTTTAGACTAATAGTTTAATTTTTAACAACAAACCAGTAATCTGCCCATATTTTCTTCAGAGTTAAAAGGATGGCTTATTAAAATTTATTAGTCTAAAGTTACACTAACAGAAAACGGTAATTCATCAAGAATAATTTTTCATTATAGAGACGAATCAATTATTTCAATAAACCTGATTAATGCAACGCAGACATTCGTTGAATGCATTCATCGAAATCTATTTACAAATAGAAGTAGTTCAAATTATTCAGTAGTAGTATTCGCCAAAAAGTTGTTCAGTGAAAGGTAGTACTTTAAATAATTCACTAAAATATTCAATTACGCTCTACAAAGTTTTCAGTTAATCGAATAGAGAAGGATTCTACGAATGAATGAATGCTTTTCATTTAAATATCCCATGACCAGTCTATCAGACCTGTAAAAACTAAGGATCAACCATAATTACTCGAAATATATACAGAGGTATAGCAGTACAAAGTTCTGAGTATAATTTATGGATTGTGCTAAGAAAAAAATTGAAATATAATTTCGATATAAATATTTAACAATGATTGTTCTGTAGAAACTGTGTGTGGCATGTTTTAGCATCCAAAGGTGGCCCCCCCACGTAATGTATTTAGCACCGACAGACAAACATGTATTGTCACAAAATACTGTAACTCAGTTGTTGGCGTTACCACAGTAATTTAACTCCTACTAAGTAGAGTACCCTGGAGGGGCTATCGAGACAGAAATCGCAAAGACGTGTGTGGGAGATATGTACATGGAAGGAAGGATGTGATGGAGACGGTACACGGCTCGTATTGCCTCCAGCGAGGGTCGACACACTCTCGGTCTCAAAGGAATGAATGACATTTCCAACATAATTCCACGGGTTCGCTATACGGCTGTTGACTTGAATAACTGATAGAATAGCACCTACAACATCAAGTTACTCGTAAAAGCATACGTGAGCTTTGACATTTGAATTTTTATCGTAGTTATTCCACAAACATATTTTGACTACATATTATATTTTTTATATGCAAAACGTGATAGCGAAGCTTGATCAAAAACAATTCCTGTAAAGCAATGTTAGATAAGCCAGTGTGTTAAGTTTATGGAAGGTGCCGTAAGGTTTATTTTACTGCAAAACAGTCTCTTAGGACAAGAAGCTTATAAATTGCACTTAATCCTGTAAGGACCTTAGCGCTGCTTCCGGAGTGCCAGGATATTCAGGATGGGTAAAGTAACGGGGTAGGGGCCGCATCCTATCGAGATTCATGATGAACAATTAGGGCACTAATCTCAAAGTCGTGTACGATTATCTTACACTAGAAGAATAACTATTGGCGCCGGAGTAAGATTAGCCGCAATCCAATGTTACTGTATTGTTCATTCGGTGTTGGTACTGAACATAATTACCAGTAACTGATGTACTACTTACCATGGAACTGATTTTATCTTCTGAAAATATAAGGAACGAAGTAGCTCGTTGAATTGATGTGACAATCAAGAACAAACCCTATTGATTACACGAGGACGAATAAAAACCACTCCACGTGGACCACTGATTGGTGGACATAAATCTCAGATAAATTTTCCACTTGTTGTCTAATGATGTCAGTTATAGGCGGTTCTACGAAGATAGAAGCACTAAGAAATTTTCTCTTGCTGAATGACCCTAATTAGTTTAATGTAGAGCTCTTTGGGAATAAACAAATGTAATACACCGAGTGTCCCACTGCTTCTAATACCTCTCTTATGAATAGAAATAGAGTTATTTACTTTCGGGGATGTTTATATGACCAACTGAGGAGTTTTATGATGTATGACAATTGTTGACTCCCCCCAATGGGGGTATCAAAGTGGTGTCAAATTTTTAGGGTGTTTTAAATGTATTATAAAAAGAAGAAGAATGGCGCAAACTAGAGGTCTCTAATGTTACACTATCAAAATTTGTGGCCAATTAAAGTTTTAATTCTTTTATAAAACCCCCATTAATTTACGTTTAAAGTTATTGCAAGGTTCTTAAAATATTCATTCACTAGTCATTTTGAGAACTTACATACACATCAAACCAAATAAAAATATACTTACTATTAATAACTAAGAAACACTAAAATAACAACTCCGCAGAAAGCTACGAGATGAGTACTTGACCAAGTGAACAACGAGGCAAGTCGCACGCTAAGCTCTCTGCCGGCATTTCGCGTGTAATAATTATAACTTAAGCTGTGCTTTACCTATTGCTTCTGCAGATGGGTGCTCTGTGAGAAGGACAAATTGCTTTGCCAACTCGAACAATGAGGCAAGTTGCGCGCTAAGCTCTCTGCCGGAATATTAAGTTTAATTACTACTTAAGCTGTCGTGTCCCCGTGTTGCTCCATTGTTTACACTTGAAATCTGCAGGAGGCTGCTCTGCGAGCAGAACAAATTGCTTTGCCAACTCGAACAATAAGGCAAGTTGCACGCCAAGCTCTCTGCCGGAATATTAAGTTTAATTACTACTTAAGCTGTCGTGTCCCCGTGTTGCTCAATTGTTTACACTTGAAATCTGCAGGAGGCTGCTCTGCGAGCAGAACAAATTGCTTTGCCAACTCGAACAATAAGGCAAGTTGCACGCCAAGCTCTCTGCCGGAATATTAAGTTTAATTACTACTTAAGCTGTCGTGTCCCCGTGTTGCTCCATTGTTTACACTTGAAATCTGCAGGAGGCTGCTCTGCGAGCAGAACAAATTGCTTTGCCAACTCGAACAATAAGGCAAGTTGCACGCCAAGCTCTCTGCCGGAATATTAAGTTTAATTACTACTTAAGCTGTCGTGTCCCCGTGTTGCTCCATTGTTTACACTTGAAATCTGCAGGAGGCTGCTCTGCGAGCAGAACAAATTGCTTTGCCAACTCGAACAATAAGGCAAGTTGCACGCCAAGCTCTCTGCCGGAATATTAAGTTTAATTACTACTTAAGCTGTCGTGTCCCCGTGTTGCTCCAATGTTTACACTTGAAATCTGCAGGAGGCTGCTCTGCGAGCAGAACAAATTGCTTTGCCAACTCGAACAATAAGGCAAGTTGCGCGCTAAGCTCTCTGCCGGAATATAACGTGTAATTACTACTTAAGCTGTTGTGTCCCCGTGTTGCTCCATTGTTTACACTTTACCTCTACAGAAAGCTGTGGCCTTCCTTTCCCTCACTGTGCAGGAATTGTCTTTTACAACGCAATAACAGTTTATAACTAGGGCCACGATATTAATTATACCAAGCCTTCATTAATATTCAGCATTTAAATATTCATAACCACGACTACATACACATTTTCTCATTGTAAGCAGGTTCATGATTAAACACAATTATGCATATTTTTTGGCTTTGTAAAAGATTTAATATGAGTTTAAATTTCTTAAGGAGTTTTTCAATGCGCAAGCCCAAGATTAAATTGAACTAACATTGGCAAAATATGCGGGGTACAAACGATAGGTCTTTTACATTTTTAATAACGAACATAAAGTCTAGAACAATATAAAACGAGTAGGAAGAAAAGCTCATTACGAATATAATGGCTAGCTTTACGCAAAACAATTTATTCGACGTTGCAGATCCAAACACAAAATAAAATGTTTTGTGCCTCTGACTCCTCCTCAACGCAAAAGTCATAATTAAAACAAATATGTAAACATTCATAAATATGCTCCATAAAAAGAAGACATTGCTTAAAGGGGTTTGTTTCAATTTCACAGCTTTTAACGGAACTGAACACATGTTTGCCTTTTCTAAGTAGCATCAGCATATTTAGCGTTTAAAAATTACGTAAAATTAAGTTAGACAGATTATATGCTATAGAATGTACAAAATAACATATTAATAATTCACATACTTAGTAAAATATGGCACATTAATTTATTACACTTATCGAATAACAGTTGATAATACTTGGAATTATTACCCTATGTTATGTAATTATTTATTTATTTCCTTTTTTATAGATTTATAGATTTTATTGTTTAACATTTTGTTTTTTTATATATTAACTCATTGAAAAAAAAATACTATGTGTCAAACATGTAATTTACTTGTTAGTGTCACGCGTATCGAAGAAAATGAGAGGGTATGTGATCTTAGAAAGTAAATCAATTACGAATTACAAGATACACATTCTAAATATTATTGTAGGGTTAAATCTCAAATTAAAAAAATATTATTCAAATTATTTATTGCACTTTATATATTAAATGGACGACACTCAAATACAGTTCCCAATACGACATTGATTAAAAACCTTAGATGAGACGAAATCAGGACCACGTGACCTTACCAAGGTGTAATGCTAACATTAGTTAGGTTCCGGTCGCAGGTTCCATGGCATCCAAAATATTATTTTTGTTGCAATAATTAAAACATTTAAGGATAAGTTGGATCCTCCTAGTTTTGGAGATATACCAGTTACCATAGGAATTTCATCGACATTGTAAAATACGTATTCGCTTAGAATATTATGAGGTGGAATCCACAAACAGGTATACTCGTACAATTATCTGACATGTCCGTGTGAAAAAGGAACAACATATAGTTCATTATATGAGATACATGGTTTGGTTGACTGAAATTAAAGAGTGTAACACTTCTTTAATTTTTAAACCCAGCGGACATTTTTTTGGCTGTGGGAGAAAAAGTTAAGGTTTCCTCACGCATATTTTAAAACACAAAATTTACAATTTAAATGTTACACGACAAAAACAACACTTGTAATACGATCAGTAACAGACTGTTGCAGTAAACGCAATTTTAAATAACAAATCACGTCCGTTTATTTAATAATAACTGAACACATCATCGTAGGCAAGGATTGAATTTTAAGTAACAGTCTTGCAGTTCTACAACTAATTTTAAGTAACAGTCTTGCAGTTCTACAACTAATTTTAAGTAACAGTCTTGCAGTTCTACAACTAATTTTAAGTAACAGTCTTGCAGTTCTACAACTAATTTTAAGTAACAGTCTTGCAGTTCTACAACTAATTTTAAGTAACAGTCTTGCAGTTCTACAACAAATTTTAAGTAACAGTCTTGCAGTTCTACAACAAATTTTAAGTAACAGTCTTGCAGTTCTACAACTAATTTTACACGTAGATAACCTACGTACTGCACTGTTTGTTCAGTTGCACAGATACTATTGTAAAATATGTTATTTACAGAAATATATCACTGCAAACGTTCCAAGAGAAAATATTGCAGCTTCGAAGTATTGTCCAATGTCAGGATATATATACAGTATATTGTGCAATACATAATCTTTGCTACAGGTATGTGGAAATTAAAGTTACACTTACTTCAGTTAAAAGTAAACATTAATATTTTGGTGGTAATGTTTTAGTATCCAATATTGATAACATTAAGTCAAAACAAAAGTTTAATTGGTTTGTGGTGTCACTTCAAAGTAAAATCAACCATTGATTGGTCGGGGAGCTTTAGGAATTTATCAACACCAACAATGTTTTCCTGTGCCGATGTTTTCGGTTATAATACCAATGAAACGTAAACATTTCGCACTTTACTAAAATTCTCAAACGTACGCTACTACTATATACTGTTACAGACTAGTCCTGGGAAAATATTTAATAGTTGTGTATTAAAGTTCATAAATAACTTTAAGTAGTTTTGTTAAAGATTCAGATTTTTCATCCCAGCTTCAGTTGCAAACCAGAATACATTTTTAATATACTGAAAACTACTATATCCATACTAATTCTCTCTTCGTAGGCTAAAAACTTCAAATCACTTTCTTAATTTCTGTACCTGGGAGGCAAAGGGCACTATGTCACAAAACTGTTACTTTTCAGGAGAACAGTTTGAAAAAAATGTTTCAATATAAAATGTTATATCTTATCATTTATATTCATTACTAAATTGATTTTTTTATTTTTGATATTTTAACTTATTGTCTATTCAAACTAACTGTTTTTAAAACAAAAAAAAAACGGTCATTTACCTATTTTAATATATTTTATTAAAATTCTTGTTGGACTTGGTGCTTTTTACCTCTGAGAAAGTAGCGGGTTGTTAGAAATGAAAAGGACATAGAGTTTTAATTCTGTGAATTTTTTACAGTTTTAATACTTCATAGTACTTAACTGGTTACCATAGCAACTCAAAATTAAATAAACACTGTATTTCCAAAATAATGCCAACTAATCATAGTCTTCTTCGGGGTCATCTTCTGGGTACATGGAGGCGTTGTTGCTTCTCGGTAGATTTTTGAAGTAGTCATGGCACACATTTGGGAGAGTTGGGAGTAATGGCAGTAGTGCTATCAGATCATTGTATTTTGCTACATTTATTGGTAGTCTCTGGTGTGATACTAATAGAAGAATTTCCGGGAACGGTAGTTCTTGTCCTCTACGGGATCGAACACAACTCATTTCTGAAAAATCTCCGTCAAATGAAGTTTTGAAGAAGAGATGACCCATGTTTTCTTGTCTGGCTTGTATGTGTACAAAATTTGACATGAGAACAGTGTTTTTGTCAATATCATACTTTCTGGACACAAACGGAGAATCTTTGCCTCTTAGCAAGGACTCAAAGTTTTTAAAATCCTCTAATTCCATGTTAAATACAGAGTATTTTGACTAATTCCATGTTAAATACAGAGTATTTTGAAGAAGTTTGCCGCACCAATTGTTGCCAGTCCCAAGGTGTCAATATGCTCATTTATTTTTCTCTCTATAAGAGCGTGAACAGTATCAGCCTCCATATGCGTATGACCTTTGAGAAAAACTTTCGATTAATGGTTTTTATCATAGATTTGTTTTTGTTTTGACCATAACAGTTGTCAGTCCATAAAGTGATATCTTGAACAGCTGAACCTGGAATCACATTGTCAGCCCACTTCATGATAGCTGAAGCAATTTCATGCCCTCCTCTTGCTCCTTTTGTTTCGTCCCACAAGCAGTGAACTGTTGAGTCACAGGCATCATGTATAGTAAAGTCAAGAGTCCACAGTTTTCTTTTGTAGAAGCTCAAATCAAATCAAATTATTTTTATTGTTGAAGACATTTACATGCATAACAATCGTCAGTGTACATTGAAAATGAACTAGCCTAGTTTCTAAAATCTAAAGGTCCTTATCAATTAGAAAACAATTAGTACTATAATATTCCTTTTCAGATAACAAGCACTTTATCTTCCTCCTAAATGATATTGAAGTGTTGGCCTCCTTGAACCCAGATGGCAAGTTATTGAAAAATTTTATGCAAGAGTAAAGGGTTTGTTTTTCAAAGAATGTTGTTGAATGTTTTGGAAGAGTTAAGGAATTTGTACCGCGGAGATTATAATTTGACTGCTGTACTGGAAAAAGGTGTTTGTTATTAAAGACAAATGTCAAACATTCCAGTATATATAGACTAGGAAACGTCAACAATTTATTTTGTCTAAAAAAACCTCTACATGACTGAGAACGATTGAGTCCACATATCACTCTTATGGTTTTCTTCTGGAGGGTAAACAAGGCTTTAGTCTTAGTGGATTCATGACCCCATATGATCAAGCCATAAGCTCAGCCCACTTGTAATTAAAGGTGTCGGTAAACACTTCTGTAAATCACCAGTCAAAACTTTATAAGAAGGATCCTCCTTGGCAATTTTTGAGTCTGCGACTTTCAAATCGTAACGCTTTGATCATCTATGTGATTCTTGTACTCGGCTTGTATTGCCTCTCTTTCTAACTGACTCAAATTACCTTTAAGTCTAGCTTGGTAGGAATCGCATGTATCGCATGGGTCAACTTCAGGAGGTTTGAAGGAAAGATTGAACCTTTTGTTAAACACGTCACGATACACCCAGTTTTTAGCAATATTTTCTTCAGGGATGTTATTCGATTTACAGAACTCAAGGTATATCTCATACATTTTTTAATTAAAATAATGCAAATCATGGAATTTGAGGATATGTTCAGTAAACATCTCAGTGGCACCATGTCAAAAACACATGGTACCTAATACCAGGTCTTTTATAAAAGTTTAAAAGTAAACAGCACTATGTCCAAATGGTGCCTTTTTCCTCTACGGATTTACATTTTCATAAGAGGTATAAAGCACTATAACTAGTTGTTGCTTTTTACATCTCAACTACTCAGTGACATAATGCCCTTTTCCACTGGCTATCTCCCTTATTAATAAACATTGGACTTAGTGCTTTCTACCCCAAAAAGAAACATACAATTAGAAAAACTTGGTGCTGATATCCCGATTTTGAAAAAAATGGACATAGTGCCCTTTACCTCCCAGGTACAGATTTTTAAATTGGTTTTGAAACATAGACAAAAAACAGCTGATATAAACACAAATATATTTTTTAGTCAGTTATAAAGTCTATCAACAGCTGCTTGGCATGTGAAGAGTAAATCGCTCGCCTATGATTTAATGATTTATTTTCAATTTAAGCTTTTGGATATTTTTACCATCGCACAGCAATAAAAAAAATAAATAGAAAAAACAATAACACTACTTCTCGAGATCTGAAATAACTAACCTAACACAATTGGTACTTTTATACACGATATAAACATGTACTCGTAATTTAACATTTTAACAGCAATCACGACACAGTTTGTACATAGTGAACACCACTGGTATAATGCAACTTCTCCAAAATAACTTCATGTACATTACAGAAATGTCTCTCGTTAAAATATTTTTCGACGTATATATTTCATGACTCAGTACCTATATTTTCAAATATTATTCCTGGACCAAAGACGAACCAAAATTTCGTAGTAAAACTTTCTAAAACTCAATAATTATCCGAATAGTCGTCATTTTGTTTTTTCACTTAAATATTTTTAATTAGAGAACGGATAGTTGTAATGAGTTGGTATTTGGTGTATAGCTTTATAATCTAAAGATCTAATTACAGAAAACATTTCAGTTTTTTTAGAAGCTTTACTTTCAAAATGGCAACTTCCTAAATCGAGTTCTCTGGACACTCAGACAATATATTTCTAGTTATTCATGATAATCAAGAAGTCATTTAATAATTAATTATCATTTGTTTAGTTAATCACGTATGCCCGTCTACAAACAAATTTTAAGAGTAGCGTTACATTTTTTAGTAATAGGTTCTAGTGCATTTTATACCCTTCTGGTTTTTTGAGCCGGAATAAAATAATAACCTTCAACACAAAAGTCTTTGCCTTAGGCGTTTATGACATCCCAATACAAATTATATCTAGGGTTATGAGTAAGCAAGTACAGAAATTTACAACAATGTAGCCTTGAAAACAGGAGAGAATAACATCCAAGAGTTCTATGTCATTTTGAGAGACAAAAATACAGAAGTAGCATTTCAAAAACGAAAAATAGCTTGGATGGCTGTGACGTAGATAATAGCGATGATTAAAACTTTTATTATGATATACGTAGGTTGATGGGCGTAAAGTGGAGACTTGGCAAAAGTTGATAAGTACTGTACGTTTCACTTCTGGAATACTGCACAGCTGCCGGGGAAATAGGAAAGATAGTATTGAAACTCCAAAGGTTTGCCAAAGGACCTACATTCTATGCCTCTCCACGTCTTACACTGCCAATTAGGCCTGTAAAGGCAAAAGGATATTTCCAGACGTTTGTTATCGTTTGGTGAAAAACAAACTAACACTAACTTTTAACATCTGCCATTTGATCTTTTCCTCAGATGGATATCTCACCTAACACGTGATTACAATCTACGCAAAATTAAACAAATTATACAAACACACGTTGCGACACGCCTAAGTCAGGAATCACAACATATACGTTGTAATTTGAATGTTGAAATTAAGCAGCTCACCTTCCTTTTATTGCAGCGTCTGGTATCTGAGACTTGACCCCTAGAATCTGTAGACATGCTCGTCTGAAGAGATACAAAGAAAGTCGGTGACGAAGAAGCTTAAAACGAATCATTACATCGTTTCGACATCAAAGGTATAAATAGGTGAAGTGGTATTCTCATTGCCTCATCACATGCACAACCGAGTGCATTGTGATGTTTCTGACACGATCTCTAAGCACGGTGGAGCTGCAGATACCAGACGCTGCAATAAAATGAAGGTGAACTGGATCTAAATTCAACATTCAATGCCCTTCCTACCATAGCAACGTTATGTACGCATGTGTGCGTCAACGCCATGCAAACTATCTCTAAGACACGTACAGTACTTAATAAAACAAATTGTAATAATTATCAACTGAATCAAAAATACACGTAAAAGTAGATCTTGATGCAACAACCAGACACTGAACACTGTGGTCGTTGTTATAATTAGGCTCGTCAAAGAACTACTCTACCAAACAGAAACGGACACGGCCCTATAAATGTTAGTTATCTTTGAGCAGCCAGGATAAAAAGTCATCAGGTTTACTAACAAAGTGTCATCTGGAATATTTGGTGAGAAATGAAGGACATAATATATGAATACAGAGCTAAGCAATACTTTTTTTAACAACAAATAGGGTACAAAGAGATTGACACGCAAACCAACCAGAGTCCCTTTATAGAGTGGGGTGGAGGGGGAAGGTTTAAAGCTAAACGAACATTGTCGCCTTACGGATTCTACCCATATAACAATAGACGGTGAGGTTTTATACGTAGAGTTTCATAGGATAAAAATTAAAAGAGAGAACTTTATATTCAAATTTGTCAGAGTAAGTTACGGTTACTGCGATATAAATATGTAGAAGAATTAACCTTTGAAGTAAGATGATATAACTATCATTAACTTAAATAAAAGACATAATAAATTAAAACAATATTTAAAACTTGTTAAATAGTTTTTTATAATAATGGACGTTAAGAAATTAGCATCATGGTATAAAATATCTACAACAATTAATGAAAGCAATAAACGCTCTAGACGCCTGACAAATGGCTATTGCGTGCTAGTCTGTGGTCTCTGATTATTTTGTTCTTGAGATTACTTTTACATCTTTCTTAAGATGAAGTTAATAATTATCTTTAATATTATTTTTAAATTCAGTGCATGTAGCTACAGGTATATATATATATATATATATATATATATATATATATATATATATATATATATATACATACATTACTGAAGGCTAAATAATATATTCAAACAGACCACTACGCGCATAATTCTGTACAAAAGGCCTTACATATTACGTAGCAAGTGTACTTAGCATCTTTGTTGTTAGTGTTGTTTAAATATTGTAACCATGTATATCTATTTAAAACATGTTTAAGCTCTTTACAGTAATTTGTACGAATTGCAAGTATAGCTAACAAAAGATAACGTTCAAGTTGGTATGAAGGTACAGTATTGAAGAACAAGCAAGCAACACATCCTAAACACAACCCTATAATGTACAATTGGGGAGTGTTCCAAACCTCGTACCACGTAATAGGCTTCACTGAGGTTCAATGTTAATGTTAAAGTGTATAGCTCACTTCAATATTGACAGATAAAACGACAGACAACCGCACTAAAAAAGAAAATATTAAAAATTTATACGAAAAAGAAAGTTTTACATTTCTCGGCAAACAAAAGAGATATTGTATCAGTCTACTGAGTGATAGGTTTTAACGATAATCAGCCAAATGTCGGGGATGGACATGCCTCATTCATCATAGATCCCACTCTTCTCTATGTAGAAATACAATGTTATACAACATTGTAAGTGCACAGATAAAATCTTTCTCGACATATTTTGCCGTATGGTACATTAAAATGTTTATGTATTAAATTGGTTTACATATCAGTGTTTAAATAATAAAATCCTAGACACCATGTAACCATAAAATAATGTTGTATGTGGTGAGATAATTATGTTACATATTAATACATCATAGGTTAAAATCTGTTTTAAGTATACTGAATAACATTGATTTATTCTGATATTTTATCGTTGCCATCGTGGTTATCCATGAGGTCAATGTAAAAACAGTCGCAAACGCTTAGCCAAATCCCATGGAGTGACATGCACCTTCATCAAACTCAGTGCTGCTTATATAGAAATAAATTTTCACGCACAAATTTCAAGTCAGTCAAATATATAAATAAATAGGTCAGTTTGATTTCGAGATATCGTGTGGATAGGCAGACAGATACACAGACAAACAAACATTAAATTATTCCAGTCCCTCCTATGATAGGCTTCGCCGACCCTAATGCTTTTTCAAAATTCATTAGAACTGCTAAATTAATAATCATGGTCTCTGTAATGTGGTAAAGCTTTTTTTATTGCCAGTAATGGAAAATAACAAAACAAACTGCGATTCAAGGAAAAGCACGCATATTAAAAGCAATAAAACGTAATATGTGTTTTTATATGTAATCACACACTAATGAAAGGTTATTGAAATGAGAGCAAAGTTACAAAATAAAACCGATATGACTTCGGGAGAAGCCTAGAAATGATGGAAGTGATCTTAAAAGCATAGAGCGTAGAAGTGAACAATAGAACCGTGTACAGCGGTGTACTATTCAGTCGGGAACAATAGCGTCGTGTACAAAATGCTGAAAGGATTTCACCTAAACATCTCCTAATCTATTATATTCTTACTTGAAATAAAACCCTTTGACTTTTCAAAGTTTTGGAATGAATTTGTATTAATACGCGAGAGGTCACACCAGCGGCAGTTTACCGAAATTCCCAAATTCTATAGTATTGTTATGATTAACAATATCAGCAGCTTGGGAATTCGCCTTATCTCTTCTCATAAATTAATTCACAAAACCACATATGTTAGTCTTTTACTCACATTTTGTTTAATAATTACATTTTTGTAGTCCCCTGCACCAAATTATGCAATATTCCCTGATACAAAAATTTAAATTCATAAATACAGTTACTCACTTATAACAAATTTAAGTGAGTAAATTTACTTTGCACATTACTCTTCAATTATAGAAATTTTCTTTTGAATTACAATCAAAGATTTACAATACGCTTAAAAACATGGAGTAATTTGCTCAAATTGTACGGCAATGCCTACAATACTTATTTAATGATTTTTTATTGACATAATTTTATTAAAGATAGTTTAAAGTAGTATATACTAACATAAAGTGAAATTAATCACATGATTATTTTAGAAATTTTTCTATTGAAGGGGAAAAAATTGTAAAAACGTAAGCGTGAGAAAATTGCCTCTCGCGACCAGGATGTAGACCTCCAGAAAAATTGCCTCTCGCGAAATGAGACCTCCAACGTATTAAGTTTAGAACTAATCTCCATTTAGACTAATTATATCAATAAATTTTCGAAACGAAATGTGTGTTGCTTTACTAGAGTACTTAGAACATAACGTGTTAATTGAAACACCCTCTGCCGAAAATTTACTCCAATCAGCTGACTCGAGGTGTGAAGGCAAACCAGTAAAGGATTATCCAGCAGCGGAGTACTAATAACTTCAACCTGTGAGCAAGGTTAATGGTTTCACTTTGTCAACCCGGATTACTTGCTTTTCTACTCAATATTTCTTCCTTGCTTCACTCCTCTAACGTATATTGTCTTCGTTTCGTACTTAATGGGTTCTCCATGAAATGCTTGAAAATGTTATTATTTTTGATACCACAGACAGAATACACCTGAAAATAAGAATATTTGAAATCTTTAAAGTAAAATAATCATCGACGGGATTCTGAATCTCTTAAATCTGTCTTTGAGAACAATATCGGGTAGAGTAACATATTCATGATCACTTTATCATGGAGTCCAAGAATTTTAAGTTTTTAGAGGCGAGGAGACGGATGAGTTTGCTCAGCCTAATGTTGTTGAAGGTGAGGAGACGAATGAGGTTGTTGCACCTTAAAGTTGTTGGAGATGAGGAGACGGATGAGTTTGCTGCAGGTTTGAGTTGTTGGAAGGAGAAGACGGATGAGTTTGTTGCAGCGTTACTTGTTGCAGGTGAGAAGACGGATGAGTTCGCTACTGCGAAAAGTTTTTGGAAGGGAGGTAACGGTTAAGTCAGCATAGTCCTAAGATTCAAGGACAGATACATAAGTACTTCTTATGAACGCGAGGTTAGGTGCCCGAATGGAAAAAATAAACCAGGTGTGTAAAAAGCAAGTGAAGATCGCGAGCTCTCAAAAACAAACACAAGGATAACCTTTCACCGCTAGTGTCTCGGGGTGAGCCTACCTGTATGATAGGTTATATTACTGTTGTAATCCGCTTCCACCAACTTAAAGTTGAAGGTTCCATCAGGTAATGCCTTTAACTATTTTCAACGTTTGCCATTCACTGTAAAATTAGACTCAGGTGTTTTGTTGTATGCAGCTATCCCGTCTCAATATATTTCAATACAAAGTCGTACAGTAACAACAAATTAATTCTTTTTTTTTACACAAATGAAGAAAATTAGTTGTCAAACACTAATTCTTGTAACCAGTTCGTATTTTTCAGTTTAGATAGAGAGAACCCTTAAGAAATAAAAGTGAGACTCGAACGTCAACTGTGTGCGGTGTGACAGCTACAGGATTCTCTACTTAAAGTGTCCTGCAGCGTAGAGAGGGCAGATCTTCGGCATGGCTAAGCTAAATTATAAACAATAATACATAGCATACAAAGAAAACAAAATTACCGACAGTGGTCAGATTGTATTACATTATGCAGGTCCCTGTAATTTCCGTACACTTTATTAATTGATCTTTTACGGAAATAATTACTGTTTGAATCATAAATTGATATTTAACGCCGAAATATCAGCAAAAAACGTGAACATAGAGCAGAATTGAAATAATTGTTTCAGCTGAATGTTTTTTATTATTCAAGAGTATAGTATATTCTGTTTTTGTTACTATACATAGAACATTAGAGGCTGGATAGCTTTTACTTACTTCTGTTAAAGCCTACATATATTCTTTTGGCTAATGGAGAAGAAGAAATTAGAAACAATTATTCCAAAACAGCCCTCCGGTCCAAACATCTAAATCTTGGTTGAATCAATAACACTCATGAGAAAAAGTTAAATATTTTTTTATACAAAACTCTTAATTTTGTTCATGAACACTTCAAAAATCATTTACTTTGAATTTTTATTTTATAATATTTGTAACCGATCATCAATATTTCACTAGATACAGATCTTAACATGAGGCGTTTCGAAGTAATATAGGCAGCGTACAATATTGTGCAGGTTTTCAATTTCGTTACATCTGTAAAATGCTGAACTTTCCCGAGTGGCTTGAATAATGAGTTATGGCCGTGATGGAGTTATTGGCAGAGAGAGATTGCAACTACGATGTCGACAACGTTCATAATTCATTTGGAAAGTTTTACCGTTATTACTATCCACTCGAATTGGGCTTTAAAATATGTTTTTAACACGATTGAAACGCTAAATAAGTTCTCAGACTTTAAGAAACAGGGATGCATTTACACATCACTGGAAGAAGCTTATTTATGGAAACAGTAACACAGCAAGTAAGCTCTTGGTCGGAACGTTTACAAACTAAGGTGTGATTTGTTCCCAACATGCACAACTACCAGAGTCTGCACCCCGCTATTACCTAACAGAACAGCGAGAGTAAGGTGGGACATCCGTAATTTAGAACCTTTATTGGCCAACGTCGTTAATGTTGAAAATGGCATAAAAATAGTGCTTCTAGTGAGTGAGAACTTTCAAAGAAACTGAGAAAGAAATGAGTGAAGACCGGATTTTGTAACAGTTTAGAAATATAAAGAGATCCTTCATAGTTCATTACAAGCAAATCTTGTACTGCAAACATTGACTTTAAGTGAGAGAACATGGTAGGAGTACATACCAGGCTTCGCTGAGGTTGTAAATAAAATTTTAAGTATACAGCTTATTTCATTCTGATAGTTAGGCTATATGTGTTAACATCTCAGATGTTAACATGTACACGACTGTACTCATATTATTTACAAATTTATTTATTCTGTGATTTTCTCGTTGCCTTCAACGTTACCTATAAGACCAATGTAAAAGTATTCGCTAACGCTCAGTCTAATCCCATGGAGTAACATGCATCATCACGTGGAAATGAAGCTTCATGCAAATTTTTTTAATTTTATAGTTAAGTTCGTTCTCGAGATATCGTGCGGACAGAAAAATGGACAGAAATTTCATTTTACCAGCCCCTCGAGTGAACGGTCAGCCGAAAATCATATGTCAAGCCAGGTTAGTAACAGACTAAAATTTCAAGTTTTTAATTCTTAGGATACGCGACTGGTGTCAGGACTAACATGTGAGCGGTTCTAACTGTCTCGAACATTTGCTGCGGAAACTAAAGTTTTCAGATATTTCGAACTCCCTGTACTGAGCCATCTCCAGTCAATTGGCGTTAAACCAAAACAATATAACACGTTTACAAATTATTCAGACAAAATTTATCATGCAAGTTCGTTTATGAGGCTTTTTGGTTGATGGCAAAGGAATTGAATGTGCTACATTAAACGTACAGTTAACCTTAGAACAATATTTGAAGAAAAAGTTAAATAACGTGTACCGTTATTTAGTTTTACGTCATATAATACATATTTTCGCAACCCAGTTACTTGTTACTGGTTAGTAGATAAGTTACTTCCGATGTTCTTGGAACTAAATTCTTGGCGGATTGATAACCTAATTGGCACGAGTATTATTTATTTCTCTCGGGGACACCTCGCACGCATTGTCCGTAAGTAAAAATATATATTTTCTTATCATAAGTTAGCCCTTTCATGCGAGACATCTAATTTGAATGTAATTTAAAGTAAAATTATAACTTGTAAAGTAACTTACATTGAATGTATTTTATTTGCCAGATCACCTTGGATAATATTTGTGGCGAAGTCCTTCTGACGAGACCACGTTGTCGTGATTATAAGTTGTCTCGATAAATGGCTAATACCGTCACGATTTTATTTTAGGCGAGTTGCAGTTCGCTCTTCGAGTTCACTTCTTGAGTTCAAGCCCAATTACTTCATGTTAGACTTCCAGTCTACTAATCTTCCCCTTTTCCGACTACAGCTGCATTGTCGAGCCAAGAATGCTGACGCCCGCGTTTGTGAGGCAAGTTCATCTTAAAGGGGAGTTATTTTTAAAGTTTTAATGATTATTAACTTCGAAGGTACAATCCATAGAACATTGGAATATGTAGGCCCATCCCATGGTATCATATTTTAGTTCATTCATACTCTATTTGGCAGCAACGTGGCAATTCTGTATTTTATTTTACCAACTAGAAGTGGTACTTTTATGTTTATTTGCCAATGGCATAGTACCGCGGGTGCAACGGTTATCGCAAGATAACCGGATCAAGCAACGTCGAGCGTGGCTGCTGTTTGGATGGGTGACCGCTGGGCGATCCTGTCCTTGCAAGCAGCTCGCCTGCCCGGCCATTGGTGGTGGTTCGGAAGTCACCTGCCGTTGGTCCCCAAGTTAAGTGTTAGAGAAGGCTCCTTAGCCCGAACTTGGCCTGGTAAAACAAGACTTCTTTACTTTACCTTTACTTTTATTAAACATATACGTAAATTTCTAGTTTCGATTATTCATTACTATGACCTCAGCGGCATCCAACCCCATGTGCATTGTCCATTCGGTACAAATGAAAGCAATAATAGGAGAGATAAAGGATGAAAATATCGTTGCGAGCGCGGACGTAACGGTCAGGTAATCTGTCGTAGACTTGGCGTCGTGCAGCGCAGCATCTCTTCTAGTGTGTCGCTGTTATCTGTGCTAGAGATTACTTCCCTCATTTCTCTGGTGACCTAAATAGTACATCTCCACTCACCAACGCGGCAGGGCGCTAGATAACGAGACTGTTTGCTAGCGAGACAGTTCCATTACTAGACCAGGGAGACGAGAATGTGATGGAAAATAAAACAGCTCGGTGACAATACACTCTGTAAGTGTCAATGTTTAAGAGACACATTGCTATATAAAATGTAAATTGAAATTCGGTTTGCAAACTACAATATTACAGTTTGGTAATATCTGGAGAGAAAATAAACAATAATAAAGAACATGTTTTTGTAATCGTTATAAGATGAACATTTTTACATGCAGTTTAAAAATTTCGCACAATAAATAAATTAAAAGTCCAACTGATACTTGCATTATTGAAGTAACAAAGTCCACTATCATCAAAGCTCAATAGGAACAGCGAATAAATTCAATGACAGAGCAGAACGGTAATACAACAATGTTAGACAAAATAAACCTGTTATACAATGTACAGGAGTTGGGTTACAACATAGATTAAAGGCAAGAGGAAGCGAATATACAATGGCAAAGAAACTACAGTTTCAACGTTTCAACTCCTTTTATGAAACTTCCTCTTGACGTGTTTGGTATTGTTTTAAACAGCGGTATTCCATGTTTACCGAAAGTTGGCGTTTTTAGTTGTTTGACTGCAGCCATACCGCAGTTATCCTTTTATAAATAAACTCAAATTAAGTCGTCTTTAAATATCTATATGCGATATCTGACAGTGGTTTTGACAAACACAAACTAGAAAGATCCCCGCACGCTTTGAATGCCAACTGCTAGCTACGTGTATTTCTACCTCGATCAGTCTTCCAAATAGTAATCTTGCTTTGATTTCAAAAACATGTAAAAGTATACGGTAATCAGACTTCGCACTAAAAAAGTTTATTACAAAAATCTTAATGTTTTTCACAACTTGGCAAATACGGAGCAATCTCAATCTCAACTTTTAATCTTGCAATGGTTTAAATTACAAGGTTTGATTTAAATTATAAGGTTAACCTTATAATTTAAATACGGCACTGATGCAAACTTGTTTGATAGAATGGAAGGTGGCAGCACTCACTTACTCCTTTTTTGAAAAATATTACTAATGTTATTTCGATATGAAAGTAGTTATTCCTAATAACATCTAAACAAATAGTTAACTTTCCTTTGTTATTGTTAAGTTGCAAGTCCTTCACACGCTACGGAACTTGTACATTATTCCTTACACATTTGTAACACATTGCGCTAACTTATCAGGTTATTCAAACATATTAGGATTAGATGGCATTACGTACGAGGGCGGTTTTGATAAGTAACTTTGTTACGTATGAAATAAAACAATTAGAGTTTTGATTTGCTTTCTTTTTCAACTAAGTTCCCTTGAAGTTTAACTTGTTTCAACGTGATTCCTGTTTCGTAATATCATCTGGTAATAAGTTTCCTCGAGGCTTCAAAAATACATAATTTGTATGTATTTACTTCCGGTATAACTTCATCATTTTTGATACACATTTCTGTCCTGCAAGGAGAGTTTTGTGAAGAAGTGGTAGTCCAAGGAGCTAGATCTGGTGAATAGGCAGAATGCCGAAGTAGTTTAAATCGCAGATCGGCCCATTTTCGCTTAACGCAACACTACATGAGTGCACTGGTACGTTGTCATGAAGGAACTACAATCTCTTTATGGATATTTCTGGAATTACTCTGTTACTGCTGCCTTTAATCTGTCAAAAAATGACGCAAAGTATTCATCGATGGTTGTTTCGTCTTTCCAAGGTAGTCAAACTATATAACACTTTTTGGGCTCCAAAACACAGACGCCATCTCACCTTTCTAGCAGATGTATTGTGATGAATCTAAGTTTCTTCACAAAACGACACAAAAATTTTACCGGATTCGTCTGAAACATTTTCAAATCGCCTTGAAATGTTCACACGCGAATCCACTTTTGTTGTGGTGTAAGCAAACGCGGCACCTATCTTGCACAAAGCTTATTCATATGGAACTCACTATGCACTGTGGCCTAAGCTATGACGCGCACTTTCACTCGTTTGTCGGCTAAAAGTCTGAATGGTGGACTTTGTTGATAGTTTCCTGCGTAACTGCGTTCTTGGCTCCAGGAAGAGCTCCATCTTCAGTGTTTCTTCTGCAACGCTTAAATTATTTTACCATTGACGAATAATTTCCTAGGAAGGAAATGTGGTGCATAATGTTGGTATAATTCTATCACGAAGTTGCATCAATGTCCTCCAATGTCTAAAAATATTTAAATCACACAACGATTTCTAATTTTACCCATTTTTCACAGTTACTCAAACAACTACAAAACAACGAATAATAACCTTGAGATCCTAGGTTATCTTATTTCATAACAGAATCTTTATTACTGTTCGTATAGATATGGCTAACATGAACCAAGATACTAACCAAACCGTCCTCGTAACTGATTTATCTTCGCCAGTTCTCGAATTTAATAACGTAAGTACGAAATAACTCGTATCTGAAATTTGGCGAATAAATAAAAAACTGTAACAATTGCAACATATTTAAAAAATGTAATAATTAAAATGCTGCTTCAAATTCTGTACCTTACTGTCTGCTACAAATGTTCAATGTATCATAACCACTACCTTCATGAAAATAAAAAAAAAAATAGGAAAAATAGCGAAATCCGTTAAAAGTGTTCAAATATGTTATCACAACCCAAACAAATGTCAGACATTTTACATCAATATTAATACAAATATAAAATAATAAATTGTGATACGGATGTAAATTTTATTTGCATGAAAATAACCCCTCTTGAATAACACAGCAGAACGATTGGTGTAATACCGGATATTTACGAGAGCGCGGGCAGCGTGAGGTTCACGTTATTATCACAGCCGGTAAGCCTGCTAAAGCTGTAAAACAACACAACTTTCTGATCGAACGATTATTCTGCACCTTCCTAGTCTATATTATGAGCACGTGAAGGAAGAATAGCACAGCAGAACGATTGGTGTAATACCGGATATTTACGAGAGCGCGGGCAGCGTGAGGTTCACGTTATTATCACAGCCGGTAAGCCTGCTAAAGCTGTAAAACAACACAACTTTCTGATCGAACGATTATTCTGCACCTTCCTAGTCTATATTTGTCTCACGTGAAGGAAATTGGTGTTCTCTGCGCCTTTTCCAAGCTCAACTTGAAAACGATAAAAAACCCATTTAACAATATATTTTAGAGCAACACTATGACTTTCTATGTAACAATGTGTTGTAGGTAGATGTTTGCAATGTGCGTGTTCTGAAATGTACGCACGTAAAGCATAATAATAAATAATGCACATTTTCCATTCCGACTTCGTGCTTGCTATCAAATGTCCGTTCCAAATTAGCACAATTCAAGGAAATAAAGAGTAATTAGGACAAATCCCTGTCGCACACTGTGCTGGTTTGTTTCCTATTTCGGAATTACAAGTTTGTCCTGGACAATGGCAAGGGTATTTAACCTTGAAGTGTTATAAATATCCGAAACAAGGCAATTACACTTTACTCGTGCGTTTCTAGGCCTGCAATTAAAACACAAAATAACAATAAAATAAATATTTAATTACACTTTTTATTATGTAATTTAAAAAAGTCTACTAGGAAATAAAATAAAACGTGTTTTTAATCAAATGGTCATTATTTAATTTACTTTTAAATTAATAAAGATTTAAACTGCTCTGCATTGTTTGTTGAAATTCGACATGATATTTAGGGCCAATAAAGGGATTTTGTATATATTTGTGTGAAGACTGCTTATGAAAAGAGGATTTCTACGTTAGAGTGGGGTACTGATATTAATATTTTGGGAATTTATATATAAATGCAAAGTTATACAAACAAATGGGAAGATTATTAATGAAAGAACCGTTAATTGAAGTTGTACAGGAAAACATCGTGACAACTGACTCCATATGGTTACTTACAGATCAATCAGGCAACCATGGCTAATCCAAAAATTCAATTTATGCACGAAACTGAATCTGTTTCTTAGATTCCTAAAAATACAAAAAACCATGGTAACTTGGTAAGCAGGAGTTTCATTGCCACATTTATCTAAAAATCACATCTTTCCATATTAAAGGTGAAGGCCATTAACTCTAATTACCTGTAGATACCTCTGAATTATTCCTGCGAGGAAACTTCAGTTTCCTAATTAAAATGTACTTAAATATATAATAATCCTGAAATATAATATCAAGACATTGTTGCTTAAAAAAAGGTGATAAAGACGTAATGCTTTAGCAATTTTGATACAAGTATGTGTATATATGAAGGTGAGTATTGTTATTAGGCCTAACTAGAAAACATCAGAATTAATTGATTTATAAAATAACTACATTTAATTGAGGATTGGCCATTTAGTATACGAGTAGATAGCTTGACATACGTTTATCTGTTGTTGCTCTTTGTATTCTATTCACAAAAGAGAGCAACATAAACACATATATTGCAAGTTGATCTACAAGAGAACAACAAATGGAATTTGTATTCGACTGTATCCAGTAAAAACATGCCGCCATCTTATGAAGGCCATCCTTAGTCAACAAATTAAAAACTAACAAAAAATAGTAAAACTTAAAAACATTAAGAACAATAAAGATTCTTCGAACAATTGGACAACTGTGAATTCAATATAACTAATAATGCCCACAAATATTTTCCCGATATAAATTTCGAGGCCTTTCGAAATCAACGATTTAATCTTCAGGCGACTCGAAACGCTTCGCACAACAATTAATATTGGAAAATCGAATGATTATTATCAAATTAATCATGTGAAACAAATGAAGTATCATGTTTATTAAAAGATAGTCAATATAAAGCTAAGATAGTCAAGATAGTCTTTTATGCCCCATCTATTGCATAATTTTATCCCGCATTAAAGACATAATCCTGTTAAACAATACTACGTTTAAATAAAGTGTAAATACAGTATACAAAATTAATTCGAATTAAAAAGAGATTGTTCCGGAATGAGATTGTGCACATGATTTCCTTGCCACCTTTCTGATGACAATAATTGACAAATAACTGATCAAATACAAACATGGGGTGGTGTTAAAACCAACATTATGTATTTATTGTCCAGTCCATTATATTGTTAGTGGGCGCTGAATACAGTGGGCGAAGTGGAGATTGTCGCTGGTCGGGGACACCAATAGTTTCACACATTCTCTCGTGTCACGGAAATGTCAAATGTATTCCGATTTCAAATTAGAATATAAACACTTTTTCCTTTCACATTGTAACTGGATATAGTATTGTGATTTGGAAATAATTGTCTCGCGATATTCAACACCTACAACCTGATTCAATAGCAGGAAAGTATTGCTGAAACCAACGAAACGTTTAATAATACGTTACCAAAGTCTGTTATCTTAAACTGTTACCGTAAAATGATGAATTTTCTCACGATATGTACATATATGGTCTTAACGTAGTTTTAACAGTTTTAACGAATTTCACGGACCGACCTACATTACTAAATACAATTACGCATTTTATTATGATAAAACACTTAATTAAATATTGTAGGCAATCCCTGCATTATATGTAAGCTTTGCTAGGGTCATATAGCAGTCATACAGCAAACCTATTCAGTTACATCGCCTACTCGTGACCACCCCACCCCTCCCACTGCTTTAAATAACGATTACGTAATTTTCCATTACGCCAATGTTAGCGCCCCTCCACTAAAATTATAGAATCGGATACTTATTGTATCCTAACATGTTCAGTGTGATTAAACAAACGTTTAGTCACAGTGTCCGACAGGTAAGTGGGACTATAACGTACAGTATTTTGATTTACACGTAGTTTTTTTATCGAGGTCAGATTTATTGATATTTATTGTACTGTGTACGGTTTAAAATGACCACTAACAACACATGACATTAAAAACGAACCGTATACACAAATATAATTAATTACTGCAAAAATGCGAAAAGACTTTATTATCTTCATGCAAGGTTTATTATAAATGTATACATATACAATAAACATATACCAAAAAGATCAAATGCTATTTAGTAGACCAGAAAATTGAATTTAGTAGGGCCTCTCTCAATTGAGTTAAATGTCCAGAAAAATCCTGTTTCCTTCACAATCCTACCATCGTCAAAAACAAACTTCTAACAAAGAATTAAATTCAATTTAATCATATTTGTAAAGCCAAATAATTTTCTCATTACGTAGTTGGAACACAAATAATGTAAACTTTATTTTCAAAGGTTAGGACAATGATAAGATAACTTACAATTAAATTAAACCCGTATAATAAACTTTGCGCTTACTGGATTATTGAAGATAACGAGGCAATAACAAAAATGGTTGAAAATCGCCGATACACAAATGTACGTTTTATTAAGGTTTTTTTACCACAGTTCTGGTTTTCAACCAGAAAGTATTAAACAAATTTAAAGCACTGTGGAAATAAGTTAGAACACTTATATTTTTATTTTTCATAAGTGTTAACTAAGAGACATATTTTGTTTATATAAATCATGGGCAGTGGTTCAAAGCAAATAAATACCGAATAACACAAAATACCTGCATACAACATGAAAGGTCGCCAATTTGCATTACGGAAATATCTCATAATACCTTAAATTTCTGTTTGGAACCCAATAGTAATATTTAAAAAGTAAACATTTTTTTCAATATCTCGGCACAAGTGTAATATTCATCCAAGGGGCTGACATATTTTCATTTCTGTCTGTCTGTCTATCTGTTTGTCAGAGTACCGACATATATTATGAAGTTCTTTATTTCTATGTAGGCTGATAGTTCGATGTACTTTATTTCACACTGAGTTCGATGATAGTACATGTCGCTCCAAGGGATTTTAGCTGATTATACGTTTAAGTCGAGACATCTTCCATGACTCTGATAAAAAGATGATGACGTAAAAGTGTTTGAGGGTTACTATAGTTCTATAACTTGATGAGTGCCAGATTCGCTAGAGCTACCGCAATGTTGCGGCTCTAGGGCGGTAAAGCATCAACGGATCTTCGGAGTGCCGATGGCCGATTGGTCTGAGACGTTACTATAGTTCTATAACTTGATGAGTGCCAGATTCGCTAGAGCTACCGCAATGTTGCGGCTCTAGGGCGGTAAAGCATCAACGGATCTTCGGAGTGCCGATGGCCGATTGGTCTGAGACGTTACTATAGTTCTATAACTTGATGAGTGCCAGATTCGCTAGAGCTACCGCAATGTTGCGGCTCTAGGGCGGTAAAGCATCAACGGATCTTCGGAGTGCCGATGGCCGATTGGTCTGAGACGTTACTATAGTTCTATAACTTGATGAGTGCCAGATTCGCTAGAGCTACCGCAATGTTGCGGCTCTAGGGCGGTAAAGCATCAACGGATCTTCGGAGTGCCGATGGCCGATTGGTCTGAGACGTTACTATAGTTCTATAACTTGATGAGTGCCAGATTCGCTAGAGCTACCGCAATGTTGCGGCTCTAGGGCGGTAAAGAATCAACGGATCTTCGGAGTGCCGATGGCCGATTGGTCTGAGACGTTACTATAGTTCTATAACTTGATGAGTGCCAGATTCGCTAGAGCTACCGCAATGTTGCGGCTCTAGGGCGGTAAAGCATCAACGGATCTTCGGAGTGCCGATGGCCGATTGGTCTGAGACGTTACTATAGTTCTATAACTTGATGAGTGCCAGATTCGCTAGAGCTACCGCAATGTTGCGGCTCTAGGGCGGTAAAGCATCAACGGATCTTCGGAGTGCCGATGGCCGATTGGTCTGAGACGTTGGTCTTTGGGTCTGAGTTAGATCTGAGATCGCGCAGGTTCAAATACTGTCTATGACCTATGCATAGACAGTACATGACCTATGTATCGACTCTCCTCCTTATTCTGTTTGATAAGATCCTCGCAAAGGCCAGTGGCCCATGAGGACGGGCAGAATAAGGCTCAAAGGGAATTGATCTATCCTTAAATAATAATAATAAAAACTGTGCAACAAATTTAAAGCACTGTGGAAATAAGTTAGAACACTTATACAGAGTTTCCTGGCTCATAAGGCAGGAACGGTACCTCTTTGTACATTAACAATTAAAATAATAACAATTTATACAACCACAAAAAAGAAAATCCCAATTAAACCGGCTTAGTCCAGAAGCTAGGGTAGTACAACTGGATGTTTGATACTGTAACGTAATTCGGAAAAGCGAAACCCTTCTCGAGCCCGAAAGCCTACGGTATAAATTATGTGAGGACATTAACGAGCCGGTGTTGTCAATATATTTACTGTTATAAATTATTTCTCTCGGCAACCTAAACTGGCCGCGGTAAACCGAGTTATGAACAGCTACAGTCGACCAGCACGCAAAGCCATCATTTGATTGATCACTTATTATGAATTTATGAACCATGTAGGCTTTAAACACTAGGCTCTTTTTGAAACCAAGTTCGCTTCCAGGTGGCAAATATATGTGTACATATCATTTAAAGCGTAAGATGTTCATGAACTTAAGTCCAAAGGCCAAACTAAAAAGAAGAACTTTTTATTATAATAACTGATACCAGGTTTTTCCTTTACCATTCATCTCTGCTAAACAACTCCTTTTAAATTATGTACATCTTCAGGTATGCTCATTCTTGTGTCGGACTTTTTATTACTGCATATTATATATATAATGATAAAAATACAAGAGAAAATTCTGAAAGAAACCATTTCTCCCACTTAGGTTAGAATTCGGTTTGGAACATCAATCGACAGTAGGTAACGGTAGGAACATCAATCAACTGACTAGACTAAATTAAAGTTTTAACAAAACATAGTAGATACAGCCATAGACAAAGTGAAACACAGGTGGGATAGACAGTAGCAACAGTTTCAGAACTCATCATACACCTAGGCTCAAAATAAATTTCTGAAAAGTTTAGGGAAGTCAGCGGCATACATATGTGTCTCTGAGCAATTTTAATAGTACCAACCGCAATATATTTGTACCGCTGGTCTGTGGTAAAAACATGTGCCAGTTGAGTTAATTTAAGAGTAAATATTTTTCAGTACGGAACCGAACGAATTACCACCGGCGGGCAAAAATCTCAATTCCCTCAATTCCGGTGGGCAATTCCCTAACATTTACTAACAAGGGTGAATATATTCTTGCAGAATATGTTGAGTCGGTATCAGATAAATATAAAAATAACGATGCGACAAAGATATAAATCGGACCGGTTGAAGCTAACGAGCCATGTTGTATATGCGACACATGCGAGACGTTTCTCGAGTTACGTGCAACTCGTACACGAAGACATTGCAGCAGAAAGCTGAATCAGACCTATCTTTACAATGAATAGTTCAATTTTAGGTTGGCATATGTTGTGCACACTAGATACTAACGTTGAGTCGATTAAAACGTTGTTGCTGTATACTGACAATAGGTTAATTAACAATTGACTGTACTGATTGCCGTCTTGATTTTTCGTTGCAGCCTCTTAAGAACAATGATAAACGTGGGAGTGCCGTTTTAAAGTATATACATGAAGTTACTACAAAATGATGTTAGGATAGTTAGGCTACATGTGTTAATATGTCACATGTTTCAATCTCTTATGGGTTTCAATCTCATAGACCAATATAAAAGTAATAACTAACGCTCCACCAAATCTGAACCATCAACAAACTAAAATCTTATAGAAATGATACCTCAAGTACAATTCCAAGTCAATACTATTTAATAATATTTCGTTTTCGAGATATCATGCGGACAGACAGTCAGATTGACAGACAAGCAGATAGGAATTAAGTTTTTCCAGCACCACAAGTTATAGGCTTCGCTAACGCTCAGCCAATGAAGGATGTACATGTGCATGGGCTGTAACATTGTTAATATGGGAAAAAACTCAAGGTCGTTAAATACAGCTGGCTCTTGAAGGAAGTTGATTGTTTACAGTTCATAATCAGTGTTCAAATATTTGCTGAACTTAAGACAGTTGATTTAATCCTGCACCAGGAACATGTATAAAGGTAAATTTCTTAATTATTCTCAACAAAGTGAACACTTATTATACTATAGCAAGTAATATCAATTTATAGTCTGAATAAATCTTTGTTTAACTAATTTTTAATAAACAAAAAGAAATGAAGTTGAAAACACTTTTACGGCATTAAATAATCTCTCGGCTAAACGACGTCCATTATAATCGTCTAGACTAACGGTCAGATAAACCCTGTCCAAGATAAAGAATTGTCCTCACGGAATAGCTGGCCTAATGGTTTTACTTTTGGGAGGAGGCCAAAATATGAGGCGTGTCGCGACCTCAGCTGATTGTCATAGTTATTAAAAACTTCGTTTCGAGACAACTTTTTATTTCACCTCTCTGATTTGTTGCCAATGTTTCGCTAAGTGATCAAACACTCAATGATGAGTTGTATTGTTGTGCGAATGCGATACGTGTGAAAGTAAACGACGCTTCTCTGCATTACGATCAGTTTGAAGACAGATAAATAATATAAACGGATCATAAAAATAAACTATGGTCTCGAAGATGGGCATCCGTGACATCAACACACCCCTCACTCAAACATAAGCAAAAAATAACATCTGATCGTATTTATGAACATATAGCTGTAAATAAAAACGAAACTACTCTACAAAATGTTGTAGAATGTTGTGTAACCATAGAGATTATAAATAAAAGAGATAATTTCTCTAAAATCCATTTAAATATGTTAAAGAACAATACAAATAATTCTACATGTAAATGAACATTTTAAAACTAATTTTCAACTTTTAAGGTAATGGCACAATAATTTGGAATGTATAATATACACAACAATTTATTTCACGTTTTTATCTTAAAAGATAGCGACCGAAACGGGAAAATACGAGAGACATGTTTTGAGAAAATGTAGCATCTTGCTGACGCGATATCAACGGCCAACATGTGAACTACAAGCGTAGGCGACACGATAACATGCGAGTTAAAAGCCACTCTCTTGATCCCTGGTGTTCTGAATCCTTCAATCGGTTAGTTAGTTCACTTCAGTTCGTGTTGTAACGAGAAGACAGCAACGACTATAATTTATTCAACTAGATTCAGAAGACCTGCTGTTATTCCCCAAGACAAATATTGCCTATTCACTAAGTGTTTGTGCATTCACATCGGTCAGTTTGGTACTTGAAGTAACTTTTACCACGTAAGATCAGGTAGAACTATATATCACAGTTTATTTTGTAAATGTCAAAATAAAGTGCTGTACTGTACGCCGCTAGCTGCTAGGTGCTAGTGCGATAAACTGTTACCACGTAAGATCAGATATATCTATATAGCAGTTTATTCTGTAAATGTCACAATAAAATGCTCTACTGTACACCGCTAGCTGCTAGTGCGATAAACTGTTACCACGTAAGATCAGATATAACTATATAGCAGTTTATTCTGTAAATGTCACAATAAAGTGCTCTGCTGTACACCGCTAGCTGCTAGCTGCTAGTGCGATAAACTGTTACCACGTAAGATCACATATATCTATATAGCAGTTTATTCTGTAAATGTCACAATAAAGTGCTCTACTGTACACCGCTAGCTGCTAGCTGCTAGTGCGATAAACTATTACCACGTAAGATCAGATATATCTATATAGCAGTTAATTCTGTAAATGTCACAATAAAGAGCTCTACTGTACGCGGCTAGCTGCTAGCTGCTAGTGCGATAAACATTTACACACAGCAGATAGTTACGCGCACAATTTACAACTACATTTATTGGGTCTTCACTGTTTATGACACTCGTTTACCGGTTTGATGGCAGCCTGTGTTGTTGTGCTGTCATCATACACGTTTACACACAGCTCTGGCATTGAGAAGCGTCTAACTGTACAATCGATTCTGATTTTAAAATATACAAAAACAACGAAAGAAGACAACTAAATATCCTCATGTTATATATTTTATTACGTGAATTAAGATATTACTTTAGAACATGTTATATCTTTAATAACATCAAGATTTAATAGCTTCTATACATATATAGCTTATTTACGAAAGCCCTTGTGTGTTTTGAAAGTTAGGTTTTGTCAAAAGAATTTATGTTATATGTTGTATAGAAGGCATAGAGAAAATAATTTAAAACATGTAAATAAATAAACTTGCGTGTATAAGTCTGTGTTGTTTTTCAGTTTACTCTATAACCACTTTTGTGCAGGATATACGAAATTTATCTTCCTTCATAATTAACACATTCCACACGAAAGCAAACAAACCTTATTTTTGGATAAGTATAAGAAAGTATAAATCAAAATATACAGTACTATACAAAGTATTATTCAAAAGACAGCTAAAAGAAATAAAGAATTGAGTGAACAAAGATTAAATAACTCACTAAACGGTCGTATAAAAGGAATCTAACTGCTTCTATTGAAACTACTGAATAGAACCCATATAAAACTTTAAAGCGGAACAAAGCGCCTCCCTAACTTTAGTTAAGTATCACTTTAGGTATCGAACGTCTCATATATGGCTCAATTTTGTCGTGTCTTATATAATTTCTCTCTAAAATTTTCATGGTGTTAATTTAAATAATATTATTAGTATTCGGTTGGAAGATTCCAGAGTTTGTGATGAAATATTGGTAAACGCATTATATAATAGCGAAAGTACCTAGGGAAAATTAATTAGTGATGTAGGTCTCGTAGCTAAACCCAAATCCAGCAGCATGTCTGTTCTAGAGTACTTTCTGCATTAGCATTGAGTAGATAGAGAACAAGCTTAATCCCGATTATGGAGAGGGTGTTGCCGAGATGCAATTAACAAAACGTCTGGTTTCTGTGGGTTATAGTTTGAGCAAGAGCAAAAAAACACCAAATTACACCAATATCGAGCCCTAATGCGTATTTCTACTTTGAATTAACAGACACTAGAAAATTAAAATTGAAATGATCCGAAATTCACACGAAGTTATCCGGTCTATGTTCTATGAATGGTCTCTTCCATCTTATTCTGGCCGTTCATGGATCGTTCTACGCAATGATATTGTAGCCTACAGGAGATCAAGAGGAAAGTCGATAAAATACGAGTTGGGGATTGATAATGCAAAGAGTTTCACTACACTAAGCTGTAAAATCTAACACCATGGTCCGCTCACACATTGCTCATTTCATCATTATGGATCTAACAATTGGACTATTATACCACTAAAAAATCAAATAACTATCAAAATGTGCATCAAATTTGACTTCTGCAACATTTTGGAAAGTAGTGTTTGGATGTTTACATTTCCAACCTTGGAACAGAACAGTACGAGGTGTCAGGAAGGTCTCATTATAATTCCAACTCGAATGTAAAAAGTGGCAGCTCTCGTTTTAACAAGAAACCTCTTTCGAAGGTTATCGGGACAACTTAAACAAGATTCTCGCGAAATGTGCGACCAGGTCGTTTGTGGCATGCAGTGAAATCGGATGGAACAAACTGAACTATGGCATGTATGTTGATAGATTTAAAATTACATCACACAATGTAATTTTTGTATTTTGAAATATGATTGAAAGATGTGCTGAAAAAATATGAAGTAATTTAAACACATTTTCCTGTAGCTATAACTTTTTGTAATCGATTTTTTTTATTTAGAGAGTATTTACGGGGGGGGTTTTAATGTAATAATGACTTCTTTAGAGAAATGTCACAACCAGGTGGTACTTAACCACAATCTACTAATTTTATCTAGCACTGACCAAGTTTAAGCACCTTGTATAAATAAGATAAAATCATAAAAATCCCTCGATAAAAAAGTAATAGACAGTAATATACCTAATAGTCACATTTTACAAACGAAACAAATTTTCTAAGTGGAAACAAACTAATCACGGATATCGGATAATACTGGATTCAGTCCAGATAAAACACAGTAAAATATTTCTGAAAAATGTATTGAAGAGACGCGAATAATTAAAGTTACATTTCATCCCGCAAAAGATGATTACTTGAAGTAAATGAATACCGCTGTATTAATACAGCACAGACCGACTTCCAGCGAGATAACCAAGTTAAATCTGATGACATCGGGCTGCGATGACTAACGATGAAGTAGCCATCCATCACACGTACTGCAGTATCTATCGATATTTATTCACTACTGACAATCAGTTATAAAGTAATTTCTCATATTCTATAGCTGTGCAAAACATTACACGATCTTGTAGTTATACAATTTGCGCCAATTTTCGAATTGTTTAGTAAACAAAGCTATTTTAAACAGCCTAAAATTATTTATTTCTTTGAAACGTAAAATAAGTTCATGATAATTTCTGTTTGTAGTACATTAATTATAGTGGTTGAACGTCAGTAAAGCCTATCTCTCGAGAGATTTGAATAATTTAGTTTCTAACTGCCCCCCACGCGATATCTCGAGCACAACCTGATCCATCTATAACTTGATATTTTCATAAAGCTTCATTTCTATGTAAGCAACATCGAGTTCGATGATGGCGCATGTCACTCCATGAGATTTGTCGGACCGTCAGTGAACATTTGGACATCAGTCTTATTAGTGACCATGACAGTAACGAGAAAATTGAAGAATAAATAAATTCGTAACCAAACTGAGTACAACTATGTTGATTGTTTTTGCGGACATAATAATAAATGTAGCCGCAAGATATCTCGAGACAAATTTGATCTGCAAAAATCTAAATATTACGCAGGAGGTTGGCACAATTTCTCTTTTATACGATTGATGATATGATCATCTCTTATGTCTATCCGCAGGACAACTGAAAGATAGAAAAAAATATTTCTGTCTGTCTATCTGTCCGCACGATATCTAGAAGACAAAATGACCTACAGACATATACTCTTGGAACTTTTGTATGAAGCTCTTTATATATACGCAGGCAACAGTGAGTTCGATGATGATGCAGTCGCCCCATGGGATTTGCCTCAGCATTAGCGAATATTTTTTCATTTGTCTTATGGGTAACCATGATGGTAACGAGAAAATAACAAAATAAATACATTTATAAACAAACTGCGTACAATCGTATGTGATTTGAGCATGTGACATTTTTATTCAAGATAAAATAACTAAACACTAGAGTGGAAAATCAATGTTAAAAGTCGGTGAGATGATTTGATTTCAGCGCACTTTTGCGCGGTGAAGATGGTGCATACTATTTGGTGCAATTATATAATTTAGTTGAAGGTAATAATTCTCCACCGAATTTTACAAAGTTCTATGGCGATGTTACCTTCATAGCCATTTACGATAGAAATGTGTTTACCGGTTTAATCATCTGCCAGACAAAGGTAAGAGCAATCGGACACAAAGCACGAAACAGCGATGGCAGTGTATACGTGTCAACTACACAGAGAGTGTGCTCGACCTTTATTGTGTTGTCAGATCGCTGGGTGGCTTCACGCTCACTTTGTGCATGCTCTGATACTTTCATAGCCGTTGACGATAGAGAGGTGTTTACCGGTTCAATCATCTGGCAGACAAAGGTAAGAGCAAGAGGTATCGGACACAAAGCACGACACAGCGATGGCATTGTATACGTGTCAACTACACAGAGAGTGTGCTCGACCTTTATTGTGTTGTCAGATCGCTGGGTGGCTTCACGCTCACTTTGTGCATGCTCTGATACTTTCATAGCCGTTGAAGATAGAGAGGTGTTTACCGGTTCAATCATCTGCCAGACAAAGGTAAGAGCAAGAGGTATCGGACACAAAGCACGACACAGCGACGGCATTGTATACGTGTCAACTACACAGAGAGTGTGCTCGACCTTTATTGTGTTGTCAGATCGCTGGGTAGCTTCACGATTATTTTTATGTGTGCTGATATTTTCAGTAGCTGCCCAAGTTCATAATATAATAGGTATATATTAACCAATATTCTAGTTTGTTCAGATTTTGTGTGTTGTTATATCATCATTTACTCCAATATTATCTGTGTACATCCACACACCTGCATAATTAGTTGAGTTTCAATACAGGATATATGACAGGGAATATAAACCAAAGACCTAACAATGGTAGTAGAGCACAGCTTTCAAGAAGAAGGTCACATCAGTTTCTTAGTGAGCTTCATTCTTAATACAGCAACACGAATGTCTCTTAAAAACTACTGTATAATATGGAAGTGTTTCAGGAATTTTTTACAATAACGTTTCCTGCAAAAGGGGGTGAAAGGGATGCAGTCCTAAAGCCCGAGATAATTACAGCTTGTTAGTTACAATTAAATAGACAAGCAACTTGGTTTTGAATATATATATATATATATATATATATATATATATATATATATATATATATATATATGGACACGATCAAATTCGTCGCTGACGCCATTTGTGATGCCAATTAGACAGTACGAGTTACGAATAATAGAACGTATTTTCAGTTTCTAAATCTCAATATTAGACATATATATATTTTAAAATTTAAATACAATTTAGATTTAAAACACATCTGTTATTTTATTAGTTTACAAGCTGTAAATGATGAGCTCCAGAATATTAAGTATCTCTATTCAGTTTTCATTGAAATCTCGAAGAATAGGGTGGGGGAGCCGTATGGTGATATAGACATAGACATACGGTTATAGAGGAATATTAACCAAATTTCGTGTCTCTAGTTCCTCTATAGTTCCTCTTTACTATGATTACACACTCCTGATGATTGATTACACACTTATCCTCGTAAATATAGAGATGAGTACATAACTGCTAGAGTAATGCTTAATATCTAACGGGAAAATATACATTGTGTTCATTACTATCCATTTGACATTGTTTCGAAATTCTAAACAAAGAATCCGAAATCACTTTTACCACGTTTTGAGTATGGAAGTACATAAGTTTTACTATTTATAGACTATTAAAATTGACCGAAAGAGTTAATTTCCATTTGACGTACAAATTTAATTAAACGCCATGGCTATTCCATCGACGACCTAACCTTTCCCAAATACTCTGGTCGAGGGAATCAGCAATACATACAATGAAGCATATGCCGTATTTTATAATTATTTTTAATCACACTTAAAATTAATTATTGTTAAAAAGCGAAAAAGATTATTGCTACAAAATTAAAAATTAAACAATCTATGCAGCACTCGAGACTTGGCCTAAGGGCAAATATAGAGCAAGTAAAAATCAAATGAGAGAAATTGTCCGCTCAAAGCTAATTGTACAAATTAGCTAGCATAAATTAGTACAGTGGCGCTCTAACAAGGTCGTCCTACTGTGTGTAACCCTAGTCTGATGTGTCGTACTGTTACCAGTGACTCTGACTCTGTCATTAATCACTAGTCTCTAGTCACTCACTTTGAGTCTGGTTCTTAGCCGACAAGTTTTCAATCCTGGCCATGTCGCCGTAGAGATGCACTACAGGCATGCACAGACTGGCTCGAACATCTCACACTTTTGTGCAGAGTGGTTTTTAGTTGCCCAAGTAAACACATAAATTTGTACATTTATTTCTATGATGATTATATTTGAACTACGAATTCGTTAGTTTTCCCGGTCAGACTTCTATCAATGGACACCCACACTGAGCCAGTCTACAGCTGACAACAACACTGCATTAGTCTGTTAACCCACGTTTTGATATCATTTAAACCCGGTCAGCTTATACGTATGAGGAGTTCTGACAATTTGGAACTTGTCAAGTAGATTTCATATTTCTCATTAACGTGGAGTGTGATATGAACACAAACCGCATTATTTTTCTTACGACAAACTATTATCGTTTTGCGCGTATGTTTATGACTAAAACACGTTTCAACGCTATAAAAATGAATAAAAATATTAATTTGCAACGGATTATGAAACCTTTATAGTACACAAGGTAGAAAAGCGTTCTTTTATAATAGAGAAAATACCAATTTTTGTAAAAAGTAGAACTGTTCTGCTCTGTTAATTTATAATAAATTTCTATGTTTTTTTACCGGCTAAGCGGCGAGGGCGACTGACCTTTATAGTAAATTCAACTCTAAAAATGATACGAAGAGATGAATTTTTTAAACCGGAGTTGGTGGTAGAAGGCGCGTTATATCATAGATAACGAGCGTTAAATGGTAATTATAATATTTTTCTTTGGATATATGGAGTTGCATTTTCAAATCTAGGCCTGCCCTGTAGGGCCAAAACGAACCTGCAGCTTTAGTATCGCATCATGGGAACCTCAACATAAAAAGCCATTTAATATTAATTGTTTAAATGCCTACCTGTTATTTAGTCACAGACAGTCATTTGTAATTTGTTGTCACTACATAGGCAATTGCATGTATCTACTGGTGTATCAGTTAGACGTTCTTAGGGACTTATATCAGCGTAGAAGAAGATATTCGCAGCGTAACCATAATGATTAAAGATAGAACTCCCACCGATCGAAGCGTGCGGATTACACGTCAAGCTTGACGGACTCTCCGGGGGCTAGAAGTCAAAGTGATCGCGATCTTTTCACTCACTTCTGGTCTAGACATATTGAGTTGGCGTCGCAATCAGTTTTGATTTATTGGTTAATTTTACAAACGAAAAAATATGAAACATCACACAAATCTGACCGTTATATTTGGCAGACTTACTTATTGCTAAACACAATAAACATTTATGCCAGCATACTCAATGATAAACGTAAAAGAATTTACTATGAAGTGATATAAGTTATATATTTTACGTTATAGTTGATTTAGTACTTGTTAAATTGGAGAAACCTTGTTATATACCAATAAATTACATGCATTCTTAATGTGCTTTTGACCTTTGGTTTTAACGGAAGTTCTTAGGTAATATTAGGCACAACTTATGTTTTTCAACCTTTTCTTGGGCTATTCATTCAAGAATTACGGATAACGGGACTTAAAAAAACATCATGACTGTTTTGAACATTTCATGGAACCAAGAACGTAGCCAGAAAAGATTTAGGGCGGGGGGGGGGGTCCAGACAGCTGATATTTTCCGTAGTGGACAGAGAGTAAGGCCCCATTTTGTTCCTTAAAAAGTTCTTGACCCGTTTCTTTGTTGAGAACAACCTTTCATCAGTACATGTCAGTAATACGGAATTATTTAAATAATAATAATTATAGTTTACTAAAAAAGTCATTTGAAAGAAAAAAAGTAATTGAAAATTTGGGGCGATCTGGACCCTTTGGACCCCCTCGCTTGCTACGCCCTTGCATGGAACACTAGATTATAAACAACAGTAGGAGTTCGGTTAAATTGTGGCTGCTTTAATAGGAAACTAAACGTAAATGGAAACACTTATTATAGCAGAAACCCTTTCTGTGGCTTAGTTCGAAGTTAGCTTTACAACCCATTGTAAACTGCCAGTATTTGTAACGCAGGATTAAGCCTGTCCACTCAGAGGTTGTAAAACAATTGGTAATAATCAGAATTACTGCCAGGCCAATCCCGCGTAATGTGCTCACATGTTCCCCAGTTTCCGGTTTTACAGAGCTTCGATAAAAAGTTCCGCAATATAATTTATTACAAGGATATTGAAATTTAAAATACTACATTTTTTACAGATTTGCGACCAAACCACAAGATTCTATACTATCTTGATTAACAGTTTTTATCGAACATCCTCTTAAACTACGTAGTTTAGTATCTATTGGAGACGCAACAAAGTAGTGAATCTTTTAGTAACAATGTACGCAACGGTGGGCGTGAGGATAAGCTTTACAGCTTTAATTGTAAGTATAGTAATTAAAACTATAATTATATAATTTAGAGACTGATATTTTAATCTATTCAATATAATTAAAACGTGAATTATAATACTTTTATTTATTTTAGATTATTTGTTTGTTGCATGCAAGTGTTAGTAAATTTAAAAAAAGTAGTTTTAAGGATACTGTGTACATTATCCTATATTTTTGAAATTAATTAATTTAGTATGGAATTAAAAAGTTCCATACATATACATATACATACACGCACGCATTTTGGGCAAACGCCAATATTTTAATTGTTAGAAATTAAAAATCCTCCAGAGGACCGAGCTAGGACATCCGAACATATCCGCGAACGTTAAAAACAAAATCAAGGTACGATTTCTCTCAACGAGCATATATCATTGTAAAATATGACATGCTGTTCGTTGACTACACATATGTTTGCATGAACCGTTCTCTGATATAATACAACTATCTCCAGCAACTCATAACACAAGAAACTCGTGAAGCCACAACTGCATACTTTGTTGTTTGGCCGTCAAACTACAGTTCCCTTGAGGTGATCTACGGAATAAGTGAATGTGTTAGCAAGTAACATGTAACAAAACTAATTTATGCATATAGAAAGCAAACCATCATCATCGATAATATAAGAAGAACGTATATGATGTATCAGATATGTTTGTCTTATTAGATATAGTATCGCGATTTCACCAATCAATGCAATAACCAATTATTGCTTCTGCAAAACGTAATGTACTCGTATACAAGGCGTGCCGACCTCTCGATAAATGTTCCGTGCTCCTGATACTCATTGGCAGCAAACTGTCCCCGGACCTGGCAGGCAGGCAGACTGTAGTGTGGTGTGTTGGATACGAGGAATCACGCACTTTCTTTAGTTCCTTTTATCACAAGTTAGGGATATGCTGACCAAAATCTTCGTTGAAGTTGCATCCAAAATTATAAGTGTATCATCGTGTAGGTCATCATTTCGTTCTCGAGATGTCCTAAAGACATACTTATATGCAGTTAAAAAACCTTTGACTGTCTTCAGGCCGACAAAAAAGAAATGTTGCTAGGCTACTGAAAATATACTTCAATGACGCTCTGATGAAGAAAATTAGCTTAGATCAAGGATTTCTTTTAGGTCAACATTTTTAGACTATTTTCAAGTTATCGTCTTGATTCGAGGTAACTTGGCGTGATAGTTTTCCCTACGCGTGGCAACACTAAGCAGGTGTTGAGTGTGGAGAATGCCGGGTATCCTATTCCGACGTACTATTTATTGTTAGATGATATGGAGTCTGTGATATTTTGATGTTATGTTTAACACATTGTACGCCATGTGCTTTATTTAAACTGACATTTTTGTCAATATACTTGAAATGTGGTTTAGCCATATTTAAAAAACATCAAAACTAGCTAGAATATTAATTGTTTAAGCTAGCTAGAATGTCGAGCTCTTAAACTAGCTCTTTTAACCCGTAACAGCATAGTATAGCTATTTGTACACATTAGTATGTAACGTTTGCACACAAGAGTGTGATCCTCTCACTGTATTATAGTATATAATTTATTATTGTTATCGTTATGGTTTAATTTATTTATTTATTTATTTATGTTTATTGTTATTATTATTATTACTCGTAGTTTTATGACCTCACTTAGTATCGCGCAACTTGCATGTTGCATCTCTTGTTTTAAATTATTAACACATCGAACCATATGAACTTGATGATGAAAAACAATAAGCCAAAAAATGGAAAGACCAAAATATCTGGGCTGATACAGGTTGCACTAGCTAGTATGTCAGTTGTTTAAACAGAGTAAAAGTTGAGTTATACACATTGAATTATGTAATGTAAGTTAGGAAATTGGGAAGTTAGGAAATGTTTGTGATTTGAAATTAAAACTTAACACAATTCTCCAGCAGTCCATTCCATGATATGAATCAAAATTCAGAAAATCATATCTTCTTGCATTTTTGTTTGCTGTTATCAATAAAATTTAATTTTGAAACGTTCTGCTATTATCATACATTTAATGATATAATTAAGAATGGAAGTTTTCTACATTTATCCAGCACATTTTATGAATAAACAATAAACATTTTGCCCTTTTTACAAGGTGTCATAGTCGCTCGGTCCCTAGGTGTCGCCCCAACCAACGATGTTTTCGCTGAAACCATGTTAACTGCTTAACAATAATTAAATTTTTTTAGTGTGTTCTAATAGAATTGTTAATATTAAATATATTCAATAAATAAAGTTATTTAGCGTTCACAAATTAAATCCAATAAATGTTTTCATATAATATTAAACATAAAACAATATATAATTTTAGTATCTTACGTCTGTCTGTGTAATGGTATTGCAGGACAAAGCTACGATATTTAATTGTCAACGATAAACCTCCATTATGTGATAACCTGGAAAGAAGTAAATTATTAAGCTTAGGAGCTTGATTGGAACCTCACGGGTCATTAGGTAAGCCACATATTCGGCCGAGCGTTGACCTGAATCACTGATACTGTACAGCTTTTAATTAGATCCGGTAGCGGGAGAAGAAGTTAATGAGTTTTTGTAAAATCACATTAATACGGATTTAAAGAGTAAACCATTTGACCGTTCGGCTAATACAACCAATCTACTACAGTAATTTAATAAAATATCAGTGTCCTGGCAAGATTAACATTGTGATTGTGTCGGAAATACGATACTCTTCTTACTGACAATTCTTAACACTTATAAGACATCTCTACCTCACAAGTTTAGTACTTAGTACCTTGATTCAGCGTAAGCGAACATACTACACATGTTTATTAGAAAAGCAATTAGTGTCCATCTACGTATCCACACGCTGACAGTTTCCTGGCTAACGGTTTTGTATCCTGAAAATTGGATTGAGATACTCAAAATGAGATTTCATAAAATATTAATTATGATTTACAGTGTTTAATAAATAATAACGCTACTTATTTCCAAATAATTTCTGTCTCAAAAGAGATTTTTTTTATAGCTATCTTTTCTTTAAGAAAACTTATAGGGACAGAATAAGAGGAATGTTTATTTGATTTGTTTATTTTATGAACGATTATTTTTAGATTTCAAAATAATAGAAAGTAAACTATACAAAACTACCGCCATGTAGGACAAGCGATGGATTTATTACTAGTTATTAAAGTCTCAGAACCTACTACAACTAATTTTGCAACAATCTCTGTTCCCTTATAATGGTTACATGGGTTCTATCTTCCGACATTAACATTCGCCTTTCTGGAGTTTAAATTAGAAACTAATGCAATATTTTAAGGAACTCTAATGTAATGTAAGAACAATTTTGGTCGTTGGTGGTGATGACGGAGGGTAAGGATATAACGATGAATTTTAAGTCCTAACGCAGTTTTTTAAATTCAAGGTACATTTTATTTCATGCTTCCGCCTTTATGATACCGTGCCCTAGCCTTCAATACCAAATACTGATATTTTGTTAACCGACTGCCATGATATTTTACATAGCCATTAATGTAACTTTGTATAAAACATTCTCTGGCATCTTCCCTGACTACTTGATATTTTCAAATGCTCAGAAACAACTGGTATATACACTTAAACATTTATTTATTCCGGAGTTGAAGACCAGCTAGTATCTTGGAATCGAATGGAATGCCATTTAGAAATATTTGCCTATGAGGCCCTTGCTATATTGGAGGAAACACAAAGCTACATACAACAGCTCTTAGCGCATTCATAATAAAAACACTTTTGAACTATGTCAAGAATTATTTAATCATCGCATTATTTTTTTTAAACATTTGCAGCTAACTTTGGCTTAATATTCGGTGACACGTACCGATATTATCAATTATCAGACAAATATATCTGTTACACATGTCTTTGGTAAGATATAACGATTGCATTACATATGCAACATATTGTAAAATACATTATATTTTGTAACACATAACGATGGCAAATATCCGAAATCCTACTATTCTTTCAACCCATCCATCGTCAATGACAAACTTTAAGCAAAGTATTTCTACGTTGTCAGCACGTACGGTATAAATAATGTATGCAAAAGAACGCCATTCTGATAAAACAAATAAAGGAAATAAAAACATTAGATTTTTTAAAATATAAAAATATTTTTATAATATAAAACCAAATCTCCTTGAAATACCTACTTAAGAAGTTTCACAATGAATGTTTGTGACGTGCCACACACAAAGCGTTGTATGTTCGTTTCATTGATAATAATATGTATAAGATTTATAGTTGACGTATTTCACCATAAATAAACTTGCGAGCGTAGGCGCTGTATTTGCATTAAATCCAGGAAAATGATCCTGAAAAACACTCGAGACTACTGCAACGTTTTAGTGGCGATGTTTGGACGAAGAGAGCAAACAGAAGAGCCGGGGGCGAGATATACCATATTTCCGTAACAATACAAGCGAAGCCTTTTACGATGAAGATTGGCGTATGTGTGGGTCGAGTGTACACGGAGAATACATGTGGCGACAAATCTTTGTGACTTTACAACTTATATTTTGACCATATATCTGGGTGAGTTACCAAATTTCGTCTTAGTGTTTTACATTGTAAATTACACGTACTACAGAGGATTTCAACATGTTTTGCAACACGAAGAATCCACACACACACAGAGATAAGATAGTGACTTAATGCAGTTTTAAGACTACTTGTTTGTAATGAATTAGCGTGACATTTACACCTAGCCGATAACTGCGTAGAGGGTGAATAGCCTAGACTTTAGCATAGATTACAATAATACAGTGGCTGACTCGACTATATAGAGATGTTCAATGTATACAGTACTTGACATCACAGTCCGCTTAACAATATATCCGAGTTGCTCAAGTGTAAATATACATTTCAGTCAGTAGAGAGGGTTTATTTGGAATAATAAAGTTTCAGTTTTATAAATTATAATATGTGCAAACTCCAGTTAAGGTATGGTGAAGACGGAGACTCTGAATATCGGTCGTATCTCGACATGCAGCATTATGTACAGTTCATACATTTATATGTTAAACTGCGTTTTATACATATGTACAGAGTTTTAAGACAATTTAATTCATTGATTTGTTAAACACTTAAAATATTTGGGTTATTTCACGGGTTAATGTAGGCTATTGTTTGAAAGTTACAGTATTCTTAGAAATACAGTTTTTAAATTTATACCAAAGTTGTATCTAAATTGTCATACAGTACATATTGATGATATAGTGTGAAAAGTAATTAACCTCTTGTTTGTATATATATATATATATATATATATATATATATATATACAGGGGGGTGCAAAAGTAGGTATACAGTAATTAAATATGTTAAAGAATAAGTAGGTTTATTTCTACAAAAACTAAACTTTTACAATCTATTTTAAGAGCGTTAAGAAAACAGAAATTAACTCTTAAAAGTGTTGTACTTCACCAATACACTTACTTCCTTTTGTGTTCAAATTGTTTGCCTTCACAGTCAACACACTGCTGTAACCTTGAAGTTACGCTTAAACACACTTTTCGGCAAAGTTCTTTATTTTCATCTATGTCTTGGCAAGCTTGGCGAATGAATTCAACCATCTGATTAAGATCACGAGGTTTTTTCGAAAAAAACCTTGTCTTTGACAACTCCCCAAAAGAAAAAATCCATCGGTGTCAGATCGGGAGATCTTGCTGGCCATTCAACCGATCCTCTTCGACCGATCCACGAGTTAGGAAACTCCCGATTTAGTAGGTCACGCACGATTGTCGCATAGTGGGCAGGAGCTCCATCTTGTTGGAAGTAGAATTCCTCATTACCCTGCTGGATTTCGATTTGTGGTATAACGTCAGTCAGCATGTTCCTGTATGCATGTTGGTCTACAGTGTTATGAAAAATGACAGGTCCAATGACACCTTTACATGAAATGCTAGCCCAAACTGTTACTCCAGGTTGATTCAGCTGTTCTTCGAATGTCAAGTGTGGATTATCAAAACAGTAATAGACACAGTTGTGTCTATTGACTGCACCTTAAAGCTTAAAATTAGCCTCATCGCTCCAAACAATTTTTTGAATAATTCCCAGCACCTTGAAGTTCCTCGTTTAATATTATCTCGCAAAACTGCAGTCGACGATCAGGGTCGTCCTCTATTAGCCCATGAATAAGTCTTGGAATGTACATTTTCAAACCTAACCGTTTCATTTAGGCGTCCTAAAGATCTGCGTTCAATGCCCAGTTCAATTGATGCCCTTTTTCTTGACTTTTTTGGGCTTTGAACATAGGTCTGCGCGACAATCATTTCGTTTTCAGGAGTAGTGACAGTGATTGGTCGTCCAGCCTTTGGACCATTGCAGATAGATCCTGTAAGGTTAAACTTATCTCTTAGTCTATAAATACTTACTCTGGTTGGTGGTGGTGTATCAAACTCTTCTCTCCATCTCTCTCGAACTCTTTCACAGTTTTCTGTCTTCCAATATTCTTTCAAAACCCACTTTCGTTGATCGTTGGTCATGTAACCAGCCATGATGACAGAAGTGTAATAATAACAACAGTAACAATGAGAAAACATTGCCAGCTGTTAGTAGCAAACGTATTACACAGCTGATCAGGTGGCTAACTTGGGTATTACCAACCAACTAAAACTGTATACCTACTTTTGCACCCCTCTGTATATTTAAGTCTTACAACGTGTCACGATGGCTCGACTATTAAAATACCAATCAATCATATAATTGTCATCATATAATCGATGTTATAATCAATGACCTTAGAAACTGATGACGTTTTCAACACACTGATGTTTCATAATTATTAAAGTCTAACTTAAAATTTACATTCCTTGCACTGAAGGAAAAATGTTTACATAACAAACTATCTCTTTAAATAATGTGTATGAAAAATACTATTCAAATAATTAATAAATGTTCTATACCTCATTAACCTCATAATTTACCTCTCGCAAACTGACTGCATTATTCTGTTTAAGCCAGTGAAATGTGCGGAATGCTAATCATCTGTGTGAATAAGCGTTAGGGTCAGTACATACATTAATGCGTATTACTTGATCCACTCATTCTAAATACTAATTAAATTAAAATACGAAATAAAATAATAAATAGTTAATTTGTTTTAACTTATTCATTCTTATATTACATAAACACTATCATTTGAAATTATCATTTCATAAAACAACTGTTATTATTTGTTAATATATAAAATCTACAGAAAAGTATAAGCTTTTGTTTTTTTTTTATCCAGCTTAAATGACTGAAGCTGAGTAGAAATAACAGGAGGAGTTGTTTCAGTACGTATTCATACTCTAGATAACTAATCAGGGTGTAACTGGCTGATACATTGATGTTCAGCATTGGTATCAAACCTGCTGACACCGTACGTATTCATACTCTGGATAACTAATCAGGGTGTAAGTGGATGATACATTGATATTCAGAATGGGATATCATACCTGCTGAAACCGTGAGTATAAATACTCTGGATAACTAATCAGGGTGTAACTGGCTTATATGTTGATATTCGGCATTGGTATCATACCTGCTGACACTGAATACTAATAACAAGATAAATTTATATACCCTAATATCCTATCCACACAATTGGTTAGCTTAACGTCATAATGGTTTAAATGTTGAATGGAAAAAGGCAAAACTGCATGTATATCAGTCAGTTTATCTAACCGTGTTTGTCAACGCAGAAATTCATCCTCGATCTTATTAACGTTAGACTATAGAAGAAGGTAACACAACTATCAACAAAGACAGTAGGATCGGTTGCTACCAAACATTTAACTTGCTGTTTTGCTTAAAAAAATGTTGTATCCTCTTGGAAAACTCTAAAAATAAACATTACATTTAGTTATGACTTCATGTTAAACGCAAGTTCAAATTTGAAAAGACTGCACACCTCTGCGCCGAGACATTAGTACTGGTACTGACACGCTAAGCCGTTAATTCGGCACTGTATCTGTAGCTCCTGTAATCTCATAAATTACTCAACTATATTAATAAACTATGCATATACACTTGTAGAATTAAACGTCTATCTATGGTGCCTGAGTATTCACATGACACTCCAATATTACGTACAATTCATGTGTTTTTATGTTCGTGAGTTTTTGCCATACAATGCATCAGAAGTAGTTCCTGTTCCAAAGATTGCAGAGATGATCAAGTTGCCTAGGACACGCATGATAAGATGATCAGGTTGCCTTGGACACACATGATAAGATGATCAGGTTGCCTAGGACACGCATGATAAGATGATCAGGTTGCCTAGGACACGCATGATAAGATGATCAAGTTGCCTAGGAGACGCATGATAAGATGATCAGGTTGCCTTGGACACACATGATAAGATGATCAGGTTGCCTAGGACACGCATGATAAGATGATCAGGTTGCCTAGGACACGCATGATAAGTTGATCAGGTCGCCTAGGAACACGCATGATAAGATGATCAAGTTGCCTAGGACACGCATGATAAGTTGATCAGGTTGCCTGGGGACACGCATGATAAGATGATCAGGTTGCCTAGGACACGCATGATAAGTTGATCAGGTCGCCTAGGACACGCATGATAAGATGATCAAGTTGCCTAGGACACGCATGATAAGATGATCAGGTCGCCTAGGACACGCATGATAAGTTGATCAGGTTCGCCTGATAAGATGACAGGTCGCCTTGGCATGATAAGATGATCAGGTCGCCTTGGACACACATGATAAGATGATCAGGTTGCCTAGGACACGCATGATAAGATGATCAGGTTGCCTAGGACACGCATGATAAGTTGATCAGGTTGCCTAGGACACGCATGATAAGATGATCAGGTTGCCTAGGACACGCATGATAAGTTGATCAGGTTGCCTAGGACACGCATGATAAGATGATCAGGTTGCCTAGGACACGCATGATAAGTTGATCAGGTTGCCTAGGACACGCATGATAAGATGATCAAGTTGCCTAGGACACGCATGATAAGTTGATCAGGTTGCCTGGGACACGCATGATAAGATGATCAGGTTGCCTAGGACACGCATGATAAGTTGATCAGGTCGCCTAGGACACGCATGATAAGTTGATCAGGTCGCCTAGGACACGCATGATAAGTTGATCAGGTCGCCTAGGACACGCATGATAAGATGATCAGGTTGCCTAGGACACGCATGATAAGATGATCAGGTTGCCTAGGACACGCATGATAAGTTGATCAGGTCGCCTAGGACACGCATGATAAGATGATCAAGTTGCCTAGGACACGCATGATAAGTTGATCAGGTTGCCTAGGACACGCATGATAAGATGATCAGGTTGCCTAGGACACGCATGATAAGTAGATCAGGTCGCCTAGGACACGCATGATAAGTTGATCAGGTTGCCTAGGACACGCATGATAAGTTCATCAGGTCGCCTAGGACACGCATGATAAGATGATCAAGTTGCCTAGGACACGCATGATAAGTTGATCAGGTCGCCTAGGACACGCATGATAAGTTGATCAGGTTGCCTAGGACACGCATGATAAGTTGATCAGGTTGCCTAGGACACGCATGATAAGATGATCAGGTTGCCTAGGACACGCATGATAAGTTGATCAGGTCGCCTAGGACACGCATGATAAGATGATCAAGTTGCCTAGGACACGCATGATAAGATGATCAGGTTCGCCTAGGACACGCATGATAAGTTGGATCATCATGATCAGGTCGCCTAGGACACGCATGATAAGTTGATCAGGTCGCCTAGGACACGCATGATGATCGCATGATAAGATGATCAGGTTGCCTACGCATGATAAGTTGATCAGGTTCGCCTAGGACACGCATGATAAGATGATCAGGTAGGACACGCATGATAAGTTGATCAAGGACACGCATGATAAGTTGATCAGGTCGCCTACATGATAAGATGATCAGATGCCAGATGATCAAGTTGCCTAGGACACAGATGATCAAGTTGCCTAGGACATGATGCATGATAAGTTGATCAGGTTGCCTGGGACACGCATGATACATCACAGGTTAATAGGAAGGAAGCCTGTCACGACAACGCTAATGAGCTTATAGTAGAATTATTTAATAGTGCAGTAATAACTTAAATTATGATTTGGTAATTTTACATTTAGCGTATCAATAAATGTACTTTTAAAAGGAGAGAAAGACTGGTAATCAGATGCAAACTAAATCAGTGGCACAGTGAGTGGATCGAGCAACAGTCCCGGCATCATCCGTAATGTACTTGAACAGTATTGCCAACTGGGGAAACCTAACCTCAAAGCGCGCCGTGCCGCTGCCGGTCTGTCCACTGCTTTCAGATTGTGTTAGGTCAGTGATTTATTATTATTCCGGCAAAAGAGAGTTGGCACAGTAACAGCTGATCGATGTGTGTGTGAGTGATCAGCTGATCAGAAGAGACAGTACTCACCAGAGTCGAGTCCCGGCATGGCGCGCACCTCTGCTCCGCCGCCGCGACGCGCGACCGACTGAGAGGCGGCGGCGTCCCAGCGCCCGCCCCGGCCACACCGTGTCAGTGTCAGTACACCGCGACGCGTCGCCCGGCCCGCTCACAGCCCTCGCCGCCGTGTTATACAGCCCGAACTTCGCGCCCAGCGTCTGTGTACGTGATGCGATGTAACTTGCTTGTAAACAACGTCAATTTTACATTCAAGCTGCACAACAAATTTATCATTTTTACCTGGATGCTGAAGAAAAACTGAAGGTAAATTACATTTTAAAATTATTAACGATTTTGCGTTATTAAGTGTAAAAAAAGTATTTTATTCATACTTATTCTTAGTTTCTTCAACAAAATAACAGGCATTATGTTTGCTGTACAGAAATATTAAATAGGTATATTTCAACTTCAGTCTTATACGAACATAAAAAAGGACTAATGTAATTTAAGACCGACGAAAATAATAATTAAAATCTGTAACCCATCTTAGAACTTACAACTATTACAAAAAGATAACTACTTAAGGAATTTAGATGACAGTACAATACGGATCACTAAACAATTAGCATAATAAATATACGTTCATCTAGCATTTTATGAACAAGTCCATTTTCATATAGAATTTTCTCGATATAAGCTAATCGCTATAAAACAAAACAATATAAAGTCGGAATACGTATGGACTGTATTTTATACAATATGCGAGCATTACTAGCCAATTTCTGGGTTATTTATTTTTTTAATTCGCTCCTTTTATTATTTAAAAATAAGATTAAGTTCAATTATTATGATGCTTAGTATGTGATATTTTCATACCTTAACACAAAGTACATTGTGATTTAATACTTGCGATCAAATTAATAAATAATTTAAGTGAATATGTGTAAAAAACATATGAAAGTTTGCTATAATACTTAAAATATTACTAAATACTAATTAGGCATATAATAAATATAAAATACATAATTAATTAAATGAAAATCAGTTTTTAATTTTGAACGAAACTCATTAAATACAACTATATAAAATACACAATCGTCCGTAAAGAATACGTAATCAATTCTGTAAAACTTTATGTAACATATGAATACCGTTTACTAAAATTACTAGACTGCTTTTAGATTTATATCTCCGTTAACAAAGTATCTGCACAATCCCCTACTACTGCCACTAGAACTCTTTTGATCCAATAATGATTGCTCTGTTAACTAATCGAGAAATCTTAAACGTAACATTTTACTTGGTGAACATTGATATTTTGTTACAAAAAATAATAGACGAACATAATGGACGAGATACTGAGTGATATTCAAACTATTCCGGAATAGAAGAACACTTCGCATGATTCGGAAGGCAAATATCTGGTTTTGAACTAGAAACGGTGACGCCTCGCTTCACATCGAATTACGTGTTTCCAATTAATTTTGGTAAAGCTCCAACTGTGTGTGGCGATAGAGCATTTAGAGACAGGGAATGTGTAGCGCGAGCACAACAAATATTTACTCTAGAATAGTCACAAGATCTGCGGTACTCTAGCAGTTGCCTGTGATAACAGCGGCGTCTCTGCGCCACAGGCATTCGATGAACGCGAACTGATCGTCAAGCACAATAATGTCGTACATATAATAGTCATGCTAATTCCATACAGTTCGTACAATTAAGAAACTATTTTTAACTGTGTGTTTGTCGAAGACACTAACTCAGACCTACATGCCTGTGCGCACGATATATTGATAACCATTCCAATTACAATTCATACACTATGGAATATTTTTTAATAAGAGTGCTAAGTATTTGTAGCATTTTCGCTCCTAAATATTATTCTTAACGAAATTTCTAGAAAAAGTACACAAATACTAATCTTGAATATTCCTACTAACCATAACACTCACACGAGCGAATATCCTTAGCAATAACAGTAGCACGTTGTGGCCAAATGTACCGCCAATATTGCTTTCAATAACAAATTCAACTTAATGTAAATACACTATATACATTTTTATCATTAACGGCGCTTGTATTATTAAAATTAGGCTGACTTACAGTATCATGTACATTTTCAGTATAATTAATATATTGACTACGTACGTGGATTAACATTCTTGCATACCCTCATAACGAGAAACAATTAAAAAAAATTAATTCACCAAGAACCTACGGTAAATATAGAAATTAGTATGTGGTGTTTTCTATATCATCTCTCAACCATCCACGATATAGCCAAATTTTAAATTTAAAACTGTATTAGTCATTAAGATAGTTACTGATAGATGCAATGGTGGTCATATTTTGCTATTTGAATTTTTTAGGTTTTATGAGTTTGAAATATTCTAAATTTGAATTTGTTTTAATTGGAGATATACTGAAAAGTGACAACTGTAACACATTTTTGAAAGAATACTATTTTTAAAAGATTGGATAAAAATCTAGATTTTCTAACATTTTTATAACGAGATAACAGAAAAATAGCTGTACAACTTTGATATTTTTGACAACTCTGTATACCAGAAGCGAAATAAATTGAAACGTTTGTTTTATTAATGATCAATGAATGGATACCTTTAATATGAGGTCAGGCTGGACTCACGTTTACAATTTAAAACGACCTCTACTCCCAAAAGTGGCATTTTTTATGTTACAAATTATTTTCCCAAATTCTTTGGGATCGAAATATGAGGGTTTTTGTTCAAAAGAGGAGGGTAGGTTTCTTGGTTCAACCGCTACACATTGTGGACGGGTGGTCTGCCTCACTCTGTATATGTAGGAACATCGAATTTTGTCCACTGAGCTAAGTATAATAGTTGGAAGTTTTCTAAATTAGGCTTTTGTTTATCACAAAACATTATATAAATACAACCAAAGGAGTAAATAACCAATAAAAAAAATACTCATGATTGGTCGTATTCTGTCAGAAGAACAAAACAATGGCAAGGATCACTAACCGAGTTGTCTCTCACGGTGGAAATGACCAAAGCGGAATTCATTCTTTTCCAAGGTCGCTCCAGATTAAACTGGTTTGCAAAAATCTCCATCCATGTATTGTGTAAATCCACACCCACAGTCTTAACGTCCACAGCCTATTGCATAATAAACGAAAATGCTAAGCGTTTCAACGCACGACTGACCACAGGTTAAAAATCTCCTTGTAAAAACACAGTCCCCGTGCTGTCAAGGTTTGCACATTTAGATTGAGAGCGGATTGAGTACGGTAAAGATAAACGCAGAAACGTATAGTCCTAAAATATATTTTCTATACATATAAAGTATAATCTTCTTCAGACCCTGTAGATAATTATAAGACTGCACAGTGAATTCAGGAACGTTGGTAATGTTACAGAGCAGACCTAATGAGACGTAAGGCGTTCAGCTTATCAAATAAGTCGTAGCAGTTCAGTTATTAGTCGCTAAAGCTCAGCCCGTAGGCTAGAAAAATTTCAGTTCTGCCTGTCCACACGGTATCTCGAAAACGAACTGCCCTATAGACTTGAAATGATGCATGAAACTTCGTTGCTATAAAAAGAACACTGAGTACGATGGTGGTGCATGTCCAACCATAGTGTTTGGCTGAGCATCATTGAAGCCTGTCACTCAGTAGGTTGACGCAATTTCTCATTTGTTTGCCGGGGATGCAATAAGTTCTTTCCAATTGATTGTCTGTCGCTCCATCTTAAAATGAAATGAAATATAGACTTTTTTGCATTGAACCCCAGCGAAATCTGTTAAGCGTAAAGTGGTGTGGCGTGATCCTTCCTACCCACCTTGTTAACCTACCTGTAATAACAAACGATATTAATTTTTTGTTAACCTACCTGTAATAACAAACGATATTAATTTTGTAAAGGATAGTGTCAATTGGGGATATGTGTAAGAAAATAGATTAAATAGCGATTATCTTCCGTCTTTGAGTCATTAGCACATTAATTAACTTAGCTATTTTAAAAATACTCCTTGAGAAATTTATGAAAGGAGCGTACATTTTATGCACGGCTGTCAATTCAAATAACAGATTGAAGATGGTTCATAGTTTTGGAGGTTAATTTAGATTATTTAGGTGTTTTATTTCCAGAATTCCAGAACTAGTGTTATAATAAAATTAATACCTAAGCTTTCTGGTTCACACCGAGTCGAGACTTTGCTACACATTTAAACTGTTTAAATATTTCGGTCTCAATCAGTCCACAGATGCGATCCGGGAATTGCAAAAACAGTAATGCATATCCGCCTGTACAACAACCATACAGGTTAGTTAACAGTATTTCGGGAATTTAATTGTACTAGCGCTATGTGAACAGGAAAACTTACTTTTTAGGTAACTAAAGTTGTTGGTATGATAGGTTTCTAATGGCTACAATGTTAATATTTAATTTTTTAACATTTTAAAACTTACTATTTTGAATTACTACATGACAATGACATATACTTAAGCATGTACGTGATTTCTAATCATTTACAGATTTCAAAACACGAGGCAATTTGTTTTTATACGAGGTAATAATGGCATAAACATTTCGTATAGGTGCCTTACATTTTAAATCACGTAACTAATTTATTACTCTATATTAAGCTGTCGCTGAAAAAATTCCCAATTTTCTTCATTATCTCTTAATATGCTTAATTGCTGTGCAGTACTTTGTTTTTTGAAATTTTGAAGAGTCGCAAAATTATAACTTAAAAATTTCTAAAAATATGTAGCAAAACAATTCTATTAAATTGATTACAAATTCTAGAACAGTACTCTTTTAATCCATTTTGCATAATAAGTAAACGAATTAGAACGGCCGTCATCTTCGAATAAAACCAATTGAAGTATATCGGAAATTAAAACATTGCAGTTGACAAAGGCAGCGACCGGGCTCGAACCCTCGTAAATTTTATGAGATCACTCAAGCGTGCGATTCCAGTGCGAGTAAACGCCGTAAACCGGGTTTATATGTGGACGTTTGGCTCGACAAAGGCTTCTTTCTTTCTGAGTTTTGCCCTCTCCGTACGATAGATTACTTACACAATACTATTCGATGTACTTTACTCCTACGTTTGGATTAAATTAACGTAGTTTAATGTTATTATAGTCAATAAACCGATAATTATAAATCGTCAGAATTACATTAATTTATTAATAATGTTACTTTAAGCATCATTGATTAGTTTATGATAATTTGGGTCGATTATCAGTCGATATATAAAAAATAAGTAATAACAAGTTAGATCTAAAACGGAATATAAGACAAAAGTATTTTACACAAAATGTTATATCCCTATGGGGATGTTTCTTTAAAACATAAATATTACCATATATTATATCATTATTATCATTTTTATGAATTAAATGTAACAGACTTAGTATTTCTTTTATTAATACTAGAGTTTAATCAGTATAAAATATATTTAATATTTTTTACAGTACAGTATATTCATATTTGTTTCCTTCGATCAACGCTAGACAGCGCACAATCACAACGTTTCAAGTGGCAACAGATTTAGCATTAGATGCTATATATTCTCATAGACTGATAGATAATCAAAGACTAAACTAGAAACACAAATACGATGACGAAAAAGACCAAATGAATGATCCAATAGTGGCGAATTAGGGGTTGTATTTGAGTCTGGAGGAAAACTCTTGATTAACTGCTTAGCTCTTCAAGTAATTAGTGGCCATTGAAAGGTGTTCACTACTTAATTACTGCGCCAGCGAGGATATTCGGAGAAACGTTTCCTCTATTGATCCGCTCAAAAGACGGAGCAGCGAGACAAACGTGTCAGCAGTAGTGGTGGGAATAACTGGATGAAAATAACTGGTTTAGTTCGGTTATTTTATTTTAAACCGATTAGTCGGTTATTTTTGCTGCATCCAGTTAAATTAGTCTATAGACTAATTTTTCTACCGACTAATTTTTCTATAAGTTAACTGATTGTGCAGACTTAGTCTGTACTTGAATTAGTCGGGTGATTCTGATCGGTTATTTTAAATTAGTCTTTAGATAAGTTTTTCTACCGACTAATTTTTCTATAAGTTAACTGGTTGTGAAGACTTAGTCTATATTTGAATTAATCGTTGATTCTGATCGGTTATTTTAAATTAGTCTTTAGATTAGTTTTTCTACCGACTAATTTTTCTATAAGTTAACTGGTTGTGAGACTTAGTCTATATTTTGAATTTAATCGTTGATTCTGATCGGTTATTTTAAATTAGTCTTTAGATTAGTGTTTCTACAGACTAATTTTTCTATAAGTTAACTGATTGTGCAGACTTAGTCTGTACTTGAATTAGTCGTTGATTCTGATCGGTTATTTTAAATTAGTCTTTAGATAAATTTTTCTACCGACTAATTTTTCTATAAGTTAACTGGTTGTGAACACGTCTTAGTCTATATATTTGAATTAATCGTTGATTCTGATCGGTTATTTTAAAATGAGTCTTTAGATAAGTTTTTCTACCGACTAATTTTTCTATAAGTTAACTGGTTGTGAACACTTAGTCTATATTTGAATTAATCGTTGATTCTGATCGGTTATTTTAAATTAGTCTTTAGATAAGTTTTTTCTACCGACTAATTTTTTCTATAAGTTAACTGGTTGTGAAGACTTAGTCTATATTTGAATTAATCGTTGATTCTGATCGGTTATTTTAAATTAGTCTTTATATTAGTTTTTTCTACCGAATGATTTTCTGTAAGTTAACTGGTTGTGCAGACAGTCTATACTTGGAATTGCTCGTTTATTATAATAAGTTATTTTTATTACTGAAATATCGTTCTTTAGCGATTAACTTTCGTGATTCGTAATTAAAATAAATTATAATTTTGCAATTTGAACGGTAATTATCTTGTAGTGTTATAAATGAATATGATAATATAACATTTTAAAATGTTATGACTATAACGTATGCACAGAAAAAAGTAATAATACAATTACAGAATTTCGTTTTCAATTACGGTTCTGCCAGTGAGGTTTGCTTGGGATTTTTTGATTGTATATTAAGGTCCGAACTCAGACCGGGTTTTCGTACAATTTCTCCGGAGCCAGTCCACACGTCTATATGAAGGGGGGACTGTGTCTGGTGGGGGGACACGACGGGGCCCGACCGAATATCTTTACCAGGGCTCGCCAAAGCTAAATACGGCCGTGAGTAAATTGGCCGCGCCGCGCCGCGTACCTGTCTCAACAGGAATGGTTCATTCCCCCACCACCCCATCCCTAAAATGTGGATTGAATTTAAAAGGTAATCGGTTATTCATTCGACTAAAATAACCGATTAACGACTAAAAAATAAAACTGACTGGTTAGTCGGTTATAAAATCCATTCGGTTATCCCATCACTAGTCAGCAGCTCGGTACTGAGCCCTCCAGTTTTTATGGACAGCCGAAACCAGTTCACATTCGGAGACAAGTCTGTCATTTCCGCTCCAGGAAGTGACATTTCGCAGACCTATTTACTATACTGGCCTTTGCTAAAACTTGTTACGGTAGGAAGTGTGACAAATTATACGCTTCAGTTGTACCAAATTATTATATGACAGCAAGTAACTATTGCATTACATAGCTTTGGTTAATAAACAATAAGTTCATCATGCCATATGGACAATGTTCATATGCCTGTTAATTAAAGAACAAAGATAAACAAAAATTAACAATAATTAAAACCTCACAAAACATAAAAAACATCAAACAGGATCTATCTTTTTGTTTTTCCTTAAATAGCAAACCTCAGGTTGTGTACTTATGCCTAACTCTATTACATTAAAAAACGTTAGTTTATTAATTATTTATTCTTTTAAACAAAAATACAACAAGGTAATTTGTAGGAAGCCGGGTGATAAACTATTTTAGTTTTTATGGAAAATTATTCTGATTTTAATAGTAATTACTTTAAGACAAATTTCATGTAAATCCGTCAAGCGGTTATATTGTTATACATATTTCTTTAAATACTATACAGACCTTTCAGGCGAGACTTGCTGAGGTGTGGATATACAAAAGTACATAATTTTGTATATTAGTTACTTCAGTGTAGAAAAAAAGCTGTATTGTTATTACGTCTCCTTGCTGTTAGAACACGTTTTATGCTTTACCTCCCCCGTTTATTCTTTCGTCTGCAGTTTATGAACAAACACAACATTAGATTGTGAAAGTGTGTTTTGTGTACGAAAAGTTTACATAACGTATGCATTGAGTTATCATAATGCGTTATTAATTTATTAATGTTAAAATATGAAGTGTTTGATGAACTGGAAATTGAACCTGAGGTAAACTGTGCATAAGTCCTACAAAACATGGACCTTTTATTAATAAAAATCAGTCCATGAAATATATATATATATATATATATATATATATATATATATAAAAACAATCTAGGCTAGAAGATGATTATGAAGTCTAAGAAGATACAGAATATCCATTTAGCGGAGCAGGAATACATTAGCCAAATTTAGTTCTCAATTACTGTATGTTTCACTGAAATTGTATTTTTTGAAAATTGATATTTTTGGTAGTAAGGTACGTGTTTATTACATTTGTACAGGTCATTAATCCTGCACAATTTAATAAAAAACTTAAAACATTATCGGAACGTTTTTACTGAGAATAATATTTGAAAATTTAATTTGTTTTTATAAAGATAATGCATACAATTCTTAATATGTTAGACATTCTTAAAATAGAAATTACAATGTTAAGATACAATCAACCAAACAAAAATATATTGTTTAGTGTTTTTGTTGTTGTAAAATTTCCTTACAGTTAGACAAATTAACATCGATTTAAATAGAGTTCCCGACAAAAAAAAAACATAAGTAGTAATTAAATTAGTATGAACAACATATGATCATTTATGATAGTGAACTTTGGATTAAATTGCAAAAATATTGTAATAAAACAGTTTATGTAAATCGAAATGAAGAAGCTCAGATTATGAAATGAGCCCGAACACCATACAATCGCTTTATATTTCACTGAGAACTGATGATTGATTTCCTTTGTCACGACACAATTCGGAGACAAAGTTTCTACTATTATTATTCCCATAATGGTCAATGAACTATTACGGTTGGCTCACATCAATACCTTACTGCGGAAAGGGGTTGAGCTGTGGGACGATACTAGCCGTCTACAAGGATATATCTAAATTCCACATTTAATACTAACTTATTATAAGCTGAACCAATAAATGAGTGTTTAATTAAAAAAACTGTTTACGTCTTTCGTTAAGATGAACAGTGTTTGGTCTCGACAGTGTTTGATCCAAAACGAAAATTTTTGTAATCTATTCAATTCACCACTACAGTTTGCTCACGGCAAACTAGTTTGAGTGTGTATGTTGTATTATCACACATATGTATTCACAGCTGTCTGTGTGGAGCTCCCGCTACAGTCTGGAGTATAACAAAATATTTACGTATAAATAATGCGTTTTTATAGAGGAGTTTATAAAAATATTTGATAGATAATTATTTGAGGATAAACGGCGTTTTCCTCAGTAGGGTCTTTTTCTGGCTGGTTTATACCCTCTTGTTGAACTTACAATTAGTACAGCGAAACCTGATGTGTCACTAACCGCACAAGTCGAGATATTGGCGTGGGTATATCGATAGGTCTAATCTACTGAGGGGGGATGGGCTCCGTAAGTGGGGCTAGACATAAGGGCGTGCTACACCCTGCCTGAGGCCGGTACAGAACTGGCTCCCCCTTCTTCCAAGGAGAAATGACCGAGGTCAATGCCCAAAATCCTTCCTCGTGGATCTTGACAGGGGACGGTCTCTACCCAAAACATTACACATACAGAATATCCTGTCCTTCTGGAAGCAGCGAAAAGATTTTTTAAGACTAAGAGAAATTTCTCACCTGCTTATCCTAAGAGAACAAAAAAGTGATCTAAATAGAATTTTTGAATTTTCATTTTTTTCTTTACGTTAATATCAAATAAGCATTTACTTGCGGTATAAATACAATATTTGAAATAAATCCAATATTTTAAAGACGCAAGAAAATAATATTATTTTTTACCAAGAGTAGGTAGAACGTTTTTAAAGACATTCTGAATTATTTCTAGTGCGGTCACGATCGTACTTCGCACCTGAAAGTGAGAAAAGAAACAGGTTTCACAAGTCCTGGTCTCACGTGGAGGGAGCATAGAACTGGTATACAATAGAAGGGTGACCCCCAGCACTACATCCCTAAGCGGCGAGAAAGTGACACAAACCGGTTAGCTACGAACACCAATTGTAACCTCAGCATTACATAATGATGTAAAGCGTAACTCACATAAATAAATATCGAGTTTTGTATGGAATACATTATTCATACACCGTGAGCAAATGTACGCAACGTTATTATTAAGGAAAATGCACGCAATAGTTAATGCAACAACATACTGATGAAATAATATAAAAAACACAAATTATTATGCTACAAATATATTTTTAGCAAATTTGACTCACCACCAAGAGCAGATTAGTTAAGTAGTTAAGTACTCACCTGAAAAAGAAAGTAAATTTTAGAAATATTTTATATCAACCCATCCAACGAATAAAATCATTTTAAATTGCAAGCAACAACTATCAAGTAAATTACAAGTTGTTAAATTACATTCAACTATGTGTTTGCTATAAAGCAGGTGATTATAAACTTGTACATGAAAATAAGATTTGTATTAGCTAACAAACAACATCAACATATGTAAACATAATCTAATACATAGATACATATCATAGTCTAATATATACCCTACTCAATCAACATGTGGTAAATTAGTATTATGATACTAGCAATAATTTGCTTTGGCGGTTAAGTTTGCAGTTCGATCAAAGGCAGTCTTGAAACATACAAAGCCAATATAATTTCAACAGCTGTTGGTAAGGACCGTAATATATTGGGCCGAGAAATGGAGTGGAGGGGGAGGAGCGGGGGATTCGAAGGAAGAATGTAGACATCTGGTAAATGTTATTGTTTCCTTGATGACGAAGACGACATATTTTTCCACAAACCAACATATTAACTATCCTACGGAGGTTTGAAATAAAGCTGTACGCACAGATTAAATATACACATTACGTAGTTCAGTTTAGGTTGCATAATGCGAGTTTTCATGCATTGGAATTCACAATATTAAATGGGCAATACGGACCTCTTAAATCGATACAACACACATTGGGATTGTAAATTTATTAAATGAAATACAATTTTAAACTCACGCTCGAGTGATATATTTAATCAACTTGAGATTTCCTTGGACAAATTCCTATTCTCACAAAAAAAACTCCCTTTGTCCCAAAAACCAAATATAACCAATAAAATTTTTTTAATCTATATAAATAAAAATTCTTTTGTGCATGAACTTTTTTATTTTCACGAATTAAGATCTATTAATTCATCATGATCATAAAAAACAACGTAATTCGATTTTTTAAAATCAAAGGCGCATTTATTTAAAGAGGTAACCTTCTAATTTTACAACCTTCTACTCTCTGAAAACGTGAAAAATGACCGTGTGTACAGTAGGACACTACAGTAGTTGAAAATTTGTTCCAAGAAGCAAAGAAGTTTCAAAATTATTTTACTCGCCTGTGCCTTTCCGATGCAACTATTTGGTAGCATTAAATTCTGAAAGGCACGAGTGCGTGAGGCACATATTGAACGAAAGCGTAAACATGAAAAACAATAGTAGAATTTCCAATAACGAAAATCAATCAAACGTAAAACTTTCGTGGAAACATCATCGCTAATTTGTTTGCTCTAATGTAGTTAAATTGCCCGATATTACCGAAAACGGCAAACCCGGTTAATTTAAAATACTTAATCGTGACCCGATCCAAATTTTGAACACAAAACAATTCCACAGCAACATAAAAGATACGCTACAACGGTGATTTTTCCCTCAACAACTGAGTGATGCCTCTATACAGTGTTGTTATTCCAAGCACGTTCTGCAGCAAAATATATAGAGAGCGTTTCCGGAGCCGTTTGGACGGGAAGTAATCAGTTCTCGATACAATAAGTGCAATCGCATATTGTGCAGAATGTATTTCAGTATAATTGACAGCTTAATAGAATACTACAGACTTTCTTCATCACTTGGATAATCCATTGTATCACTCACCCTTCAAATACTGTTGATCTGGGCGGAGAACTTTATAAAAAGAGTACGGGGGACAATAATGATGAACAGCGCTCCGGCTCGAGCAGGATTTAAGGGTGTTTTTGTACCTGTTATGCGACCTCTGGCCGCTAGATCGCAGGAGTGTCGCCGCTGCAACCTGCTGCCTCAACTGTTTCAAGTACTCCTTACAAGAACTACTCTGTTCAACCGGCCTGGTTTCCAATCGCATCACAAACTCCCAATCTGTTTGGCCTTCTGTGGTCTGTCTCACACTGGACTACACGCCAATTAGGTTCTGTTTTCCGCACGAACATTGACATAAGATTGGTCCATAGGCTAACGTAAATGAAAATGTTTCTTAACGTTCTACGCGCTAATATATAACACATACGTAAAGACAACCTGACCCTACGGCCGATGGGGCTAGCCTTTACAGCGGCCCTATCGTTGCTGATGACTATTTAACTGAATATATGAGATTTACTGAAGAATGAGTTATAATAGTTTCTTGTATGAATTATAAATAAATAGTTCTGAAATTGAAAATAGTGTTGGATTTGTTATTTGCACAAAACAAATTGCAAAATAATTGGATTCTAAAAATAGGAATGTATAATAAGAGCTTTTCTTGGCTTGAATGCTTCGCTGCATATCAACATCAGAACAAAAGCGGTAGCAAAAAACATCAGTAATCATAGATTAAATTTTAACTTAATATTTTCCTTGTTTAGACTTTACCGTAATCGACTTAGTTGTTAAGCACCAGACGTCAGAAACTGGATATTAATTGTATTTTCATATTGCAAGTAAATCTTGATCTTGAAATTCCATGATTATCACTCATTCCACGAAAAGCTTTTTCATACATCTAATAGATTTTTAATTTTCAGGTACTGCCAAGAATCAATGATATGATTTATTATCGCGGATTATTATTAAAACGTTATAATATATTGTAAAGAATCAAAATGCATTAATATTACAGAGATTTACAGCAGAATTAATTAGTATACTATATTTCATACACACATAAATCTTCTGATAAGAGATTTAGTATATGTTTACAGAACCGTATTGATTTCTCTGAAACTCATGACGTCGACACAACTCTTCACAGCAGATGATGTATCTGTTTGCGATACTTACTAACTCATTGTCGACTAAACGTAATTCTGTATTAGTTCAACTCGATCATTTATGGATAATTCTGTGGAAATAACAGCACCCTTTCCAGTTATATTCTCCTGTGAGTTATAAGTTTATAATTCACAAGGATGTTGTTATTTCCATAGGACTACCCGTAGATAAAAGGTCACATAAATGATCGAACTTGCAGTTGACTAATACAGAATTACGCTTCCAATCTGATGAGAAGACCGTTTAGTTAGTAAACAATCGCAAACAAATCATCTTCTGTAAAGAGTTAAGTCGACGTAATGAGTTTCAGAGAAACCAACAAGGTCTGGAAATCTGTACTAAAGCTCTGTTGACATAATTACATTATGAGTATTTACAACATTTTATAACCTTTTAATAATGATCCGCGGGGATCAATCATATCATTGATTCTTTGGCGGGATCTGCTTCTTGCCAATGGTGCATTGTGGCGGGTATAGAAAATATCTCAAGATAACCAAGTCAAGCAAGCTATCCTGTCCTTGCAAGCAGCTCGCCGGCCCCGTTTAATGGCGGTGGTTCGAAAGCCACTTTTAAGACGTTGGTCCTCAGGTTGTTTCAGAGTTGGAATAATAACCCTAAGTTTGTACTATTTTTAAATTATTTATGTGTACTACTGGTGTAATTCTGTTGGAAGAATAAGTAAATAAGACATCCCATATCTTTTTTTAACATATCCGAAATTGCAAATGAAACGGTACACTATAACATAAGAAAATGATCTCACAAGTATAACACAAACAAGTTTGGCAAATAAAGCCTCATTTTATTGGAAAATATAGGAAGGGAAGAAATAGGCTCGGGAACGAGTAATGTAAAGTTATTATGGGCCTTGTTGTTTCTATATAAGAGTAATATTCTCAGCACGTTCTACAATACACCACGTCGTAACAATGATTTCCACGTCATATTCTTAACCATAGAAGTTAATATTAATGTTGGGTTTGTAAAAAAATATTACAGTTAAGATTCAATAACGAATACTTTCCTGACTATGCTTTGTAATTATATAAGCTTACGAATTGAAATAATAATTAATAACTGATTTCTTTTGAAGTGAAAAACACACCATGTTGATTTTGGCGATTACATCTATAGAAGGAAGCTTTCAAGATCAAAATATGTACCTTAAAAAGTGAAACAAAGTCTAAAGATGTTGAAGTTTGCAAAATAAGTTCTATACGTGTGAAGTCAGTTTTTTAATATGATTTTGCTTCGCATTACGATAAGAAGTCTTCAACACAGAATTAATTAAAATAAGAAGTTAAGAACATTATTTTTGAAAATAAACAATCTATCACTTAAATATCTTAGTGTCATACCGTACTGTAACTTGAATACAATATTCTGGTACAACCCAGTAGCAGAGGGATGCTCGCTTCAAAATCGACACCAAGATGATTGAGAAAAGTCCTTGAGGAGAAAAGTAAACAAGTCTATTGTTAGAGAGAGAAAATATGGTGCAGTACAGTTAGAATACTGTTGTACTGCAATATTTAAGTCCTATTATGACTAAAAGGACAACAACTCAAAGCAAAATACGTATTTAGCACCCACATATACCGATCGCCGCCGCATAGTACACAGTCCACACATGAGTAATGGGTTTCATACAATTGTAAAATATAATGTATTGAAAACAATAGTTACATATACAGATATATTTCATTATATATTGCGTCAAGAATGAATTAAAAACGTACATGATAATGACATTTTTCACATAGTTTACTTTTTAGTAAATAATTTAAATGTCATTACTTTCCCCCCTGAAATTCTAAAGAACGTTGTTAAAAAAAATTGCGATGTATATTTGTTACGATGCAGAACATGTAAAATATAAAAACGAGAACAAGATGAGGGTAAATCACATTTTTAAACTATTGAGGATCTGGATTTACTAAAATGCGACTCACTAGACAGACGTTTTCCCCAAACCCGACGGCAAAATTATTAGAACAGTAAATTAGTCTACTGCGATGTTTAGTGGTGGGTGACATTCAAAGGGAGTGAGCAAGCAGAGCCGCCGTGCCGCGGGCCTGTCGTATCCTATTTACAGGCGTATCAAGTAAGGCGACAATAGGCTGGGAGCCTCCCTCGCTGAACTAGTCAGGCGTGTTTTACAGTGGCGTAACTAGGTCTTGGCTTGGGGGGAATGAATCTGATTGAACAGCACACTACGCCGGGAGTAAATAGATCCAAATTTACATACATTAGATAGGCATAAATTAAATTAAGAGTTCACTGCTGTATTTAAACAAGATGGATAACTTTCATCACTACATTTTTGAAATTGTAAGGACTTAGGAGAGGTTGAGTTCTATTCCCCTCGCACCTCCTTAATTACACCACTGGCCGTGTATCTGACTATGTAAAGGACTGTGTCTCTATTGATTAACATATATTGTCACGCGTTAAATGAAATCAGGTTTCTAAACACTCACAAGTACAGAACAAGAGGCAGGGAACACATAACAGTTGGTTTATGGACGTCGTAAGTAGGTTTATGAACGTATGCTATTTCATGAAACTGTCGCAATACTCAACAAAACTTCAGGCAAGAGATAAGTTTTTCCTGTGTTAAAATAATTTAAACTTGCCTAAAAAAATCATAAATAATAAACGTTCTAATTACAGCAAGTTCTTAAAACACGACTGGGCGACTAATAAATTGCATTTAAATAGGTCATGCAATGGATGAAGAAACAATAACAGATGTAGTAGACAGCTGAGTAAATCATGTTTTTCCAATTAATATTTTATCACAAAATTAAGTTAATCTATTTACTTATTTTACATTATACAAAAATTAGTATTACAACGTGTTTATTTTTTATGAAACAAAACAGTAATATAAACCAACACATAATGCCAAACAGTTTTTTTACAAGTTTGTAAACCTGTTATATAATATTTTCAAAATTGATTTGACAGGTATGGATCGTTAAACTTATTCCTAAATTAAAACTGTCTTAACTCATCATAATTGCAGAACAAAAGCTTTAATTATCCTCGATACGTAATTATTTACGTTAAAGAGAGATGACGGACGTTTAATACAATAAACCCCAGTATCAGTGACACTAGGCAGTTAAACACATTTCTCGTTGTTGTCGACGAAAACAAAGACAAATGATCGCGGAGGAAGTCAATTAAAGTTTCTCAAATAGTTTCGGCAAAGTGAGGGGGATTAAAGATTCCCCAGGAGATTTCTCACAAGAGACGCGGATTTCTCTGAAAATAGTCTCTCTCCGATAAACTGTAGCCTTTACATGACCACTGCACTTTATTGACTGTCACCGAGACAACAGTTTATTCTGAAATTCCACAGATTTTACATAGGCGAGGTCACCATCCCGTCATTATCAACACCAGAAGGGTGTAGTTTATATGAAGATCTACGACAACGGATCACACTCCAAATTTAAAAATGAAATATTTGATATTTCGTTGCGATTGCATTAACCATACGCCGTCACTTATAGCTTATTTATCTGAAATAATCGTACACGCATGCCAACTAATGGCAAGAATAAAATGCACTGCCAAAGTGTTACCACGGCGAGAGTAGAGGTCGTGTTTAAGGTAATTCACCACAATTAAACAAGAATAGGAAAGTTCTTAATACTTCGTTAAATATTATATAACTGAAAAACTTTAAAGGTCACACCCGCTGGTTGGCCTAGTTTTGAACTTGGGTACTAAGGGTTCACAATACGTACAACTAACACTTACTTATTATGATATATATATGTACATTACAACTTTGTATACAGCAATATTGGAATCTGACAAGTACAATGAAAGACTACTAGAAGAGGACAAAAGTAAGTACATAAAGTATATAACGCAAATCTACTACAAACTTTTTCCGAGAAGGTAATATTAAATTTAAAAACCTTTGAGGTAGAGATATCTACAACGAGTCCGCATGGAGCATAGCAAAATTAAGTTACTAATTCACTTTTTCGTTATTTGTATACACAACAAAAACAAATAAAAAACAATTGAAAAACATGCGAAGCATTAATATATTAAACGCTAACTAGATCGTAAAAAAAAATAAAAAACTGTTCTCGGATTATATGAAGGCCATGAAAGCCCTCAAAAACCATGTACGGGGCAAACTTTAAGAAAAATAAAATCGATTTAAACGTTAGATAATACTCTGCGAGAGAACTTGAAGTGTCTACTCCAGGTACGACGAGCAAGTCCAACTGTCACTCGCAGTCCACTTCAGGCACATTTCTATAAATATATCCGGTATGATAGTGGAGAGATTCTTTCAGGAGGCACTTAGGAGGAAAACAAATATTTCAAAAACGAAATATATTGCTCGTATAAAATGTCTGCCAAGGGTCAATTGATGACGAAATAACTTGAGATCAAAGAAATAATTAGAGGGAACACTGAAGCCATAAAACTTGGAAAAAGTCGGAGAGAAGCTATAAAAAACGATGGATGGCTCTCACTTCATGTCCACGCGGGCGGCCCCACGTTCTGTGCAGGCGGCTTCTGACGTGTTTTATGAATGGCTTGTTCATTAATATTCATTATTCTTTCTATTATACGTTCTGAAATTTAATTTCGAAATTGCGCTAATGCAGAATTATGTAGGTAAGTGCCTTATAAAATATCGGATCACTAGCAAATTCTCGACTAAAGATGAAAACTAAAACTATATTAATACATCGTCCAATAGTATTTCCAAATATCCGTCGGTGAACCATAAAATTTTACAACGCAAGGTGACTAATATTTATTTCCCCAAACCTTGAAAACTCCCCCACTCCTTAAAAAGTCCGTTTTTCATATAGGGGTTTTCTATTTTATAAAATGACATGTTTAGGATTTTTAATATTTTCATAGATTAGATCGAATATAGTCCAATAGGTGAGAATTTGAATAGGAGAAGCAATGACTGATAGGAAGTTGGCTCTCCCATACACTGACTTTTTCAATAACCCGACTCTTAGCCAAACAACTCCTCCCAGTAAACTACTGCTGTTTTACATCTTATAGGACCATACAGGGAGGTTCAAAACGGACGATGCAAAAATACTTTAATTTATTTGCAAACATAGTCACGAAGTCAAAAAACTACATAAAACAATTTCTATACATAAAGATAGAAAAACACGTTTTAATTACTTCATGAGGAATTATTGGCAATGGAATTAGGAAAGTTAAGCAATGTTGTGACCAGGCCCAAACAAAACACCTAAATATTAAATGTGTATCATTTTGCAGTATGTATATGAGTAGCTTAAAGAAGTGTCATGTTTTTTACCGGTATGTTTTAAGGAATGTTGTACTTTTGATTAAATATAACAAAAGAAATTACATTGAAAAATCTGTTTTAAAGAAATTAATTTTTTATAAATAGAAACACACGTTATTCTCTTCAGTCATCTTGCATAAAAAAGTGTGTAAAAAAATTCATATAATCATCTTCAGCACTTTTCTCAGGATAAGATGTAATTCAAATTTGCTTCGAATACTTACAACTCCTGGTGAAATTATTAAACAAGTTTTATAATTTCATATGTTCAGATAAGATACCTTGAAGGTTTTGTCAACATTCTGTTTAAGAATAAAAATAGCTTAACACAAAACCACTTGCACGATCTTAATAAGCACTGCAAGTTTCACTAATTACTTTTTTTAAACGCTCACAGTTTTTGGAAAGTCTTAATACTAAGAATCTGATGAAAAATGTATTTATAATATAGACAATATATATATATATATATATATATATATATATATATATATATTGTCTATATTATAAATACATTTTATATATATAGTTAGTTTCCGGTCTTACTCCTGCAAGTATTTTCTATCTGATAAAGAAACGAGTGACTGTTCGCCGATCTGTTAATCTTCACCTATCATGATCGATTCAATATCTCATACACAAAAACTTACAAGACAAAAATCATAATTTTAGTTCTACAAAGTAAAAAAAACACCAATAAAACTAAACTGTGTTTAATACAACTACTGGCTGACGTATAAATAGCACAGTCGACAAGAAATCATAATCTATCTGGATTGTAGGTGATTATTTTAGAAGCGATACTCGACTTTTAATTAATTAACGCAATTGAAACTACAAATTTATAATTATGTTAATGTTATCTAGTATTATTATTAAGTAAACACTTTTAAATTCGAACTCGTAATGAAAATAAACAAAAGGATTTTAGTAATCATAAAAAAACTATTATTCTGGAATATCCGATAATGGCACCGTTAAATGTAAGTACCTACTTTCTAATGGCGACTTTTATACTTACAAAATGTGAAAAGAGGCCAGAGTTTCTCTTTACTGAATGCAAGACAAACAACACAAAATCTGTGCCACATATTTTACTGCGGCACCGACATCCATTTTCACGCAAGGTTTTAAATAATCGCCAAGATCTCTTCACAATGTTAAACTGTTATGTGGAAGAATATTGTTACTTTGCCAGGAAAATCTCTGGAAGTGAGTGAGCGCCCGTTTCCTGGCTTCATATAACTGTTATGGGCTTCGTAACTCGCTATATTGTTCGCTACCTACCAACCATTCTAACATCATAAACCTCACGTTGGTACATACTATATAATATGTATACAAATCCCGCAGGTACAAAAAATATATTATCTAATAATTATTAAACTGTATATAATCAGACGTGTATATCAATCGAATAGGCACACAGAACGATTAAAGCCATAGTTGATTCGCAAGCAACAATAATGTAGATTGCTTTCCAATTAACGATTTTCGTCAACTGCCTTAAGTGGAGAACACAACGTTTGGACAGGCTGTACAATCGATGACGTCATTTGCATACTTGGAGAAGTGGTGATTTGAGAGCCGACTGTTTACGTCAGCCTGCGCCCATAACTAAATCACTTATCTCAATTTTCAGCTAATTCAATTTTCAAATCCTAATAATATAAATGCGCAAGTGCCTTTTTTGTTTGTTTCACATGTTAAGATTTAACTGATTGTACTGAAATTCTCCATAGACATTCGTACGGTCCCTGGTATAAATATAGGCCTATTCTTATTTCGATAGCACAACCATATGTTTAATTGTTTTTATTTATAGCGTGTAAATTCTCTAGGGAGTAACCATTAGTTCTCACGCCGTTTATAGATTTCAGCGGTTAGGTAAGTACTCATCTACCTTATAAAATATCCTAAAACATAAGATGGTCAGAATTAGACTCCGAAGACTCCTTTTGAAGTATTCGGTAAGAACTATGCTAGATGAAAGTTCACTGGATTGTGCTTACGAACTAATGTACCAATTCCAGCTCTAAATGTTCTAAACCATTAAAAATAATTTTCAGTTTATCAAAAAATAAACACGTAAATAGTGCTATTGTGAATGTACTTTTAATTGTAAATATTTCAGGAAATATATACGTCGTACAAAAGATAAAGTTTCTATCTAACGTTTACTATAAATTTAAAGAGACTGTTATGCAAACTATCTTAGTTGTATTTTGACAGAAGTAGAGTTGTTAATGGAGTGCCGCCCGCCCTTGATAAATCCCGAATGATCACAGATAAAACATTAAAACTTGGTACATCAATACCGAACCTATAAATATATTTTTCAATTAATTGCCATTTTTTTGTTATCTCAGGGCAATGGCTTGCAAAGAGTCAGAAATCTTATGTAATGGAGGATACACATACAGTAATACTAATAAAGACCATTAATTTTATATACTATTCGACCTATGCTCTCATTTAAGATTTATTTCTAACTTCTTGCGGGCCATCGAAAAAATTGTAGTTACTTCAAAACGTAGATTTATAGGTGCAGTAATAATATACCAAGTTTAATTGCTTTACCTGTAATCGTTCGGCAATCATCAAGGCCGTGCGGGACTTTTTAACACCCTGTAAAATTTTTTGGAACAAAAACATAATAATACCGGAGTAAATTACGATGGCCATAAATAATCAATTTTGACGTATATTCTTTATTCTGGCAAGAATACAAACTCAACAGTGGTGTCGGTAATAAAATTCACTTTGACCAGAAATGCTCCTACAGATTCAAAAGGTACGAAATTACGTGCCACGCCGTGGGTAACTGCTAGTTAGGAAATTAATTTCTAAATCAAATTTAAAATAAGAGTACAACTACATGTTTGATATATTGATAACATATTTTTAAAATAAAGTAATGAATTACCAGTTATTTTTATAAGTTAAACTTAAAAAGTCTATGGGTCTATTTTAACTTTGAGAGGTTCATAATGATGTGTTTATCAATTATTAAATTAGACGTTAATGATTTCTGTTTGATATTCACAGTTTCAAACGAATAAAAAAATATGGACAGATCAGAACACTGCAGGCCGTAAGATGAACACTGCAGGAATTAAAACACGTTTTACGTTAAACGGTGTCTTTGTTAATTATTTGTGTAGTTTACGAAAGGTTTCATCGAGTGACAATTCAGTTTACTGAGATTTGACAGTTGACACCGATAAAAAGCACCAATAATACGAAAAAACAAAGCAGATCATAATTGGTAAGCATCTTTTGCAATTTTAAGCCTATAAATAAAATGTAATTGTCATTGAGCAATTAAAATAGCACTGCTCGTATGTAATAGCTGTGTATTCGCAAACGCGGGGTGTGTCCCAACAAGGTGTTTACACGTTTATTTACATGAGATATGCTGGCCAATCTTTTGGAATTTTACAAACTATTCTATTACAATATCAAGACTAATAAGTAAAATTTACATCTCCGTGTTGGCAAACACGGGGTGGTGAATGTTATCAAAGAGCAACTTCTACAGCTACCCCAAAACGTTGTTTTACGAGCGTACGAGTAATTTGTTTATCGTTATTACCATCGTTGTTACCAGCGTGTTGCTGTTGATGTGTTTTAGTTTCAATACATTGGTTTTACCATCAACCTTTCATTGTTATATAGTTAAATATTTTACAGAACATTTAATTTATAATGATAACAATTTATTTTGTGATTTATTTCGACTAACATTCCACTTCTAGAAACATGAGAAAGTTTTAAATGTTACATAACTTTCTTGATATTATATCTGTAAATCTCTGAGATTTACACATTGTATTTTTGCAGTACAACACGCGAGTCAGAGCCGACTCCTACTTACCATGGAACCTCCGAGTGTGTCATGAGATAAGAGATTGCAAATTGAACATATTTCATGTCTGGATAATAACTTTCGAATCAGTGAGCGCTTAACTTAAAATATAGACCTTGAAATTAAGAGCAATGTCTGAAGGCGAGCTGAAACAAAACACAAGGAGAGGGACCAAGCAAGCCAGAGTTGAAATAGGAATGTTATCAGGTTATTTTGTTTTGTTGGATTATTGAATTCAGTATTTTATTGTAATAAACTATAGCTGATAATGTGCAATTCCCTGAGGAATATTGAAGAATTGCACTTATACGAATTAAAGATTAGCTACTTCTTTACAGCTACTGAAAAATGGTATATTCAATTAATATTGGATTATACACAATATTAAAGCAGACAAAAAAGTCTAAATAAAAAAAAAATCACTCACCTTTGGAAGTGTTTTGCCTATGTTATAATATTTCGTATTGTAATAGCCCACGTCTAATTATGTAAGCGTGCCCAATTACATATCTAGATAGACGGCTGATGAATAATGCAGGGCTTTAGAAGCATTTGAATACAGATAGTGGGCAGAACTTGATAACATCATCATTTAACGCCACCGTTATCCATGAATAGCATTTCCGTCATTCGGGCTCCAATATCCTCCGTATATCCCATAAAAGATTTAAATTCTATTGCGTCAACAGTCAATAGAATACGGCCTCTATAAACGTTTTAAATCAGACTTTTATTAGCTTACAGAGTATATAACGGTAACACATCAACAGTGTAAAGGATAGTAATGCATTAGTTAACTAGTTATTATATTGGCAATGACAGAAAGGATTCTATTTATCTAAACTGACCACGAAATCCTGGAGACGAGGTCAGAATTCACTGGCGACATACAATAGTAAATCTAGAGCGTATAAATTACAACAGTAACGGCACAGTACCAAACTACTTTACACAGTACTTAAATTGTTTTGTTACAAAACTCTTTCTGCTCAAGAACGGCTTCTCCATTAATGTCACAAGATTTCTCTCATCCAAATATGTTACAATAACAAGCTGTTTATTCACACAACCATAACAGAAGTGTACTTGGCGTAATGGAGGAAACTTTTCATCCTACATCCATTAGGCAAGAACACAGATTAAAATAACAGTCCACTCTAAAGGGCCATATCTTTTATTATTTTGTAAGAGCACTGTTTTAGACTGAAACTAACTCGTTGCAATGTGTGTTACGAACTTACTGGTACTCGCATTAGATTACGGGCGATTAAAACGTTGTAATAAATTGCTCCTTTGGGCTTTGCAGTATTATAATTAATTGCTTCAATTTTAACATCACAAATTGTGTAATAAAACATGCAAAACTACTTTTATTATAACAGTTGCAACGATTACCTGTTACAAGTGAAATATAATATTCTATTTGTGTGTATTCTTTGTTGATGTTGGATGTCTTCTACAATTGTAAGTCACGTATAGATGAAGTTACAAGTTACTATTCCAGACGTTATAGCCAATTGATCAGTCAATAACTGTTCATTTAACGTAATGCAGCTTCTAACCTCTTTATTTTACCAAAATCTATTATATATATTGAGTTTGAGTGTCAGTTTTATAAATAAAATTTATTAAAACAAACGAAACATATAGTAAATTAAATAAAAAATACCTTACTTCTAAAGGGATTTCGAGAGTTAGTGCAAACTGTAAATTACCTTTCAGTCCGGATAACATCTTAATTTTGTCCTAGAGGTCAATACACTGGAAACTGATTTTATACTAAGAAGCTCAGTTAAATAATTTAAGATCGACATGTAAGAATGTGCAATTAAACGTGTATATCATTAAGTAGTATTTATAAGGTGTGGTGGGTATTATCAGTATTTTATTACTATTCTTATGGTTTCACCTCGGAGAATTGAAGGCGTGTAAGTTCGTAGTTTCTTGTCAATGGCGCTGGCTCGGCCATGTCGGAATTTCATTCCAAACATTATTCTACTACGATTTAGTACCTTAGCTTTCACTAATTTGTACAGCAGTATTAGAATTAATTCCCAACACAGGAAACTATTGCTAACAAAAACGTGTGACCAAGCAGTAACATGCTAGCCACCCATGTTGGAATTTTATGAAAACAATTATATTACTATTTACACAATGCAGTAAAAAGTTATTACCAAAACGTTGTGGCCGGGCCACTGACACGCAAGTTTTAGTGTTTCAGACATCGCGATAAAGCGGCACGTGGTTGAATAGTTTTAAGTTGAAAATGAATTCGAACCACGTCGCTCGGTTAGAAACTTTCACGTTCTTTTGACTTTATTTCATTAATTGCTGATTTTAATTTTTCATATTCACAGCAGAACATTTCAAATCAGATAATGTATCATTTAACTTACTAAACATTGACAAAAATAGTTTTTCGTCGCTAGCCTCAATTATACTGCTAATTTTTGTAAAATATCTATCCATTTAATGTAAGTTAAAAATTAAATTATACTTATATTATGTAAGTTAATAAAATACAATTTATTACTAGTCAACTTTCCTAAAATACTAAACTTTTACTAAACGTGCGATAAAATAAAAATATTATAAACACGTTTATATTATTATTATTTTACTGTGTTACTGCGTCAACATTGAGTTATAAATTGTGGTATAATGTTTTAAATGAAATTCAACATGGGCGGGCCAGCGATATGGTAATCTGTTTCCTGCAGGGCAATGAAGTTAGATGAAGAAGTTTTTTATTGACGTGTGAAATAAGGTTCTCTGTACCACTTGTTCTGTAAAGAGTATACAACATTTGTAGGACGACTCCAATAGATAAAATTAAATCATTCCCGTTGAATTGTACACGAAAATTATAACACTACGAAATGAAATTTAATGACAGTTATAAAATGTCTCGGCAATATAAATAATTAGGGCGAAAGTTCAACTCCAGCCATAAAACTTCAAAAAGTCGGAGGGAAGCTATAAAAAAGATGGACGGCTTTCACTTCACGTCCATGCGGGTGGCCCTATGTTTTTAGCAGACAGATTCTGCCTTGTTTTATAAATGACTTCGGCGAAATTTCCGTACATAAATACCACATTTTCTTCATTCGTGACCGTTATAAAAAATGTGTGAAGAGTAACAGACCATTGAAAACTAATGACTTCTTTAGATGAATTATTTTTATATTAAACGGGAACTAAGAACATACTTGATACTAATGTACCAACAGATACCAGTAGTGATTGTGTCCGGCGTATGTCCATACATACCATGTGTGAACGCCAAGTACTTGAAATAGTATATTTATGTTAAACTGGCGCTTTTTAAGTATATTAGGTATTACAACAAATATATACGTTTGACGACTACCTTAACATTTCATTTGTAATGTTTTAGTCTTTTTAAATTTTTACATTTCAAGCCTTTGATGAATTGATATAAATAATAATAAGCAATTGTAGAAGTTTTATACAGATTGACAATATTTACTCATTTAGAATCCAATTTGAACATAAGGAACTTCCTTATTTAAAATATTATATCCGTTTTTAAATTCATTTGAACCCGAAAGTTATTACTTAAGTTGCTACTTGGTTTAAACATTTTTATATACTTCTGAAAGTTTTACGTAAAAACATGGTCTTCAGTCTTGTAATATGTCATCTACTGGACCTATTTATTTGTTATATCACTTTTAACCCCATGAAAAAGTGCTAACGCTTTGTGCATACGTAAAATAATTGTGAAATTCTTTTCGTTATGTTTAAAAATACCCTTATATGTTTATAAAAAAATTAAATGTACAGCATAAAGTGATATAGTTTAATAAAGTTGTATTGAAAATTCATCATTGTATCTTTAAGAGTTTCAAATATATAAAATCTATAATCAACATCGTGTGAAAAATATCACCATGTCAAACATGCGGATAACGGGGTTTGAAGATAACACTACAAAGGCACATACCCCTCATCATAAGAGAGAAAATATGTTTTTGTGCAAATGCTTTACTTACAAATTATTGGCTGAGCAAAGCCTATTACTGTAAAAATTATATTCAGTATGTACCATAACTCGAAAACGAACTGAACTGTAGAATATTTATTACATGCAGCTTCAATTCAATATAGAGGTTCGATAATGCTACATGTATCACTTCCGTAGGATGTAACCGAATTCGTGAATAGTTTTACATTGGCCTTAAGGGTAACCATGATCCAAAGGGATATTAGCACAATAATTAAATTTGTAAATAAACTAAGACCAATTAAAGGTGATTTAAATACATAAAATTTGTATTCAGAGAATAAAATGAGAAAATAAAGAGCGGAAATTCCACGTTAGGCCTACAAGCTAGTGACAAGATTTGGTGGAGCGCACTCTTGCGTTGAAGCACCGGAACTTTACAGGAACTTATATCATTTCACCACTGCTATGAAACCTACTTCTATAAACAAAAATGTGAATGTATATCTTTTACAAAACATATATAAAGAATTAATCGTTATTTTACGTTTTGCACGTAACTTAATTTTTACATAAGCAAAAGAGAGTTCTATGATGTTGCAAGTCCAAAAATGGGATTTGGCTGAGTCATTAGAGCTTATCACTCAATTGTCAAGAAATGGCACACACAAAGGTTGCCGTTGGCGACGTTATCTACAAATGAATAGTGGTAATATGCTAGCTTTCTGGTGATTACAGATTTTATTTCTCTAATAAACCCTAATCTCTGGTCAAGAAAAAGGACACACGAAAGATGCCATTGACAACTTGATCTATAGATAAATAATAGTAACACGGTATCTTTATGGTGATTACAGATTTTATTTCTTCAATAAACCTTAATCTCTGGTCAGGAAAAAGGACACACGAAGGATGCCATTGACGACTTGATCTATAAATAAATAGTAGTAACACGATATCTTTATGGTGTTTACAGATTTTATTTCTTCAATAAACCTTAATCTCTGGTCAAGAAAAAGCACACAAAAAGGATGCCATTGGCAACGACTTGATCTACAAATGAATAGTAGTAATATGCTAGCTTTATGGTGTTTACAGATTTTATTTCTCTAATAAACCCTAATCTCTGGTCAAGAAAAAGGACACACGAAAGGATGCCATTGACAACTTGATCTATAGATAAATAATAGTAACACGATATCTTTATGGTGTTTACATATTTTATTTCTTCAATAAACCTTAATCTCTGGACAGGAAAAAGGGCACACGAAGGATGCCATTGTCGACTTGATCTATAAATAAATAGTAGTAACACGATATCTTTATCTTTATGGTGTTTACAGATATTATTTCTTCAATAAACCTTAATCTCTGGTCAGGAAAAAGGACACACGAAGGATGCCATTGACGACTTGATCTATAAATAAATAGTAGTAACACGGTATCTTTATGGTGTTTACAGATTTTATTTCTTCAATAAACCTTAATCTCTGGTCAAGAAAAAGCACACAAAAAGGATGCCATTGACGACCTTGATCTATAAATAAATAGTAGTAACACGGTATCTTTATGGTGTTTACAGATTTTATTTCTTCAATAAACCTTAATCTCTGGTCAGGAAAAAGGACACACGAAGGATACCATTGACGACTTGATCTATAAATAAATAGTAGTAACACAGTATCTTTATGGTGTTTCCAGATTTTATTTCTTCAATAAACCTTAATCTCTGGTCAAGAAAAAGGACACACGAAGGATGCCATTGACGACTTGATCTATAAATAAATAGTAGTAACACGATATCTTTATGGTGTTTACAGATTTTATTTCTTCAATAAACCTTAATCTCTGGTCAAGAAAAAGCACACAAAAAGGATGCCATTGACGACTTGATCTATAAATAAATAGTAGTAACACGATATCTTTATGGTGTTTACAGATTTTATTTCTTCAATAAACCTTAATCTCTGGTCAGGAAAAAGGACACACGAAGGATGCCATTGACACCTTGATCTATAAATAAATAGTAGTAACACGATATCTTTATGGTGTTTACAGACTTTATTTCTTCAATAAACCTTAATCTCTGGTCAGGAAAAAGGACACACGAAGGATGCCACTGACCCTTGATCTATAAATAAATAGTAGTAACACGATATCTTTATGGTGATTACAGATTTTATTTCTTCAATAAACCTTAATCTCTGGTCAGGAAAAAGGACACACGAAGGATGCCATTGACGACTTGATCTATAAATAAATAGTAGTAACACGGTATCTTTATGGTGTTTACAGATTTTATTTCTTCAATAAACCTTAATCTCTGGTCAAGAAAAAGCACACAAAAAGGATGCCATTGACGACTTGATCTATAAATAAATAGTAGTAACACGGTATCTTTATGGCGTGTACAGATTTTATTTCTTCAATAAACCTTAATCTCAGGTCAGGAAAAAGGACACACGAAGGATGCCATTGACACCTTGATCTATAAATAAATAATAGTAACACGATATCTTTATGGTGTTTACAGATTTTATTTCTTCAATAAACCTTAATCTCTGGTCAGGAAAAAGGACACACGAAGGATGCCATTGACACCTTGATCTATAAATAAATAGTAGTAACACGATATCTTTATGGTGTTTACAGATTTTATTTCTTCAATAAACCTTAATCTCTGGTCAGGAAAAAGGACACACGAAGGATGCCATTGACACCTTGATCTATAAATAAATAGTAGTAACACGATATCTTTATGGTGTTTACAGATTTTATTTCTTCAATAAACCTTAATCTCTGGTCAGGAAAAAGGACACACGAAGGATGCCATTGACGACTTGATCTATAAATAAATAGTAGTAACACGATATCTTTATGGTGTTTACAGATTTTATTTCTTCAATAAACCTTAATCTCTGGTCAGGAAAAAGGACACACGAAGGATGCCATTGTCGACTTGATCTATAAATAAATAGTAGTAACACGATATCTTTATGGTGTTTACAGATTTTATTTCTTCAATAAACCTTAATCTCTGGTCAGGAAAAAGGACACACGAAGGATGCCATTGACACCTTGATCTATAAATAAATAGTAGTAACACGATATCTTTATGGTGTTTACAGATTTTATTTCTTCAATAAACCTTAATCTCTGGTCAGGAAAAAGGACACACGAAGGATGCCATCGACACCTTGATCTATAAATAAATAGTAGTAACACGATATCTTTATGGTGTTTACAGATTTTATTTCTTCAATAAACCTTAATCTCTGGTCAGGAAAAAGGACACACGAAGGATGCCACTGACAAATTGATCTATAAATAAACAGTAATAACACGATATCTTTATGATGTTTACAGGTTTTATTTCTTCAATAAACCTAAATCTCTGATCAAGAAAAAGCACACACAAATGATGCCACTGACAAATTGATCTATAAATAAACAGTAGTAACACGGCGGCTTTATGGTGATTACATATTTTATTTCTTCAATAAACCTTAATCTCTGGTCAAGAAAAAGGACACACGAAGGATGCCATTGACGACTTGATCTATAAATAAATAGTAGTAACACAATATTTTATGGTGTTCACATATTTTATTTCTTCAATAAACCTTAATCTCTGGTCAAGAAAAAGCACACACAAAGGATGCCGTTGACAACTTGATCTATAAATAACCAGGAGTAACACGGCGGCTTTATGGTGAATATAGATTTTATTTCTTCAATAAACCTTAATCTCTGGTCAGGAAAAAGCACACACAAAGGATGCCATTGACACCTTGATCTATAAATAAATAGTAGTAACACGATGGCTTTATGGTGAATGTAGATTTTATTTCTTCAATAAACCTTAATCTCTGGTCAGGGAAAAGCACACACAAAGGATGCCATTGACACCTTGATCTATAAATAAACAGTAGTAACACGGCGGCTTTATGGTGAGCACTGATATCTCTAATGAACCTCAGCTCCTGGAATCGCTGTAAAGGTCTGAACGAAAACAATTCACCAACAGAATCTCATTGAACAAACAAACTGATTGTGCTGGCAGTAATCAGTTGATATTAGGACATCAGGTAAGTTACAAGTCATAACTTACTTAGCACAATCATGCACCGTCCCGACTACACGAATGATACAGTCATTAGTATCCCGTTAGCAAATTCTCTGTGAATGAATGTTACAGTCCGTACGGAAATGGATGGCGTAGTTTGCATGTAAATAGCGGCGATAATTCGAGGCCTGAACAGTTTACAACTCACAACGTAGACCAAACGTTCTCCTCAATCACAAAATGCTAATAATATTTCTGTCAGTAACTTTATCAATTCGGAAGAAATAATAACCTTTATATTCAATGCTATTTACCTAATTCATACATCCAAAGAGTGAAACCATGATAATAATATTTTCAAAAATGGCATATCGCTATAACTGTTTTAAATAACGCAATCAATACACACGCAGTATTAATTAATGAAGAATAATATGTAAAAATTTCATACACTTTAGCATTAATACAAATACCCGTTAGAGAAACTTTAGATTTATAAACTACAGACGCAAATCTATAGATGCAATTAATTAATACTTTGAACTTTACGTACGTACCATATGTAATTTCTTATACACGGCGTAATTAAAATAATTTTGTTTAGTGTGTTTTTATGAAGACGAAGTTAATAAATGCACACATATCAAGTTCAATAGTGACGCACGCACACACACACACACACACACACACACACACACACACACACACACACACACGCGCGCGCGCGCACGCAATATGAAAACATACAAAGAATTGAACAGTATTGCATGTTTGAGAAATCAATATGAAGTAATTAACTACCCAGAACCACTTCATTGATGTATTCATTATTATTCCCAACAAATAAAATAGTGCAGGAGAAAGTTGTTGAACAACATCAAACAATCCTATCAGACTGGAAACGCCTTTAGAACACATTCGGACTTGTCTATTTTGGAGACATAAGCCCCCAAGGGAATTCTACACGTAAATCCGAGCGAGTGTTTCTTACACTTAAAATTATATCGTAGCCCTGTTAATGGCACAATGCCACATAAATCACTCAAATTACTCCCAAAAAACCGCCACTAATCCAAAAATAAATTTGTATGTATTACGGAAGTCATAATAAAGATGAACTACTTTCTCTTTGAGCCAACTTTTAATCCTCTGCACCTGCTAAAAAGAAATGTGTTTAAAACGACTAGAGTGAATGATAGATTAGCGTCTTAACAGTTTTCAGGGCTCTCTGACAGGTTATCTTAAAGACGACAGTTGTCACATGTGAAGAAAAAACGAGTTGTTATACTTTCCAGAAATGTCTTCAAAATAATGAAGATTATATTATTTATTCTGCTGTGTCGATTACACACACAGTGTTCTTAATCTTCATATCCACACATCTTTTGTTAACTCAATAAATTACGCACTGTTAAAGAATATTTTCTTTTAATATTCATAGGAACATTTTAAAAATTGTTAGAATTACATGTTCACTTCTACCATAGTTCTTAGATAAATCTCAACATATATAATACGTTTACACTATTTCTTTTCCTATCCTCAATTCCGAATAATCTTTATACGGCGATGATACGATTTACAACACTAAAAACAGAAATAAAATAATTATAATTGACAAAATTATAAAGTTAAAAAAAAAATGAAAAATAATAAAACAAGCACCATTTTGTAAACAATCTTCTGAGCAAGTCTTGAATGAGTGATAAGTAACACTCTCTAAGCTTATTTCGACCAACCAGTATGAATTCAACATCTCTCCATGAACGATCTACATAGTTTCTTTTTTACTTCTAACCCGAGGGGAGTATTGTTCCTCCAAACACTGCGTACTACATTGTTATATAATCAACATTTTTACAGCATATCCTTTTGTAAACGTTCTGTCTTCCATTGGCACTTGCATTTGTCCGAATATTAAAAAAAAGTTATTCATATATTTTAGAGTGTTCATAATTAGAATATTAAATAAATACAAGCAAAACTCTGAGCATAAACTTAAAAATTAAAAGTACTTATTTAAATTAAAGACTTTGGAAGCAGTTTGAAAATTTTAAAACGATTAGTTTTAAAACAAACACATTTCAATATTTAATTTAATAATTTGAACGAGGCCTTTCGAAACCAAAGATTTCATCGTCAGACGACTCCGCAAATAAATATTTAGATTTTTGTTTAATACAAATAATATTAAAATAAAACGTGGTGTAAATATGCAAATACAAAAATTTGGAAAATTTCAGCCAGTATAAAAAATTAGATATGACTACAGTTTAGTTTTTTTTTTTTTAACTGAGAAGTAGAATTGAATTTTCAGTATTGACACATTATTAATAAGTACGTTTTTATTTCAAGTTACGTAAAGTGATTCCATAGCATTTAAGTGCATTAGTTTTGTTAATTCCATTATTAATTATATATTTTTATTTTATATTCTGTGTCCTGATTGAATGCAGTGCTTGGCTACAGCAGATTATAAAATCCTTCCAAATTTCGTGTGTGATCGATGTTCCCTAAATCTTGTTCATATTGTTCTTCTCGTTTGATGAATATGAATTCCTGATTTGTTTTCACTTGTAATTTTATATTTATGACTTCCTAATATTTGTTATAACTCGTTTAAATGTCATCGATAAATAACAAACTCTTCAACCAGACAGGCTACGGAGAATATTTGAAGATATTAAAATGTAAACACAATACAAGTTGTATAGAACTAAAAATAACAAACAAAGCACGTCTACAGCAAATAGTACCCATTTCAGTAACAACTTCTCAATATTAAACATGCTTGAATATACAATATACAAATATATTAATCTTGAATGATTCTCTATGTGTTTTTAATTTTATTCTATAGTGACAATACTCCTGTAGAGCACTCTCAGATGAATTATAACACCTATCAAGTGAGACATACTTTTCTTAGCTGGCGCAACTACAAATTAATGCAGTTGAGTCTGTTTTAAACTAATAATCGTAAAGGTCATATTATATAATTATTTTTATCAAAATAAAAAACTGGCAATGTCCTGAAATGAGAAAAATAGTAATTACAGTTCAAACGTGTTATGATCAGCTTGAACATGTAAGAAAATTTGAACAATTAACATACATTTAAGATTCATAATATGTCACAATACAAATATAAAAATAAATGTATATTGCTGTTTTATTGATATCTGTCATCGTCACAGCTAGAGTGTTGCTATTAGAATATCAGAAGCTTGAGTTCATTATTGCTTTTATTACAGTACAGTTAATATATACCGTTCTTCCAATAAACTACATAAATAGATTGTGAATTGATTGTATTTGACAGTTTAAGAACATTGTTTTGCTATTTATCATATATAAATCAATCGTAAATTTTCAATAGACAAATTTTTAATTACAAACCTCCATAATGCGTTTATTACTATAAACGTATTCCTATTTATATCTGGGAAAACAGAATGCCAACTACGTCCTTTTTAACTAATTAATGCATGTTAAAATTTTTCCTTATTGATAATTGCGCATAATTAATATTTCCTTTCGGAATTCGTTCAGATTTGGTATAGAGGATTAGTTTTACTGTAATTTGTTTTATAGTAAAGACAAAACCACCTCAACCTCCTCATTTTCACATGTAAAGGTAAATTTGGGCGAATTAATATTTTCTCCTAATATCTTTTACTAACAGAGCCAACAACTGAAATATTGATGCGATAGTCTTTTTTTAAATATTACCCTTATAAAAAATAAAGATGGAATTAGGGGCGGATGTTTTCTGCATTTTATTGTTAGAACTATAACATTTTTGTAGAGTACCATATAAGTATGATTTTACAAGTCTCCATTACAAGACTTCGTATGATAACAGACAATTATAACAAATATTGTAGCGTGTATGTGCGGCTTCTATAGAACTATACGTGTTTACAAATTAATGGATACAAAGGTTCACTTTCATAAATATACCAAAATTATCTTATATAACGTTATAATATAACACTATTCACAAGAAATCTAATTCACTAAGTTGCATTGTATAGATTTTAAAATTCTCATCTCTATTGTATCAACAATAATTTATTTTAATTTTCAAACGATGAAACAAAATGATTTTATTTGGCAAGGGGTTCTGATATAGGGGGGTTCTGGCTATAGATAAACAATGTCAAAGAAGAGGAATGAGAGAACAGGCCAGAATTTACGAGAATGTCAGGTGAGGAATGAGAACGATAAATAACTCGATTTCATTGAACTTCCACTACAACTATCCGCGATTTATCCCTTCTATACGCACTCTAGCACTGGCCACAACTCAAAATATTCTTGTTAATCTGTTATAGGTTTAAAAATGTTGTGTACTAAAGTACTAAAAATCCACGCATAGGTTTTAATGATAAATAAATCAAATACATTAATATTAATAAAGGCAAATAAAAGTAAAACGTGATTTTTACCAGTAATATCTCTTAGCTCCTGCTCATTAAATATGTCACAAAAGTAAAACTTTTGACACAAATTAAATATTTCTTCCGACAAGGACCAAAGAAGTAGGGAAATCTACATCAGTAATACCGTCGTAGCGAGACCTGTTGAACGAGCGGGCGTCGCCGCATGGACAATCTCCGTTTACGAGCTCTCCGCCCGTACCAACGTTTATTTAAACTTGACATCGCATTTCAAACTCCAAGACATACTTTACTACAAAATGAGGAATGTTTTATAAATGCACTCTATTAGTTGTTTGTAAATGCCTTTTGTAACAGGTGCAAAGTCAGATCCTGGTTCACGAAATTATAACCTAACATGCGTGAGCTGAGTTATATTGAAGTCGGTCAATTAAGTACGGAAGTATCGTGATTCAGGAGATTTGATGTACCATCCCACCACCAAAAACACATATATTATACTCGTTTATTGCAATGAAAAAACATGTATTATATTAAATTAAGCCGTTTTTAGTGTACATAACCTTTAAAACAAATAAACAAAATAACAAATAAGTAAATATACAAATATGTTAAATTCACACTATATGCATATAGTTATAATCGTGATAGGTTTTTTTTTCTATTGAATTTTTTTAATAATCGACTTTACCTTGTTTTACACATCTATATTTATAATGTGTTAAAGATCTTTACTAATATTTAAAAAATATATATATATTTTTTCTCGAGTGTTTAATTTTTCTTCTTTTATTTCAATATCTGAAATTTCCATGTTCTTTTCAATATTTTTTAAAATTAGGGTCGGTTTATAATAATTCCAAAGATAGTTTATTAAATACTTTGGTTTTTAGAATATAGTTGCAGGTTATTTTTCAAAAGATCTCTTGGAAAATTGTGTACTTACTTTCATCCAAATAGGTTGGAAGCAATAGTAAAAAAATATATTTATGTATACATATATATATATATATATATATAATTTCAATAAACATTGAATCACACACACGCACGCACGCGCGCGCGCGCACACACACACACACACACACACACACACACACACACTCACACACACAAGGATGCCCTTGAAGTCCAAGAGACAAGAAGAAAAGTCGCATCCATCTATCGACTAAGCGCCTTGAGAGTGTCCAGTGCCTTCCGCACAGTATCAGAAGAAGCGGCGTGCGTTATTGCCGGAATGCTGCCTGTCCGAGTGCTAGCCGAAGAAAGACGAGCCCTCTATCAACGACGAAAATCATCTGCGTCGAGTCTTGATGAACTTAGGACCGAAGAAACGGCAGTATAGTATACGCCGTTGGCAAGCGCAGTGGGATGCCGCGGAGAAAGGTAGGTGGACGTACCGCCTAATACGACAACTGGATGCCTGGCTGAATAGAAGTCACGGAGAGGTCAATTACTATATGACACAAATACTATCAGGGTACGGTTGTTTCCGAGCATATCTCTATCGCTTTAAGCACGATAATTCGCCGGATTGTCCGTCCTGTCCTGGAGTCTCCGAAGATGCAGAACACGTATTCTTTATGTGCCCTAGATTCAGTTTGCAGCGTGACAACCTGGAAACTATTCTTAACCGGACACTGCATCCAGAAACACTAGTAGAAGTTATGCTGTCATCGAAAGCTACATGGGACGCCACCAGCACATTCGCCATGGATGTGCTGAAAGAACTAAGGTCTATTGAAAGGCAGAGGTACAAACTCCGCAATAACTAGACGAGAAGAAATGACTTCAACCACCTGATGAAAGAGCAGAAATGCTAGATTCTCTCCCTGCGATGTAATGCCTAACGGCGGTTTCCACAGGGATTCAGAGACTGGAGTATAGGGGAAGTTTTTTTAGTCGGTATTAGCATTGGCTACAGTCACCAGCCAATGTTCGAGTCCGACATACCCAGGCAAAACACCTAAGCCTGGCATGCGGAAATGCATTTTTTTTTCACAACCCCTAAAAAAAAAACACACGCAAATATACGTGTTTAACGTAAACTTTTACTATAGACGTGAGAGAGGTTGCAAGGAGTATGTATAGAAATACAGTTTGAAACACTATGATTGGTTGCAACATTTTAATTTTAAAATATAACTATTTTACAAATTCAGACCGTTAAAATTAAAACTGACGAACTGTGGTTTCAAAGATTATAATTAATAGAAAATTGCAGTGATAACCTAAAATCATAGTCGTTTTAATAAGAGAAAGTTTTGTAGTTTTTTAATAACTTAATTAATTTAATTTCATAACAACTGTCAATACACCATAATAAGTTTTTGTAAAGAACGTCGGAAGTGAAACACTAATGGTATGAATTCTGAAATCTAATAAATGACGACATTAATTAATAACAGAAAGTCGAGCATAGTTAAAACAACAATTAATGTCACTGTCACTATAATTAATGAAAGAATGCTCATCACAGCTACTTTATTAATTACATTAAATATGAACTTTTAACCGTATTAAATCCTCACTTTATGCGTCAACGCGGAAACACGTTTATTCCCAAATATATTCTAAAGTCTCAACCAGAAGGAATTTATACCTATCTGAAAGTATACGTCAAATTCAAGGACTAAACCACTGTAATAATATAGCACGCTACATAAGTAATGGCTATAAATACATTTACAAGGAGACCATTATTTAGTACAAGTAGTCATATTAATGTCAAATAGTTTATGCAGTCCGCTAAACCAGACGGCTCAAATTTACTCAAGCTCTACAAGAACAAGTTTAATTGGTAATATATATTTACCGAAGGATTTAAAAATTAAAGCAACCTTACAGTGGTTTATAAGTCCAGGAATCGATTAATTCAGAGTTACAGGCGGCCGGAATTACAAAATATTGAAGTCTATGACAAAATTCAAAAAAATCTCTACACAGTGTGACGATCATATACTTGGATATTTCATTGCTGTATGGCGGAATCCCATGAATGCAGTAGTCTGCAAAGCAAAAAGCCTAATGAAGTCTAAATCTAACATCCTATTAGTAAAAAATCTGAAATGATTTTAAGGCTAACGACCCCCGAGCACACGCGCCAAAGGCAGTATAATATTCGACAAAATGCGACTCTTGAGTAAAATAAGGCCTTATTTAAAAATAGCGGGGAACCAAGTTCCACAGACACAGTTAATTTGTAATTAGCTCGCTTCAAGTGTTTTTTTGTTGTGAACGTAATATAAATACCGATCTTTAGGTGTTACTTCAGGAAGTCTTACAAAATCAGATTGTGTTTACTTGTCAAAGGAATTGGTGGTTTCAATAAAACACATGGTGGTTATAATTAGTGATGGTTATCCATCGTGACCCTCAAGCAGGTTAAGCGAACCTTACTCGAAAGTGGAAAAAGTCAGCATTAAAATATCTTGCGCTGGAAGACGAGGTCAATCTAGGCCAAAGGACGAGAGCAATAAAAGAGTTGGAATATAGGAGGGGAAAGGAGGAAGCATTGAAAAGGGGGAAAAAGTACTAGCTGAAAAACTAAGAAGCGTAATGCAGAAGAAAATATTTAAAAACTAAAGTTTGAGGAAACACTTCATGTACTGTTATTTACATATAAGATACCAACGGTAGATTCTATATGTCTCTTGGAATCGAACGTTTATTGTAATCCCATTCAAACGTGATTGCAGCGGCGGATGTCGAATTTTCATCCTAGAGCTGTTTACATGTTGAATAATTCATTTAGTCGGCAATAACGTGAACGTATAAAATGGAAATACATAAATCTCTGGAATTGTAGATTTGACAATTTGTACGTATATAGAGTAAATAAAGATCGAACACAAAATGCTATTGGAATACAAAATAACTCAACCACTCGTCTCTCTCTCTCTCTCTCTCTCTCTCTCTCTCTCTCTATCACTGTCTCGGTGATCAAGCTAATCTTTTTATACCACACAGTATTACTTCTTGTCCGTAGATTTTTTCTATTGTTTCTATCATATGTTCGAGAATAAGCCTAATCAAAATAATGAAAATAATTGGAAAACCATACTTTTATTAATGGTTTAATATCAATTTAGTTGCATACCTTATTTTTTCAGTTCCAATTATAAAATAACGGAGACAATTGTTTCTAATAAATTTGCAATAAGGTTTTAAATGATTTTTGCAAGTCACAAATAGTCGTCTTTTGGGATATAAAATATTTTAGACGTTTTACGATGAAATGGGCAATTCGTTTAAGACATTTTTGAACTAATGTAACCAGGTCCAAATAAAAAAAGGTAAAATATAAAATTGAGGATATTTATAGTAACGACATGAGTTAATAGATTCAAGGAATGATATGTTATCAAATGATTTATGAATTAAGGAAATTACATTTTAAAAATAAATGTATTTACACAAAATTACGCTTTGTATACCAATTTCAAGAAAACTTTTTTTTAAACAACGTAGGAGTACACCATACTATGTGTCACGTATCATGTTTCGCTAAAGTTGATATGTAAATTTAAATTCTATAGCTTATTCCATTCTCAATATATACTGACGACAGACAAACATTATACAGAAAACAATATTTTTACCTCCAAATGATAAACTTCAATGACCTTAGATAAATTTCATGGTTTTAAATCCACGATCATGTTTATTATAAACAACTCATCGTTGTCTGTATAGAAAAGAAGTTATAATTACAGAGTTCATGTACACACTCTGTAGCATTCGCATTATCCAACACTTCTGTGCGCAGAGGTTTTGTATCTAGATTTAAACTTTCATCGGTATAAAATGGCAATAATACATAAACCGAATGCTAGAGAATTTGAATCAAGCATTATCTTGCTGTACAGGCTATTGCAGCTTATGAATAAAGCAAATTTCCCTCAGACTTTCATACTGTCCGATAAAGCACATCTCACTTGTCAGGCAACGTGTTTCGTTACGGGTCAAATACAAATCCATAAGAAGTAGATGAACGCTCACTTCATTAAGAGAAAGTAACTTTGGTGTGGAGTTAAGCGGTTTGGGATCATTGGGGAACATTTTTTGAGGACAGAACAGTAACTATCACTGTCAATAAAATTCAGCTTGCAATGAGGCATTGACTAGAGATAGTTTGGTACCGTAAGCATGGTGCACATCTTGTTCCACATCAAAACTCGTACAGTCAGACACACAGAATGTCCCTTATAGGGCTATCTGAAGAGTGAAGTGTCTATATAACAGTAGTACCTAGTGGAAGTGACTGAGATAGTTCCTTTTGTTTCGTGACATAACGAGAGGAAGGCTCCCATCGTAGCACCCGTCAGGACCATCGATATTAAACGATGGATTTTAGCAAGAGAAGCTTCTCTCAACTCGGCCCGAGGTTGTAAAATGACCTAACCAGGCAACTTAAGGCAACATGCGTTTAGAAAAAAGATAAACATACATACTTCAAACGATAGCAGTTAGATAAATATTTAAGTCCAATTAGTTTTTTAAAGTAAAATTGCTTTTTTAAGTAGTTGCAGTTCTTTTTTGTTAATTAGTTATTTAAGTAAGACGTGAGTTGTTCTGAAAAGCTGTTGAGAAAAGCTCGAAATAAAGAGGCATTTTAATTTTTATGGGAGGCCTGTGTAGATGAAGGACGCCACATTACAAAGAGACATTATTTACCATTAATAGAAATTTGAATGTTTAATGTGTATTTTAAAAATTAAACTATATATATAGTTTTTATATGGATAAATTTTTAAAATCGTTACGATTTTAGGCTCATCCGTTAGAAAGAGTTTATTTAGTAAATAGAATTTATACGTTATTTGCCTGATCGTATCAAATAAAGAACCAATAACAATTACAAGATGTAAATGGACAATATTTTGAAGGTGTAAAGACAATTTTTAGTTTTTGCTTATCTATTGACACCGAACTGCCCGGCCGGGGTAGCTGCGAAGTCAGCAGGTTCTGACAGTTTGGCGTTATGCTCTGTACAATAAGTTCTCTGACCACCCACCGTGTCTGGCTTTAATTGATTTAAACAGTTCGCTTAATATCCGCTGAGTGATGACGCTGTACCGAGTCAATTACAAGTTGGCAAATACAATCTCTCTGCTTACTGTTGAGTGACTTCAAATGTCATGCGAGTTACAGAGGGTGAAATAGATGGAGAATAGTAACTAAACGGTGTTGTAATTGTTACCACAACAATGTTACATTGCAATTTGTTTGTACCGTACATTGCAATGTTACGGTACATAAAGAGTTTTTTGTATCAACGAGGTTAAGTAAATTACTTTTCTCACCAAGTGGACACATTTAATAAGCAGTTTCGTTAATAACGTGTAAGAATTCCAAGAGTAAGATAATGAAAAGTGAATAGTAGCTTTGATTATTTATTATTTTGTTGTATTCCATTTCATTATTTATTCCCTGGACTGTAGTAATAAGCAAGTCACCACCCGTCAGGTATTCCTCGATATCAGAACTTTGTTTAAGATTCGGTCTTCAACAAACGTAAGTTAGCTGAAGTGTTACTGATGATCTGGGTGTGCCAGTCGCGCCTAGTAAACACGTCAGACTAATTGGCATTTCTGTTATACATTTTTGGACCTGATTACTTTGATTTATTAACGAATAAAATTCATCTTGAATTTAAATGTATTTACTGAATAAATTCTTCAGTCGACATGTACTGTAGATCGTTATACTTAATGGTTTGATCATCGGTACTAATTCCACGTATCCAGTAAAAGTCTAAGTTTCAGATTTAGCCACGAGTCTCATTGACAACAGTCAGTCAAAAGTCAAGATCATAAGTTGGTAATGTTGGGTTCCAATACCGCAACGGAACTTTTATTATTTAAACCATGCTATGCAACCTAACTCAATGTACGAATATGTAACTGTATCATTTGGCAAGATGTTTCATATGGTTTCATTGATTGTAGTATAGAACTTTTTATATTTAGATAAAAATGAGTTTTATAACGATGCATGTCCAACCACGGAATTTGGCTGAGCGTCGATGAAACCTATCACTTAGTAGGCTGACACAAATGTTTACCTAAGGAGTGTGAGCAGTTCTATTTTGTATGATGTATGTTTGTATATGTTTAAGCAGGACAGTGAGAGAAATTTTGAAACTTGAAATTTTGGAAGAAACTTCAGCAAAGCTTGTTACCAACGCGTTTTCATTATAAAAAAATTATAAGTTATTTCTATTGTATTATCCAAAATAAAAAGCATAAAACTCCTTTGACATCTATAGTATTGTAAAATTTAATAAGAAACTCAATTATTGCAAATGTATTTCAACCTATTTTTTATTTCACATATGGATCTCACGTTTACTAGAAAAGGCAAGTAATACCGAAATGTCCTTACAAGTTTAGTATCAGGGGATGTATAAAAGCCAGCCGACAATCTGACGCTTAGAGCCCGAGATGCTTTCCTAATGGCCATTTGCGGTCATATGTCGATTACGTCTTAATTAACTCTGATGGGCAGTCGCTGGTCCACTTAATTGCTGTCTATGTTCTCACATTTATTACAAATTTGTTTCAGAATTGATTAAAAAATCCAAATAATATGGATATAGTACAAGTAAATTCTTTGTGTGAAAAAGGAAATTTGAATGATAAGATCCCATTACGCCTCAATTAATCTTTGACCTCTGCAATAATAAACTTTAGTTATTTGGTGTATTTTGGTATATGAGAATATATGTACATTACATTTTGGTTATTATATAAGCACATTATAATTTCAAATGTGATAAATGACAAAAGTAAGAGAAAGTCTCATTGTACTGCAGGCCATGCGCTACAAAGCCACGACAGTTACCGGGAATATACCAAAGTGCGAGACCTTAAAGAGCTTATATTTAAAAATAAAAACAGGTACAAAAATACTGTAACAACTGGTAATATGGCTGAAAGCTGTCCGGTGTAGGAATATTTATCGGCTACCAAGTGGCCCGGACGATTTACGCATGCGGAACTTACAACGAGACCGCCAGGTTACCAGTGAGTGGTGAGCGACAACGAACGGTGGCTGGCAAGAGTGTCCACTGTGCACTGTAGCAATCCTGAGGGGTGACTACAGTCCGGCCGAGCAAAGAAGCCACTGTTAATCAATGACATAAATTTTAATTGAAATAATTTGTTATTAAATTAAAAAATATTGTCCATTGTTTTAACAACGCTAGTTTATATTTGTAAATTACATATAAAATGTTACAGATTTCCCAGAATTCCTACAAAAGCAATTTATTTAACTTCCTTGTTCAACGTGTTTAGCATTTAATTGTAATTTGCACGCTTTTTTATTATGTATCTCGTCTCATTAATATTGTGCTATTAAATAATGAGAGTTAAACTAACGGATGGGAAATCTGCTTACAAATGTCTCATATCAAGTGTGTAAATATAACGATGAACAAATTACAAAGGCACGCCCATGTCTAGTTTCCGGAACACCCCTGCCCTCTGAGCTTGTTTTCCCGTCTTCAGCAAAGAAATGGGGCGCTATATCTGATGGGTGGGCGCGTGGGAGATGAGTGATGACGGGTCAACAGATTTATTTCAACTCACGTTCCCAATATTAAGTATAACTCGTATCTTACTCTACGTTTCTTGGGTTTCCGCCTTCCCAGCTCCATTCTCGCAGCTACGTGACAGTTGCGGCACTCTACAAGTACAAAATGTACAGTTAAAACAAAAACATTGAAAAGTATAACAAAGGAGCTAGGGTGGGCATTTTCCAAACATATATGATGGAATATAAACTAGACAATGTAATAACAACATGGTAGGCGTACGATACACAACATATCGCGTAACAGGATACGTTGAAGTGTTATTTTGTTATAAATGTTATTCTCATTCCCATTTTTGTTCATTGAGTTAGGTTTCATCGAAGTGTTTGACAAATAAGTTCCGGTGAGTTAGTGAGGGCACTACAACGAAAGAGTGCGCTGAAATCGAATCTTGTAGCAGAATTATAACACCGTCTTTCCATTCTGTATTTTGTCTATTACCTGTGTGAATAAGCTAAAACTGTTAAATTTTACAAGTTAAAATCTCTTATAACTGTAGTCAGTTTGTTAAAAAATTAATTTATTCTATTATTTCCTCATCGTCATCATGGTTACCCATAAAACCAATGAAAAAATATTCGCAATTGTTTTACCAAAGCCCATAAAAAAGTAACATGCACCATCATCGAATTCGATTTTATCTTTATGTGAATAAAGTTTCATGCACAATTCTAAGCCTATAGGTTAGTTCGTTCTCCAGATATGTGAGACTAACACAAATCAAAATTGTCCATCCCTTCTAGTGAAAGGCTTGGCTAAGGCCCATAAGAAAAGTTACGTTCATAATAATAATTAAACTATTAGATGTTCATACTAAACCACACTCATAAAAGATTGACAATTTGCAATAATTACTAATTTGTAATAAGAAGAAAAAACGCGAAAAAGACATTATTACGTAGTTATTGGTACATCTAAACATTACAACAAATTCAACGATAATCGCTTTATAATTAATTATCAAACAAAACAAAATGTATTTAAAAAATTGGCAAACCTTTGATTAAATAGACTTTAAATTTGGTCTTTTATTGTATTATGTATAATACGAGAACACCTAAATTGTAAACTAAATATTAGCCTTTTTATGATGGTACAAAATTTACTAACATACAACCAAATGTGTTCACTTAAGTTATAATTCAGAATAGTTTTAAGTTCAGATTCAATGTATAAACGTATAACACATTAGTCTGTGTACAGTACAGTATTTAAAATCAACGCTAATGGGCACGTAATGTTATAAGCTTGTAAGAGCGAATGATGATCAGTCAACTGCGAAGGGTTTTATTACACATCGTTCCAATACATGCCTTTGCTAATGGTAGTTTAACATATCTGGTAACAGATAAAAATTAAAAAATTTGACAAAGAGAAAATACTGTCCAGGTTAAACATTTATATATCGTGGCATAGTTTTGAACGTTGCATGATTTTGATAACGGATATTAACTAGACAAATAGCAGTTTGAAGTGACGGTAATCCCAATAAGAGAACAAATTGAATTTTAGTACTTGAGATATTATTATTATTATTATGTTTGGTTAATAAAACATGAACATAACATAAAAATAACTGGAAATATTATCTAACATTAATGAGCGCAAAAACAGTGTTATGGTTGATATAAAGCACATTTAAAATGAAACACCCTTTATATTCTAAGGTCAAGTACGCATGATTACAACATGTTCGTGCTTAACATTATTTAATCCGGAACAAAACTCACATAAAAGTACGGCAAACTAAAACAGTTCATGTTTTAGTAAATACATTGCTTACCAATCAAAATATTTACACTAGAGTATCGATTAATCAAATTTCCGTGTTAACCGAATTGACTCTAGGAAAAGAGATTTTCGTTTCACATTACATAAATCACAGTTGTGTATTTCCAATATAGTATCATGGATTTGCAGGCGTACAATGTGCTACACATTTTTGGATGATCTTAAATTGTAGATGCTTTTTGCTTACTGGATATACTTATTCTTTAATTAAAAATCAAGTAGATTGCTTGATTTGGAATTAATGAAAAAAGACGATTTTGTATATATTATTTTGTACTAACACCTTTTTTGTTTAAAAAAATTACCAAGACCCAAGAAATACGGTTAAACAAGCTTATAAAGTACTGTATTTTGAATTGAAGATTACAATTTATTATAATCATACCTATTTATTATCGATTATTTGAGTGACACCATACGCAGATTATAATGTAAAATATTAAACTTTACAAGTGTAAAGTGTAGGAAGTCACCAGACACGGCGCTGTGGTCTGCACGTATAAATCACTCCACACTGTATTTTACATCTTGCTATAAAACTAGGTTAATGTGAGCCAACAAATAAATCATAGCAACACTATGGTCACGTGACCCACCGCGCTTCCTCGCCGCCGCTTGACAGACAGTCCCGACAATGGACTGTCCACAGACTGTACTCGTACTTCCTGAGTTTAAATATGGGATACTGTATATGGGACGGGTGGCGCGGAGGTGGAGAAATAGCTACACAGAAATAGCTACACAGAAATAGGTGCACTTCACCTTAAGTGGACTAATAGCCATACGAAAAGTGCTGAATACATGGAACGCTGAGTAATGGGCTTGTCCTATATCCGTTTCATACATTTTCACAAATACATCCTGTAGATGTACAAGTTTCATATACCGTTCTGTATTTTCAAATTATGAACAGTTTATTTGCCTAGCCAAAACATAGCCTTGCCTGTTATAGGTTGTATTGGATGATTTACAAAATAAGAAAAAGGTATGTTAACAGGTGATTTATTACATTTGTATGGTAGGAATGCTGATAGCCGAATAATAATATCAAGGTTTATTAAAAGAAGAAGATAAATAAAAACGACATGCAGTCAGTTTGAGAAATTGCCAACTACCCAGAAGTATTCTTTTTATGCTTCAGCCTGTCTGCAATGCGTCTATCTTTATTAAAACCTTTAGTATTTGTGTGAAAGTATTCCAGAATGTATTTGAGAAAATATACAATTTCAAACATATTTCAGCAAAAGATTACTTTTAACTTGTTTGCTAATACGTATTTCTCAGCGTTTTAGAAATAAAAACCTTAAGATCCTAACTTTAACGTATGTCCATTCCATGATAAAACCTAAAACAAATACATTTGTCACGAACCAAAAAGCTGGATAAATGGCTTTTATAAAAACCTTTTGCTAAATATTGAGTTACCAGAAAACCACACAAATACCAAACAAAGTATTTAAAAATCTGATGAAAAAAATAACAGAACAATATCTGATAAAAATCGATATTTTTAAATAAATTACATTATATTAAAACGAATGTTTTGATCGTCGCCATACATGAAATACAGTATTTTCAGTTTTAATAAATTAATAAAATATTAAAAGTATATACCAAAAGTTTCCGTTTTGCATCGTAGGACAGAGAGGTACTTACATAGCCAAGGATTCCTTCTTTTTATAAAGAAGGGTAACTATAAAAATGTGGCTACGGTTAGATTATTTTAGGAAGACCACAGCAAAATCCTCTGACAGATTCGACTGGTTTCTCAAAGAATTTATAATTTTTTCTAACTGATCAAATTTAAAAGTTTTAAACATATAAAATAAAACAATGGGTAGATTGTAATATGTTTGTTCATATGCCTTTAAAAACAAAAGTGACTTATAATTTTAAAAAAGTTCACTTGAACGTTTCAGAATTTGTAATTCAAGTAAACCTGTACAGAATGAAAGTCCTGCAGTGTATTATTTCTCGGTGTGGTAAAAATACAATGTATTAAAATTAAATTTTGTTCTGGGATATAGGAGGCGATATTTTTCGGTTAGTAGTAATCGTCTCCGCCCAAACTAAGCAGTTAACACAAAAATAGAAAATGTAGACGTTACACGAAGCTTCGCACGCAATTTCCGCCGAATAATCGGGACGTTACGGGCACAACTTTCTAAATCTTAAGAGTACGCAAATTTTTAACAGAATAATTTTGATGAAGTATATTATTTAAACAATTTTAGTCCTCATATGATCGTGTCGAGGACAGATCACGCAACCTAGAAGCAGAGAGAAATATTTCATTATGACGTGCAACCTGTCACTGATAAGCGGCATCCATTTATGATATAGCAAACCTTTATTAATTTCAACTGATAAGAAGTCATATTGCGATATGTTATTAAATATATTAGTCTATGAAACGAAACAGATTTTACTTGTTTAAAGTTGGTTATTGTAAAGAGATATCATCATTTTCAAAAATATTGAATTGTTGCAATATAATAAAAAAACAGGTGAATTTTATTTTCGAACACTAGGTTTTAATGAAACCGATGATTAACATTTATAACATAATAAAATATGTGTATATTTGTTTACAAGGTTAATAATCGGTTTAAAAGTAAATTCTATGCAATCTATTTTATATTGGAATAAAACAATTATAGTTATAAAAATGATATATTTACTTGTATTTTAAATAAAATTTTAACTCATGTAAAGAAGTTTATCTTAAGTTAGTGCAGTTTATTTTGTTATTATCTGATTACAGAATTTAAGGTGCCGAAATACACCTTCTCCAATTGTAAATACTGTTAACGACAGAAAAATAATACACAGTTTTGGTTTTGTAAGGTATTGTAAATAATGTACACGATGTATTATGTTAACATATGAACACTTGCAGCAATGACTATTTAGAATTTATCTAAATTTGGACTTCATTTTATTTAAGAAAATTATCATGATGTAATATAAATAAGCCATGTGTTCATTGTGAAAGTATATATACAAAAAAGACATATTTTATTTCGACATCTTTAGTAAATATATTGTGATACGTGAAATCAACATTTCATAGATTTTGGCCATAATCCACAGATTTTGGAAACAAAAATTTAAATAAGGGTTTTTACATCACATAAATATACTTTTAAACTATTCGAAAGGATTGGTTTTTATTTGAAATTGTATGTTCATTTTTCTAACATAATCCGTTCTCCCTTTTTTGAGACACCTTATAATATTAAACACTTTTAAAACAGTATTAATGCCAGTTTATCGTACGCGTCTTAAAAATTGTTGAAACCATCCAATAAAACATGCATTCTAAAATAAATATTGGCAATTTTAAAGTTCATTTAATATTAGTTTATATATTCGTTTTATATTACTTCGTAATTTTCTTAAAACTAATAAAGAATAAATGTTCTGCCGGAAGTGCATTTTTGTTATTACATAATCTTTAAGTATTCTTTTGAAATTCAATAAGCACTGAACACTATGTATCTACGGAAAAGGGGTATCCTTATTTAATTAAAGATACGCGTAATAAAGCTTATAAATCGGTTGCCACATTTTACATAGTTATGTGCCTTATATTTTGCAGCAAAGTATTAAAATCTTACCTACTACTGGACCCTGCGCTGTAATGTCTGGCAACTCACCTAAAACAACAACAAAGTTAAGCTATTTATTTACGAAAACATAGATTTATAAATACAACAAAAATAAAAATAAGAAACCAGTTACGCTGACTGCGTAATAACTGACTTTTGTCTGAAAATAAAATACAGTATTATACATTTTTACGTGAGACATTTCAGGAGTTTTCCTTAATATTTTTCACTGTAGGGTTTGTTAGACTAGACAGAGACAGCAACATGAACTAACTGCTACAGTTTTAGTTATTTAAAATGAAGTTATAATTTTTGGATTGATTAAAAAAAGTACAGGGATTTGACTTTTTAGGATAAATTCGATAGCCAGTCTCAGTTATTTCGCAATAAACATCATTAATTTTATTGACCTGAAATGGTGAGATTTTACATTTATATTTAGATTAAGAGCTCATGAATAGATAGTGCAGTCATTGAAGCATTATTGCTCCGAATTTTTTTTATTGGGTGAACCGAATTGCATACAATTTTGGAATTAGGTTCATCTTACCCTTAAATTCAAAAGTGAAAATGATTTGTACTCCGCAACCACCATGGGGTGGTGGCTGCCACCCCTTCTCGGGGGTGGATTTTTTATTTTTCAAAATAACCTCGGATATCGATTAGAAGGCCTAATTTTAAGCAAAAAAACTCATCTATAAAGTTTTTCGAAAAATCCAATAACTTTTAAATTTTTTTCACGTTTTTCATCGTTTTTTGCAATATATCTCCAAAAAAATCAGCCAAATGTGAGCTGTGTTTCAGTTGGAAATCTCGCTCTGGTTATTTTTCGTGTTTTTAACATTATTTATCGTATTGCATACAACTAATTTGTGGTAAATCTACTTGTAAAGATATAGTTTACAATGCCGAGAGTAATGGGTGATGGTGTAAAAATGTGGCAAATGTAAAGAAGATATCCCTCTAGATGGAGAGTATGCACTTTGTAGGTTATGTCAGTCAAGATATCATTTTGATAATTGTAGCATGAAGGCGCAGTCATGGAAAAGTCTGGGGAAGGCTCGCTGGACAAGGAAAATGGAGTTGTGTATCTTGTAGGTCCAAAGAAAGAACCTCTAGTCAGACTCAAGAGGAATGAAATATTGTCTCATGAAGTTTACGACCAAGATAGATAGCCTACTGGCACTCATTCCGCCAGTAAACCAAATTAAGGATACGTTGGAATTCTTATCCGGAAAATATGATGACATTTTAAGTGAAATTAAATTGCTTCGTCAGGAAACTAAGACTTAAAAGTTGAGCTGAAAGAAGTCAAGGCAAAGCAGCAGGTTAGTGATGCTACTGTAAAGGACCTACTGAGTAGGGTCAACGAAATGGGAACAATATGGTAGAAGAGTGAACCTGGAGATTCATGGAGTGCCTGTGAGGGGTCCCAATGGTCGAAGAAGAAGATACATATGAAGTTGTGAAGGAATTAGGTAAGACTATTAACGTTCCCTTTGTACCGGAGGAAATCCATAGGCTTCACAGGCTTCAGAAAAGGAATGATGGAAATCCTCCTGCTATAATGTGGTACAGTTCTTTTCCAGCCAAGTGCGGGATAAATGGCTTCAAGCAGGGAAGAAGAGAAATCACGACTTTCGGATCGGGATACGGGGGTAAACAGGTGTTCTTCAATGAAAACCTATCACTCTACTACAAGAATCTGCTGAGAGACACCAAGGCAAGAGCTAAAATCTATAACTATAAGTATGTTATGGTTTAAAAATGGGGAAGGTATTTGTAAAAAGAGGTGAAGGAAGTGAAAATGTAATTGTAATCAGAAGCTTAGATGACATAAAGAAAATTGGTGTATAAGGATTTCTTAGGTTAGCCTATATTATTTTAGTAAATACATCACAAAATTATGGATGGTCTTCAAACAGATCTAGATAAAAATGTCAGGTTTGAAAAATTACAGTGATATATACAGTTGGTTTTCTCATATTTCTGAGGATCTTGAAATAAGAGTTTTCCATTTAAATATAAGGTCAATAAAAAAAAACTGGGATGCCTTGAACATTTCAGTTGCAAAAATTCATTCATAGATTGGATGTCATAGTTCTGTCAGAGATAGCTTGCTCATGTGACGAAATTGTTGGGTACAATTTATATGGATTCTCGAAAGTTGTTTCATGTAGGGAAGGTAGAAGAGGAGAGGAGGCTTAGTACTATTTTATAAGTCAGAAATGTTTACTTTCAGTCAGTTGAGCTAAGGGTAGATTCATTTGAATGTCATAGCTGGTAAACTAGAATATTTACTACTTAAACAAAAATGTATAATACGTATTATAGCTATTTATAGGCCTCCTCCTACAAGTACAGGGGTTTCAACTAGATATTTCGTGACAGAAATTGATGATATTTTGAGACAGTATTTTTCTGTAGGAAGTGTGGTTATTTTTGGGAGATACTAATATCAACATTATAGAAAATACCGAAATTATAGCTCAAGATTATGAAACAATGTTAGTATCTAAAGGTCTTGTTAGAGTTATTGATGATTTTACTAGAGAGGGGAAAATCAAGGCAGGTAGGGTGACCAGATCTTGCATTGATCACTTGTACATGAGAGACGTTTTTAAATTTTAAGAAATTCTTGGTTGTGTGCTAAAAGAATAAAATTTTTGATCATTATCCTATTGGTGTTAAGCTGTCCCTTAAATTGAAATCAGATATCCAGTGCTTAGATTTTAGTAAATGAATAAAATAACATATGACGAGTCTAAGTTAAAAATAGCACTACAGAATATTAATTGGGATCATATGCTGTAGATAATACCAATAGAGCATTTGAATTTATAGTTAACCAATTTAAAAAAACATATGAAAATTGTAAATTTAACAAGTATAATAATAAAAAAGTACAAGAACACAATACACGTAGAAGGATTGAAAAAGAGTGGATGACGGATTATTTGAGGGATTTGACCAAAGAAAGGGATAGATTGTTTAAAACATGTGGAAATCGGGATCCGACAAATGCTAGGCATAGAAATAAATTATACATTTTCTTTTAGAAATAGGGTTACATATGAAATTTAGAAACAGAAAAAATGTATTACTACAAAACTTACTTCTCAAATGTAAGGAATGATATAAGAAAAATGTGGAAAGGCATAAATAATTTATTAGGAAGAACGAAAGACATAAAATATACCGATTTGCTGATTATTAATTCGATAAAACAAGCAATTGGTAGTATTACAAAATGAATTTTGCAACTCATTTTGACGTGGGAGTTAACAGGCTGTTCATAGATGCAATACAGTTAAAGAACTAATAAGAGAAAATAATCTAAGAGAAAACCTTTATATCCCCTAGAGGCTACAGCTAGAGAAATCATAAATCTTATACAATCAGTGAATGAAAATAAGCCTCCAGGTATAGATTTAATAAGACAAAAGGATTTAAAAATACTCTCACATTCACTTGGACCTGCATTGGCGAGAGCAATAAATTTGTCTTTTGAGTGAAGGAATATTCCCTGAGTGTCTTAAGACTTTCAAATAGTGAGACCTATATTATAAAAAGGGCTCTAGAGAAAATTTATGAGAATTATAGGCCAGTGTCATTGCTTCCCAGTATAGAAAAGATATATGAAACAATTTGTTGTGAATAAGTTAAATGGGTTCTTGAATCAATGTCACATTATTAATGAGAATCAATATGCTTTTCAAAAGGGTAAGGGAACTGAACTTCTTTTGAAGGACTTTACTAACTATGTAAATGAACAGTTAGAAAAAGGGGTGTGTTATGTATTGGCTTTATTTTTGGATATATCAAAGGCATTTTGATACCATCAATCATAATAAGATGTTAGTAGTCCTGGAGAAACATTGGTGTTGTTGGAGTAAACTTAAACTGGTTCAAATCATATTTACAAAACAGAGGTTACAGAGTAAAAATAGTAAACACTTATAGTGAATATAAGCTAAGCAACTGTGGTGTACCACAAGGTAGTAACCTTGGTCCATTACTGTTTAATATCTATATAAATAATATTTTTAATGTAACTAATTATGTAAAGGTGTGGGCATATATGCAGATGACATCCTTCTGGTAGCATCTCATATGGATCTGGTAACTGCCCAAGCAATGCTTCAAAACGATTTTAATGAAATTAAATAAATGGTTGCATAATATGGAACTTGTTATAAAATCCAAAAAAGACTGTTATGATGAATATTCACTTAAGAAATAAAAAAGTAGGAAATGAGCCTGTTTTAAAATACCACACATGTATGTGTGAGCAACTACACACAAGTTTATACCTCACTTCATGTGATTATGACATAATAAAATTAGTACATATGTACCTATGATTATCTTGGGATAACAATAGATAATGGTTTAACATGGAAATACCACATTGAGAAAATCCAGAAAAAGATTTGCTCGTGTGTTGCTGTATTTTATAGATTAAAAAATATATTGAATATTGAAGCAAGACTTCAGTATACAAGGCGTTAGTGGAGTCAATTGTTAGATATGGAATAATTGCATATGGAACAGCTGCAGACAAACCACCTCAATAAGATACAAAGCCTTCAAAAGAAATGTCTGGATATGATGTTGAATGGCAGAGCTAATGGTATTACAGAAAAACAGTTGTACATACAAGCCAATAGCTTGACACCAAAGGGTTATTACAAGTATAGCAATCCTTGTATATATTTTGCAGACAATAAATATAAAATTTCAAACAGCAAGAACACTTCTATAGCTTTAAGAAATATTGAAAAAATTTAAAGTTTATAGAATAACAAATACTTTTGGTAAAAAAGCTTGGCAAAATATATTGTTCCTTGCCTATTTAACAGTCTACCAAATTATATTTTTAATGAACATAGATTATTGTAAGTTTAAAAAAACTTGTTTACAGGTGGTTAATGGAAGAGTTATAAATTTAGAATATAGATCTTGTATAAACATTTCTAGATATTATTAACTTATTATGTTTATTAGTAAAGAAGAATTTGTGAGTATGTAGGGTATGTTATTATTTTAATGTTATTGTGGAAATTTACTGTTGTTGTTTAATGATTGTTTGCTGTGATAAATATATAGCCTATATTAACTTGTTTGTTAACTTATACCATAATATTGTTATTTTTTATAGTTTAGTTTTGTTATTGTAATGTTGTTGTTTGGGGTCTGTTGTTGATTTTGGTTATTGCTGTGATAAACATATAGTGTATATTAATCTGTTATTGTGGTCCATGTTATATTTTTTTATAGTTTTTGTTATGCTTTTGAATATTATGAATAAAACATTTATTTAGATTGTGTGTTATATGTGATAAACATATAAGTTAGGCTAGTATATATAGTTATTATAATATGTTATTTATTGTGTTATAGTCTAGCTTAATAGTTTTTTAATTATTTATGTAACCTGATTAAGCTTCATGAATCTATGGTGGATCTGGTTGCCCTATTATAGATAAAATCAGATACAGAGTAAAACAGTATATTTTTGTTGCAAATTCTGACATAATGTTGTCAGTTGTTTGTGTTTAAAATGTTTTGATGTGATGATGGGATTGTTTGTTAAGAAAAATTTTACAGATATATTTATAAAGCATAGCCTATAGTTTTTTGTTGTTGTTGTTGTTGATATATAAGTTGGTTTTGTTAAAGTTTATTAGTTTTAAAATTACTTATTATTATTTAATTGCTTTTTTTTTTAATACAAACACATGCCAAATATAACACATGAATTTTATCTATACAATAATAAACCGTTTGCTAGGGTTTGCCATTGGTATGAAAGCCCTAGACTAAAGAGGGGAGGAGCTGCAGGTTGTTGTGGTGGCGCGCGTACTGTACTGCAGTAAGAGAGTTGTAGGGAATGGAAATTCGTTAGATACGACTAAACAATATGCAATATGAAATAACTTACATTTTGGAAGGAGTAGGAAAATGAATTATTATCAATATATAAATGCGTCAAAACACAGTGAAATAACACATACACAATAACACAAAACACAATTAGGTTAGCACAGGGATAACACAAACACATATCGCAGACTGAATAGGCAAACAGACACATTGACATATATTTTGAATGCTGTAAATGCTACACATGGGTGAAATAAATTAACACAGTTATTTATTTATTGATAATCATCTAAAATGAACTTTAATAATTAGAGCAAAAATTCATCCTAGATTTTGCACGTGCATTGCAGTTGCAGAAATAAACACTGGTAGTGGCGGAACAAGGAACAAGGAACGCCTGATGGGGAGGGGGTATATATATTCTTGTCTCATACCGATGGAATTGGGTAAGGACATCGACTGCTTCTGAATATAAATTATACAATCCAATCACACTATATGACCAGTGCAAATTTGTTAGTTAGGAACATGAACTTAATTTTAAGAGTTAAGAGACCGGTTTTATCAGTGGTAATAATTTTGAAATGTAAAGATAAAATAAAACAAACCTGTATGCTGTTACTCGTGCTTGTAAACTTTAACAAAGTAATGAATGCCAATTTTGATACGTAATTTAATAAATACATTTTATGGTTTAGTTAAGATAGTTTAATTTGGACCCCGCTGATAAGTGTTGTACTTAGCGGGGCCAATTGAAATGTAAGCTTTTGGAAATAAACCAATTCAATTCAATTCAATATACGTTTTATCAAAAAAATTTGTAATGAACAAAATTATACGAGGTAAAAAAATGAACAATTTGGATTTTTATAAGTATTCTAAGTGCAATATTAAGCTAGATATTATAGATCAAAGCCGTTTTTTATTTTGTCTGAAATTTAATCGATGTGGTCAATGCCATCCAGCGGCGAGCAGATGCATTTTAGGCATTCTAATAAAAAAGGGTTTTGTAGTGCTTGAAATAAGCTTTTAAAACGAGCACTATTAAAAGTCTTTTGCACGTAAAATAAGTGGGAGTATTGCAAATAAGAGGAGCATCTAATATTTTTTTCTTTTAAATCAATGGGTTCCATAAGTGCCATTTCCACACAACAAAATTAAAATTAAATCGTATTCCGCCTAGAATTAACTTTACTATGAAGAGTTTGATAGATTGTATCAGTTTGGCTGCTTCAGGACACATATGTTTCAAAAAAGTCACGATTAAAAAAAAATTCAAATTTAAACAAAAAACCACCTTTTTTTCATAATATCTCAAAAATGACGACAGATACGTATAAAAGTGTTTGGATAAAAAAAAAATTTAGGTATTTTTTTGAAAAATGATTTTGGTTTTTTTTTGTTTTTTCTGTCAAACAAAAATTGACGGAGATATGATTGTTTAAAGAGCGCGTGGCAGCGCAATCACAGCCTCTCTTAAGCCCTTTAACCCTTCACCGTTTGAGAAAAAGGTTTTTTACTACTATATATTGCACTAAATTATGTTGTAGCTCTCTTAATTAACTATACAGTGGTTTTTTTATAAATTGTGATAGCATGAAAATTGAAGGAGTTATGGTCCAAAAACTTATCATTTTTTTCTACTTAGTAACTGAAAATTTCGGAGTGTTGAATATTTGGAGCAATGTGAAAGTACGCAGTATAATAGAGACCCAAAAACTAATTGTAATGTGTGTGTATGTATATATATATATATATATATATATATATATAATAATATGGCTCATATATACAGGGTGTATATTATGTCTGGAAACACCCAAATATATCCTTTAATAATTTAAATATAAATTTGAAACCTCTTACAATCGTGATAGAGATTGGGCATCTACATTTTGGAACAATGTTTTGTTATGTCACACCAACGGGGGATGTCCTGCCGAGGGTATCGTGAATATTCTTAATGGAAGCCTATACCTTGTGATACATAATTTTAAAGGTAATAGCTTACTGAATTGAATGCCACAAACCGCATCTCAAAGGAATTATTCTATCAGAAAATAGAGCATTTTTTAGTATTGAAAATTTTACTGATGTTCAACAATGTAATTTTAACATGGTTCTTGCCACAAAATGTGTTACACTAATTTTTTAGCATTTTTTTAAATGTTCAATTAAATAAAACAAAAATTTCATTTTAAGCTGGTTCTATTAGCACACAAATTTGCCAGTTTTTTATTACAGTACAATTATGGAAATACTTATGTTATTGATTTCTTATTACAAATAAAAAATAATGTATGCTGTTTAGAAAAGTCTTACAACAAAACGTTTTACCTGCATTTGGTGTCAAAAGCAATTGTTCGAACTGTGTTCCTTCTACGGTTTGACAATGAGTCAATCTTGTGTAAAATGATTCGACAGAGTTGCCTAACATTTCTTCAGTTATCAAAGCAATCTCCTCTATAATCCTGTTTCTTAGGTCTTCCAAATTATGAGGCTTTCTTCTATAAACATTGGATTTTAAATAACCCCATAGGAAATAATCGATTGGTGACAAATCCGGAGATCTTGGAGGCCATTCGATTTCTCCTCTTCGGCCAATCCATTTATGAGGAAACCTTAAAATCCAAATACTCTCTTACCTGTCTCCCATAATGGGGTGGAGCACCATCCTGCTGAAACCATACATTATCAAAGTATTCTCCTGATGCAATTTGAATAGCTGGGATTATTTCATTTTGGAGCATATTGTAGTAAAGTTCGGCATTTAAATTTCCATTGATGAAAAAAGGGTCCAACAATTTTGTTACCTAAAATTCCACACACATACGTTCAGTTTTTGTGGTTGCTGTGAATGGGACTCAGTAATCCAATGTGGGTTTTCACTAGCCCAGTAACGGCAATTGTGCCTGTTAACATTGCCATTTAGGAAAAAAGTTGCCTCATCAGAAAATAGTATGTTGGTCAGAAAATCTCTATTGTCATCACATTTGCGCATCACAAGTTCACAAAAAACTCAACTCTTCTGTCGTAATCATCCTCACTTAACTGTTGGACTAAATGAACTTTGAATGGTTTATATTTATTAATTTTCAAAATCTTACTCACAGACATAGGGTGCATATCATGTTGCTGTGCAGCTTTTCTGAGCGATGTATGTGGGTCTTCAATAAATGTTTGCAAAACATCTAGTGCATGTTCTTCATCTGTTTGCAGATTGTATCCTACCCGACTTTGGCCGATTACGTACACTCCCTGTCATTTCAAAACGCTCAATAGTTTTTTGATATTGTTGAAACACTTATGGGATTCCTTTCTGGGAAAGTTGTCATTAAACAAATTACACAAACTTCCCGATAATATCTTTGACGATCGCCATATCCTCGCATCATCATCATCAGTAATTCGTTCTCTTTCAGACAATTCCATTAAAATGCCAAATAAAAACTGAACTACTGTAAATAGATAACTTGTCGACAGCAATGCTTCAGAGACACTGATTAAACTCGACAGGAATGATATGACCTTTGTCCATTTGTAATTCCCAAGCTTAGACCTGTCTAGTGAAAGCTCCATGCTCAACAAACTGAAAACCTGTAGACCAGGATGATTAATAACACAATAATGTTTCTCATAGGCTAGTGACCTTTGTCTCTTTAAACCTTCCTGTTGACTGGAAAACACCAAGTACAGATTCATAAGTAATCAGAGAAAGTGACTCATAAGTTTTATTCATTGTAATAAAAACTGGTAAATTTGTACTAATGAAACCAGCTTTAAAAATTAAATTGTTTATTTTATTTTAATTGAACATTTAAAAAATGCTAAAAAATTTGTGTAACACATTTTGTGGCAAGAACCATGTTAAAAATTTACATTGTTGAACATCAGTAAATTTTTCAATACTAAAAATGCTCTATTTTCTGATAGAATAATTCCTTTGAGATGCGGTTTGTGGAATTCAATTCAGTAAGCTATTTACCTTTAAAAATTATGTATCACAAGGTATAGGCTTCCATTAAGAATATTCACGATACCCTCGGCAGGACGTCCCCCGTTGGTGTGACATAACAAAAACATTGTTCCAAAAAGTAGATGCCCAATCTCTATCACGATTGTAAGAGGTTTCAAATTTATATTTAAATTATTAAAGGATATATTTGGGTGTTTCCAGACATAATATACACCCTGTATGTTTGAAAACGTAGGCATGAATACATACCTACGTTCTTATATGTATATATAACACATTTGAGTGAATTTTTAAATAATTTGTAAATATTTTATTTCAATCAAATGAGAATTTTTTACTCTAAATTAAATGATTTTTAAATATGTAATCATATATATTTAACTGTTTTAATATAGGGGTAGTTGTAAGTCTAGAAAAGCTTAAGAATACGATAATCATTTTCGAGAATGTGGAATAATATTTAAATCCTTTTCATTTTATCAAAAAAAGTTTTAACAATTTCTTTATCAAGGGGTAGTTTTCAAGGGTTGAAAAGGGGGTTTAAAAATTTGATAATTATTATAGAGAATATAAAATATTACTTACTCTATACTTACATCTTTTTATGTCGTTACCAAAGTATTTTTGTGTGAGTTTTTTCCAATTTAGGGGTTGTTTGCAAGGGTTGTACGATTTTCAAGGGGTTGAAAATGATTTTTATTATGAGGTAATTGTGTTAAAAAAAAAACACTTTACAATTTCACCACTTACTATTTGACATGTTTTTCTAGCGATAAAATGGCTCAATGTCAATTTTTCCATTAAGGGGTTGTTTACACCCCTTAAAAATAATAGGCGGAGTTCAGATCATTTTCACTTTTGAAGCGGGTATTTCACTTCGCTTCGGTTGTTTTCCTTGCTCGATTGACATGGTAGTTTGCAATAATTAACGGACTAACAAACCAATATTCATGATTAACGGAGGGGTAAAACATCGATCAATCTCGCTTATAACTGTCAGTCCGTACCGTCACAGTCATCCTATCTCAGCAACTTACATCATTATAAAAAACCAGTAATATTATTTTATCTAAATTATGAGTATGAGAAAACACACACACACACAATATATATATATATATATATATATATATATATATATATATATATATATATGTATACAATACCTAAGGTGTCAAATCGAGTAGAAACAGTTTACTTAGCTATCCCAATCCGTTAATCCGTTTAATAAAAAATAACATTATACTTCCATGCCAGTGTAAAACGTGAACAGAGAACGCAGTGAAACATTTTAAGTTCATAATAGTGTAGTATTAATTAATATTGTATAAATCTTAGAATACGATACATACAGAATTTTAACCTAATACCGTACAGACTATCTTACGATGATGAATTATTCTAAAAATAGCCTTTACAGTCTTTAAAGTATGACGTTACTAGTTAATCTGAAACGAAGAACTCTTTTGGATAAGGATCTAATTCCGTGAAATCTTGTCCGATCCCCCACGCCAGGTGATAACCAATTGGTACGGATATTACTGATCAGATCAGCGCATTAGCTACTGTGTCACCTTCTTTGCACAATTCAGGATTAGGGTTTTAAAGTAGTAATGCTTTTTAATTCTACCAATGTAAATCATTGTTCAGTATGGGTGTTGCCTTCATATAGAGAAAAATTGGTATCGTTGGCAAAATAATCAACAGATTGTAGTAGGTTTGGAATAAAAGGGTTAAAATGTATATTTGATTATAGTTTTGTGTGGAAAAAGGGAATAAAAATAGGATTAATGCTGAAAACAAGAAATATTTTTTTATAAACAAATGACTACGCTGTTGGGTTATTCATTAAATTGAGTACAATAACACGTAATAAATATGGACAGTACCGACATTGTCTTAATGTAAATACGAGGTGTAATCGTACAAATAAGAAGGGTTTTTGAATGATCAAAGCATCATCCATTGGTAAAAAATCTACACATTTTATAAGTAAATAGAAAACTCACAAATCATTTTTCATGATTTTTAAAACAAATAAAACTTTTACTACGATGAATAAACACTTTTAATAGTAGTTTTAAAATATTGAAATATTATTATCTGCTTTTCAAATCGCATTACTTTTAAAATTGATAATATTTAACTGCAAATAATTCGGTCGATATTTTGAAGAAAACTTTAAACACATCCAACACACAAGAAACCAACAAAACCTTAGATTAATAGCTATGTGTGTTGTTCGATGTGTATAGCGATTAATACATCCAGTACACACAAATGTATATTGCATTGTCAGACACAATTCACATAATGTGACACACAAAACCGCAGTGTCCGGGTGAACCCGACAGGAGCGTTCCCTCCGACACATTGCCGGGGCTGAACTGCGGCAACAAGCGGCAGGAACGTTACATATTCATGGGCCAGCCATACAACGTTATGTGTCCTCTTATCGTATCCACCCAGGGCGACCAATTTGTTTGTCATGACTATGTAGGAATGATTCGAGCTTCTTACCGCATCCAATAGCTCTATCAACACTTTCTACAAACTATTTGAAAACACGAGCAGCAATTTAGTTGATAAAACATGTAAAACATCGAATATACATATATCAAATAAGGTTTAGAGTGTTTAGTTACAAAATTCTGGGTACGTTTTTAGGTATCGTGAGGTTTGAAGATAGCGGTAGTAGAAAAATTTGTGAAGAAGGCAAAAAACATACTAGAACCAAGAATGGCCACGATTTTTCAAACGCCAAGTTAAAGGCTTTAGCCTTTAACTTTAATGGATGGATACGTCTATCGTATAGGTTATACGATATATAGTATTAGTGACAGTCTTTATTGCAATCAGTTTGGAATACATACATATATATATATATATATATATATATATATATACAGATATAGATATACAGATTGCTTATATATATATATATATATATATATATATACATATAAAAGAAAGACAAAAAGTCTTCCTAATATAGGTTTAATATTTAAGACTTTCCGATTGCAAACAGGTATACACATTGTATAAATGTATATTTCAAGGATAAATAACTTTAAATCACTAATAAATAGTTTCTCTTCCGCAAATACACATAACTAAATGCATAAACCAGTTACTGAATCATCACAAAATAACTGTAACCCCTGAAGGATTTACACAAGATATATTATTATACATACTCGTATTAAATGCTCGCAAATATACATGTTCTTGTTACCTTTGAGGTTTCAAGAGGCGGGTTTGCTGTCTGCCATAAGCACCAGCTCTATATATAAGCGACAGCCAGTCGCCGTTACACAACCATTGAAATCTCCCAGCGACTAGCCATTGTAAATTACAAATAAATGTCATAACATCTTATACAACAATAAAGGATAGTACAGGACATTTATGTATATATATTAATATGTATTAATGTTATTTAAATGGAGTTTCAGGTTTTAGTCATAAGTTTTCAATATGAATCTCATGGCAATAGCAAAGCTAGACTTTCATAAAGAAGGACGGGTCTTAGATGGTAGACACCACAATCTTATTGAGAACGTTAGTTTTAATTTTTTGGAATGTGGGACGTTTAGAGCCCATGAGTACCCGGGTCTATTGCAGTGAGACGGGATATGGGGTGGGGATGAGCGTTTCTCCAAAGTCCATCTGTGCTCAGGTCTTTTCATTGTACAGATATTAACCATTTTCAACCCAAGACTTCCGAGGCTGGTTCAGTGGTATACAGATTTCTCCCAATAACAATCCGTAACTGCTATGGAGCATCTTGAATTACCCAGGTAAGGGTGATTGCTCTGCTGTAGTCACTCTGGGGTCTGCAGCATTAACGCGGGTGCAAAGTGAGATAGAAAAAGGGGCAGGGTGAACAAGGATTTTTTTTACACCTATTCAAATTTTATTGTTTAAACCGATTTTTAACCTCAGTTTTGAGAAAAATTTCTCCCAAAAAGTATTGCCAAAGACACCACTGTTGAAGCCTCCCAAGGAGCTTAGGTAAACAATAAAAACGTGCCTTTCATTGTTAGTTTAGTTTGCAGTTATAAACACTATTTTCCGAAACAAACACATAATTTTTAAATGCCTAAATAAGATTCCTTTCCTCTTTGAATGACATTTTCGGGTAGTAATTGGTTTGTTTGCACTTTTGCATGGAAGTAAACGTCATAACATTATTGCTTATCGCATTTGAAACTTCCTTTCGAATTTCAGAATCATCCGAATAATGCTGTGGGCACGAGCCGGTTAGATTTGTATTTATGAGAACCATGATACCTAAAGTTCTTCAAGCTCAATAAATACGAATGGTTTCTGTATTATTTGGTTACTGTAACTAAGTATTTTGTGCACGTAGCTCGACTACTATAGCGCAAAACAAGAATGTTTAAAGACACAATTAGCAGTTTGTAAAGGAGGACGACCTATACATTGACACAGTGACATCTTAATGCACACTGAAGGGAACAGGAGTGATCGACCTACATTGCAAGGAGATCGTGTTAACGGACAAAGTTTTCCGTTCACAACTCGACTTTCAAGCGTTAAAACGTGCTTATTTTTAATTTAAGAGAACACTTCTTTGCGGGTAATAGGCTGTTACCTTAATTATGAATTAAATTGGAAGTTTCCTTTATGGTTTTTATGGGCATTAACTATGCTGCTCAATAACTAAAGACAATTACTACTTAGTAATTGAGTACAGGCACTGTGTATCAGCCAAGAAATAGTGTTCGTCAAGTTACAGATGATACAGACACAGCGTTTACAAACTGTATAAAACAATAACATTTTTGGATATACTTTAAAGAATAGTATTGAAATTGGAAATAGTAACTAAGTATTTTGTGCACGTAGCTCGACTACTATAGCGCAAAACAAGAATGTTTAAAGACACAATTAGCAGTTTGTAAAGGAGGACGACCTATACATTGACACAGTGACAGCTTAATGCACACTGAAGGGAACAGGAGTGATCGACCTACATTGCAAGGAGATCGTGTTAACGGACAAAGTTTTCCGTTCACAACTCGACTTTCAAGCGTTAAAACGTGCTTATTTTTAATTTAAGAGAACACTTCTTTGCGGGTAATAGGCTGTTACCTTAATTATGAATTAAATTGGAAGTTTCCTTTATGGTTTTTATGGGCATTAACTATGCTGCTCAATAACTAAAGACAATTACTACTTAGTAATTGAGTACAGGCACTGTGTATCAGCCAAGAAATAGTGTTCGTCAAGTTACAGATGATACAGACACAGCGTTTACAAACTGTATAAAACAATAACATTTTTGGATATACTTTAAAGAATAGTATTGAAATTGGAAATAAACAGGTACTTCTAAAAATGTATGAAACAGAACCCGATACAATAATTTGTTCTTGACCAACATCGTTGTATATGGCCAATACAGTTTTCCAATATGCTCCTGACCTTCGTTGTCCATTCTCAAATGTCCACTGTCAGTAGCTGGCCTACTTTATATTTGGTTCGTTAGTGCACTGGTTATTTATTTGTACAATAGCTCTGTGTTATGTTCTTTTTTGTTGTTCTATAGTTTCTATACCGATTAATTAACGTTTAAAATCAATCTTGTTCTTTATTTTCTTAATTATATAATTCATAGCAAAAACATTGCTTTAAGTTTGACAGCACTACACAGCACTATACAGTATTTCGTTAAATACAACACTTTGTTATTTCATCTCACCAAAATTGAAGAAAATTGTTGTGTTTGTTACTTTAAAGTGTCTAATAAATGTGAATTACACCTAAAATGCGTCTAATTTACAGTACCTAACGGTTTAAGATTTATTTCAATGGTTGATTTATGTTTATAGTTCTTAAAACACAGTCTGAAGAATGATGAATATTTTCTATATTTTCTACTGCCCTTTTAAATAAGCAACACAAATTTAACAGTCTAGAAGGTTAATCTGTACAAAGCTATTATAATGCTTATAATGACGAAACAAATATTTCCAAACGCCACGCTGGAATTGAATGGATGCATTCAGGTTATACGAGATGCAATGCGAGTGCCAGGTTTTATTTGAATAAGTTTAAAATTATTGTAGTAATCCAGGTCACTCGTAGATGTGCCATTATTTAGCCTAATTTACACATTCTTATACTGCCGCTATCTCATGAGGAAAACTGCTTTAATTTGCAAAATAATGGAAAACTAAATGATTCAACTGTGGAAAAAAAAATTATTAGGTACCTATACTACTATATAGCTTATATACCTTAAAAATATGGTATGACTTGTATTTCTATTAAAAGTAGGTGAATTTCAATCTGCCACTACATAGAATATAATATTATTTTATATTATTCAGTTTCACCTTTGGTAGACATTTAACTTAACATCGATCATTAGACAACTGACAATATACATTGGAAACCAAGCGAAAATAATCAACCCTCCATTTTGAGCCAACCTTAGAATACTCGGAATACCGGAAAGATAATAACTTTGACGTCAACAGGTGAAATTCGTTTTAGTCGATAAAATCACAACAAAGAGTACCGACAATAAACGATCACGTGGCTCCCAGTCAGAAAGTCGGAGATAGTGACGTCAGAACTTTTGTCACAACCTTAACAAAGTTAGAGTTTAATTTTCGTCTATAAATGGATAAAGAACCAATAATTTAATTGTTACAATGCAGAAAAACAATACTGAATAGTAGTAGGAGTTATTCAATTAAATTAAGTTCACACATATTAACATACGTATGATATTTTTACCACATAACATTTACTATTATTACTGATATCAATTGTAACTTTGATAAATAGATTCATTAATTATAATTGCCTATGTCTCTTTGGTTTTGTTGTAAAAAAGCAATTCCAATACTTATTTAATCAATCAAAATAAATATGAAGGAGGAACAAAATTGGCCTGGGCGAGTATAATTAATTCATTTAAAAGTAATACATTTTAGCTTTCATATGAATAAAAAAGTAAGGTTTCTTTCAAATATAATTTGTATCTAACAAGGTTTTTACATACATTTAGTTAGCAATTAAAAATTAAAAAAAAACATGGCGCTTAAGCGTTTCAATGGTACATCTTCGTTAAAGAAGCACTAAAATTGTAAAAAAGTTAGCATTGGACGTCGTTATAAATTAAAAAAATAATAAAAAAAACACTAAAACGAACTCGGAGATAGAATTAAAATATTTTAAACTCATACGTCTGGTAGGCCTCGGCTGTGGACAGGTACGAGACTGCAACAACAGGATTATGTAACTTCCACTTATAATTACCTAGGATTAGGTAACTAATACATTTTTGTACCGTTTTGACAATGGGTTCTTAGGTTGTTCACTAAAGTTATGTAAAAACCCATTTCAGTATTGATCAATATTGTGGGTCTAAAACATGAATCTTGACTATAATTTATTATATCTCTATAACATTGATAGCAAATATTTTTTGGGTTAAGTTCTCAATACGCTAACCTACCTTAACGAATCACACACACACTGTGTAGAGGTGATCACAATTATATTCACTTGTTTCCAAAGCTCCACATGGTGCTTTTAATATAAAATTTCTATCTTTAATAATTTTGATTACAAAATCTTATTTGTTTTGGTATTTAAATAACATTAAATTATATTGCGGAGAGGAGGAATATAATTAATACGCAATTAACTTATAACAGTTACGCTTTGATCAACCGCTTTGGAGCTTTGGGTCTTTTAACGTAACATGAATTTAACCAAATTTCCATTAGTAATCTGAGGTAGTGTTTCAGATCACACTCGGTTGGCGATAACGTTCTATGACTTTCCAGTTGCTCTGGGAGAGATAGAGATTTCTTTTATATCCCACCATCACATACCAGTACTTGGAGATAGTTGAGAATAAGACACCACCTCCCAGATATGTGAACGTAACGTAATATGAATTTAACCAAATTTCCATTAGTAATCTGAGGTAGTGTTTCAGATCACACTCGGTTGGCGATAACGTTCTATGACTTTCCAGTTGCTCTGGGAGAGATAGAGATTTCTTTTATATCCCACCATCACATACCAGTACTTGAGATAGTTGAGAATAAGACACCACCTCCCAGATATGTGAACGTAACGTAATATGAATTTAACCAAATTTCCATTGGTAATCTGAGGTAGTGTTTTTCAGATCACACTCGGTTGGCGATAACGTTCTATGACTTTCCCGTTGCTCTGGGAGAGATAGAGATTTCTTTTATATCCCACCATCACATACCAGTACTTGAGATAGTTGAGAATAAGACACCACCTCCCAGATATGTGAACGTAACGTAATATGAATTTAACCAAATTTCCATTGGTAATCTGAGGTAGTGTTTCAGATCACACTCGGTTGGCGATAACGTTCTATGACTTTCCAGTTGCTCTGGGAGAGATAGAGATTTCTTTTATATCCCACCTATCACATACCAGTACTTGGAGATAGTTGAGAATAAGCCACCACCTCCCAGATATGTGAACGTAACGTAATATGAATTTAACCAAATTTCCATTGGTAATCTGAGGTAGTGTTTCAGATCACACTCGGTTGGCGATAACGTTCTATGACTTTCCAGTTGCTCTGGGAGAGATAGAGATTTCTTTTATATCCCACCATCACATACCAGTAGAGATAGTTGAGAATAAGACACCACCTCCCAGATATGTGAACGTAACGTAATATGAATTTAACCAAATTTCCATTGGTAATCTGAGGTAGTGTTTCAGATCACACTCGGTTGGCGATAACGTTCTATGACTTTCCAGTTGCTCTGGGAGAGATAGAGATTTCTTTTATATCCCACCATCACATACCAGTACTTGGAGATAGTTGAGAATAAGACACCACCTCCCAGATATGTGAACGTAACGTAATATGAATTTAACCAAATTTCCATTGGTAATCTGAGGTAGTGTTTCAGATCACACTCGGTTGGCGATAACGTTCTATGACTTTCCAGTTGCTCTGGGAGAGATAGAGATTTCTTTTATATCCCACTATCACATACCAGTACTTGAGATAGTTGAGAATAAGCCACCACCACCTCCCATCTGATATGTGATCACACTCGGTTGGCGATAACGTTCTATGACGTATCCCACCATCACATACCAGAGATAGTTGAGAATAAGATCCCAGATATGTGAACGTAACGTAATATGAATTTAACCAAATTTCCATTGGTAATCTGAGGTAGTGTTTCAGATCACACTCGGTTGGCGATAACGTTCTATGACTTTCCAGTTGCTCTTGGAGAGATAGAGATTTCTTTTATATCCCACCATCACATACCAGTACTTGAGATAGTTGAGAATAAGACACCACCTCCCAGATATGTGAACGTAACGTAATATGAATTTAACCAAATTTCCATTGGTAATCTGAGGTAGTGTTTCAGATCACACTCGGTTGGCGATAACGTTCTATGACTTTCCAGTTGCTCTGGGAGAGATAGAGATTTCTTTTATATCCCACTATCACATACCAGTACTTGGAGATAGTTGAGAATAAGCCACCATCTCCCAGATATGGGTTCCCAGTAACCTAACGCCTACTTTCGGGCAATTTGTTATATAAACGAGATCTAATAGTATGAAGCATCCATTCAATGACGTCCCACTATGTACGAAACTAAATAACGCAAATGACAGCTATTAAGTTATTCAAATTTACATTGCTTATCATCTCATACACTGCTACGTTGCTATCAATCACGTTATAAATTCAGACCTAAATATACCGAAGAAACTAAATTAACTCAAAACGATTCCTCATTTTATTAAATCATTAAAACTAATCTATCGAGTTAAAATAGTAAAACCTCTAGAGACTAAGTAATTAAATATTTTATTCAGTGTAAATATTTTATATTCAAGAGTAAAATATTTCCTGCAGAGCGTTACTAAACCAATGCAAAACTACCCTAAATTGTATTTTAGAGGCTGGAAATTAGGAGGCACAAGTCCCACACTTGCGACAAATATCGTTACCCGGTACTGTGACCTAGAGATTATAAGCGCCAAGTGCCAAGACTAAAACTTCATCAATAACGGTTTAGCTCCGGGCTACCTTCATCTTAGTGCAGCGTCTGGACTCTGGAGTCGTGTTCTTGTAAAAAGAAAAAAAATTCGGCGACGAAGAAGCCCAAAACCAATTTAAATTTTAATTGTACACTTGATGAGACACTGGAATGCCTCTTCATGTAGATTATTCTACATTTTTTATATTTTGTAGTCTGCGTGTCTCTGATGCCAAAACGAGTAGAGTCCGTTTTGAGCTTCTCCGTCCCCGACCTTTTTTTGGATCTCCTCAGATAGCAAGAGTCAAGTGTGTGAGAGTGTCATATTCCAGACTCTGCACTGACAGGAAGGTGAACTTGGAGCTAAACGTAACATTTATATTGAATCAATATTGAATCAAGCCTTCCGTTATGAGTAAAATAACGGTTTGTTAAAAAGAATACGCTTTTTCACTTTAATTAATAGTCAAAATATAGTAAACTAATCTGTTAAAAATTGAATTTACCAAAATTTAACGTGTGCCTTCCAGGTTCAAACAATAACAGCACACACGAAGAAAAAATGAAAGCAGATTTCATATGCTAAAATGTATATCGGATATAAAATTTCCATTAGCAAACTAATTTGTTTGATTTTTAATTCATGAGTATCCACATAATAAAAGCAACATGTTTCGGTTAACTTTGAGACCCTATGTCTTCGAAAGGAAGGAATTACAGGTTCATGTTCGAAGAAAACATCCTATTTTGGTCCTTTATATACAATTTGGGCACTGCAGTTTTGAGTATATTTAAGACACTATGAATTTTGCAATGTACGTACGTCGTATGACACATATAAAACACGTTGTTTAAACGTTATTTTAAATATTTAAGAAACTATTATAAGAACCTATAAACGCAAAGAATAAATTGAAAATATTCCTTATTAAAAATATTGGATATATTTTGAAAATAGATATGTTTGAAAGTCACAATGCCTTGTCATTTACTAAACCCAGCTTAAAGGAAACGACAAGACGACAAAGAGGATCAGTTTCAGAAACGGCTCTCACCAGGCACTAATTAAAGTAAAGAGATAAACAACGATAAGCTCTTTCATCTTTTAAGGCTGCTTTATTCTGTCAATCACACACAAAAATGAATTATTTTATATTAAAAAGTTAAAAAAAAAACACAACAATGTAAATCTGATTTATAGAATTAAAACTTATTAATAAGGTATATTACGACTATTCTGTAATCGTACACGTTAAGGATGATCGATTCATTTTACAATATGTAAAAATTAACAGGTTTTTATTTAAGTAACTATTGCTAAGACCACCCATATCCAAGATTACTTACGGAATTAATACCAGGTTGTATAAACACTAGTAGTGCCAATATTACTTATGTAGCTGATCTTATTACTGAACTGAACCGGAACAGATGAAAACAGATGGTTAGCATAAGTACGTTCATACACGTAAATTAGACGATTACTAAAAGTATTTCATTGTATCATTTTAACATATTTTCGAATAAAATGTACTACAAATATTAAGTATTGTAAAAAAACTATTTTTTAAACTATCCCTAAAAAGAAAAAAAAAGAAAAACGAATAAGTAAACTAAATTAAAACAAATAGCCTTTGATTTAAAATTTTAATAACTTCGTGATAGACAAGACAAAAACACTACTTAAATTTATAATTTATTATTATTTCTATAATTAAATACATTTTAAAAACAGCAAAATAATGGTTAGTTTAGAAAATATATTGTGAAAATGTATTTTTGTTTATTTAAAATACTACGAACAAATAAATTACACTCTTTATATACAGAAGCCAACCATAAAAACTAAAGAGTTGTACATATAAAATTTTGTAAAACGTTAGGAAAAGTTAGCTATGCTTTTAATTAAGAGCCTGGACACTATTTTATTTATAAAAATGTACAATTGACGCATGTAGAAATTGCAGTTGTAACTCAATTGCAGAGTTTGATAGATCAGTTTTACAAAACAACTCATATTTCCCCTCCCATCACTCTGAGAAAATTAATAATATAATTTGAGAAGAATACATTATTATATTAGCTAGTTTACTATTTTCATATGAGCTGAGTTTTAAACAGTTGAACAACAGAAAAATATCAATTCAGGAGCTATAACTTTCGCTGGTTATTCCACCTACACTCCTCCCCCTGAGAAAATTGCCAGCGGTAAACGACGTGCCCGCGCACAAAATCATGTACTTGGGTGCGGATATATCAGAGTGGCGGATATTTAGTCTTGGGTGTCCAATTATTCTGTCCACAAGCTTCCTTTATATTATAAAATTGTTTACACGAATACCACTGAAACTTTCACGAAATACAAATAGACTTAATTTAAATATCGAATGCATACTAAATACATGCATTACAGTTAGGAATTTCTATTATAGCTAAAACCTATTTAATAAAGGCTATTTATAGAGAGATCGCTTCTTATATTCGGTTAGGGGAAGTAATGTGCTTGTAATTCTCATGGATGTAACAACATATAGAGGACAAGGAGGAAAAATAATGGAAGGATGAACTATTAATTGTTAATTCCTTGTAACTCATGTTTAAAAGGGAGTCATCCCCTCCCCCAATAACATTGAAATGTCATGATTTAACTCACCCCTTCCCCAGAAAAAAAAAAACAAACTCATCCTGGATATCCCACTGACGTAAGTAACGGCTTTAATAATTGAAACTTATTTCTGGGCAACAGTTTTGTACTTTTCGTAAAAAGGTTTAGAATAATACTATAATTATAAAAGTGTAAGCCATTATTATCACGGTTTAAAATTTATAGAAATATGAACCAATATTTCTTTTAAATGTTCACAGAATTAAAACTTTAATAAAATTTCGGAGATTTTCTGTAAAAAGAGTACTTAGCGATATTTTTTACGCTAATCCAATCTAAGTGCAGAGATTTATAAAACAATCACCAGTAGTTATGTGAAATTACTTTGAGTTGTTTCAAAGTTTTATCCTACACTGGCACACATCGGAATAAATCCTCCAGATAAATGGGTAGGAGTAGGAGTAATATCACCACTTGACGGAAAGCGTGATGATGGATAAGACCAACGTTCCAGCTGTTTCAGTATATTTACACGACCAAAGTCCGGAATGTGCCTGGAATGTTTATATAACAAGGTTCACGGAAACAAGGAGCGAATCACGAAGAACACATTAACGGTGTTTCCTAGAAATCAGATTAGATGTATCCAACAAAAGGCGCTGCTGTTTGTTCTCTCCAGACTCCTTTATAGAGATCGAACAGGTGTTTCTTACATACAAAATACAAGTGGACTTCGAACTGAGCTCCTTGTTTGTAATCATTCCCAATGTCAACCTCCGAAATAGAGTTTTAGTGGCAGCGTAGAGGGAATACAGATTCGTTGCAAGCTCCAATTTGAACTTACTGAATTCGATCTAATTCGACCCAACTACGCCAGGACTATAATAGAATCTAACAAGGTACAAGAAAGCTTATACCATTGGGTGAGGGCTGCACTGTCGTACTCAAGCTTAACTTACAAACATCGCATGTGATGTTAACCATTACAAAAGGGTTGATTTAGGTCCTTAGTGCACTTTTAGCTTTAGTAGAATTAACATCTGCAGTGCAATTAATTGTAAGAGTATTGTGTCTTCAAAGAATCGTTAAGACAGTAATTGTAACAAGAAAAACAGAAAATGAGAAGAAAATAGAACAAAGCAATTGGCGAAATGGATTTAAGGATGAAAGTAATCAGGTGAAGTTCTCTGAATTCTTGAGAGGAAACCCTGACGTCGGCTTCAATGTGGTTTTAGTATGATACAGTTACCATTTGTTATTTAAAATCATAACATAATATAGCTACCAACATATTTGAAGAATATGACTACCAATAAGTTTCGTTAACCAAACTGAGATAAATGACCACTAAATAAATTGAATATCTTATTGTTAATGTCTGGGTCTCGTTAAATACAAATTATGTCATATTAAATAAAGCGAGTGTTTTTAAGTAATATTTTACTGTGAATACACTAACAATAAATTGCAGTAATATATTTTCTCCGATCTCAATTTGTTAATATTTTTGGGGGTAATATTTGCAATAGATCGGAATATAACGCATTGAGTATTATGCTAAAATGCATATTCAGAAATTATAATTATGTTCTAATCTAATAGTGTGGTTATTATGATTCGTATTTTGCATTACTTTAAAGCTCATTAATAATTAATTTAATAACAAAATATAAAAATGTCGCTATGATTTTATGTGATGACATTTTCCATATAGAATGCGAATATCCGTTTGTTTTTGAACTGATAGAATATCTGGTTTGAGAAATACGACTGAATTAGTTTGAGTTTGACCTAATTTTCTAAATGTATTTTGAGATTACTATCCAATGCCTGAGTACTCTAAGATATTGAGTATCCCAAACGTGATATGATTATAATAGTGCTCAAACTCGACACTAATATCATAACACTTTCACTAATATTCTACAAAACTTTCAATTGATTACTTTCCTGAAGTTTCCTACAACTTAGGTGTTTGAATTTGTAGTAAAGATACCCCAATATCAGCATCCAATTTTTATTAGTTGGAAGTAAGTTTATTTACTTAAAAATGGAAATAGTGGATTGATATTGATATGTGGTTACAAGGAAGAACTTAATTTGTTTTTACGAATCCATAAAAGAGGCCAGGGATAATAAAAGACATAAAGATTTTAGATCCATGACGTCTACAATACAATACAAACAAACTATGAATTTGGAGAATTTATTAGTAAAAATTTAATAATTTCAGAAGATTAAACTCTTCTAGTTTGTACGCAAAGCCCTGGGTGCGTTTTACGTTGGATTAGAAATTTGAAAAATAGATTTTCGCGAAAATACTTGTCAAGAGCATGCGTACTTTTCTTGTGCGTGTATTGTTAAAGATCACATGAATGGTCAAATTAAAAAAAAGAAAATCGACACGTATGATTCTTCACCCAATCATTTTTGCACCTTTCCTAGTTAGATTTAAAAAAAAAAAATACCTACAGTAGTTTTGGTAAAACTCCAAACTCTTTTTAATACAGCTCTGAAAATGTATTGCACATACATTTATTACGAATTAATTGTTAAAAAAGGTGGCTCAAATTGGACCTCACTACACCAAGGTTACGTGTAGTGTAACATACTTTGCTGAGTCTTCATGCAAAATTTCAAGTGTATAGATAACTTTTTATTTTAAGATATCCTGCGGACTGATGGACAAACATCATATAGAAAAAATGTACGTTCTCCCTGGATACAAAAGAGAAATTGTGTCACCCTGCTAAAGTGATAAAGTTCAACGACGCTCAGCCGAATATGGTAGACACGAACCATAATAGAAATCATTCTTGTCTGTGTAAAAATGTATTTTCCTGTAAAATTTAAAGTCTGCAAATGATCTTTCTTAAAATACCTTTCCACATGAAACATTCACATTTTTGTTCATTAAATTAGGTTTCCATAGCATTTTTGAAATAATAAAAGTTTCGGTGAAATTGTCAGTGATTATACGCAATAGCATGTTTGATCCCATGTGCTCAGTTTGTTTATGAATTTATTTAATCTGCTAATGTTGTGTTACCGACATAGTTACCCATATGAAAAATGTAAAAATATTTGCTTACACTCAGCCAAATACCACGGAATGAGATTGAGGAGCATCCTCGATCTTACTGTAACCTTTCTAGTAATTAAGCTACATGAAAAATTATAAATCTGTAGGTAAGTCTGTTTTCTATAATACCGTTTAGACAAATAAACATACACACATAAATTAAACATTTCCAGCCTCACAAGTGATTGGCTTCGTTAACGCTTAGCCACAAACTTCTTGTTTAAAATAGACATGAATAAGATAAAAACATGTAATAGAAATCATAAAATCATACTACTTTGACACGTAAGTATAAAGTCAAAATAATGAATACTTCCATATTAACTACTGTGAATTTGTTTACTGAGCATGTCTGATACAAGCAAATGCATCTGTCACTATTGCCACACCACCTGCTGGTATTGTGTTTTGTGCCAAGTGAAATCATAAAATCATACTACTTTGACACGTAAGTATAAAGTCAAAATAATGAATACTTCCATATTAACTACTGTGAATTTGTTTACTGAGCATGTCTGATGCAAGCAAATGCATCTGTCACTATTGCCACACCACTTGCTGGTATTGTGTTTTGTGCCAAGTGAAATCATAAAATCATACTACTTTGACACGTAAGTATAAAGTCAAAATAATGAATACTTCCATATTAACTACTGTGAATTTGTTTACTGAGCATGTCTGATACAAGCAAATGCATCTGTCACTATTGCCACACCACTTGCTGGTATTGTGTTTTGTGCCAAATGAAATCATAAAATCATACTACTTTGACACGTAAGTATAAAGTCAAAATAATGAATACTTCCATATTAACTACTGTAAATTTGTTTACTGAGCATGTCTGATGCAAGCAAATGCATCTGTCACTATTGTCACACCACTTGCTGGTATTGTGTTTTGTGCCAAGTGAAATCATAAAATCATACTACTTTGACACGTAAGTATAAAGTCAAAATAATGAATACTTCCATATTAACTACTGTGAATTTGTTTACTGAGCATGCCTGATGCAAGCAAATGCATCTGTCACTATTGCCACACCACTTGCTGGTATTGTGTTTTGTGAAAAGTGAAATCATAAAATCATACTACTTTGACACGTAAGTATAAAGTCAAAATAATGAATACTTCCATATTAACTACTGTGAATTTGTTTACTAAGCATGTCTGATACAAGCAAATGCATCTGTCACTATTGCCACACCACTTGCTGGTATTATGTTTTGTGAAAAGTGAAATCATAAAATCATACTACTTTGACACGTAAGTATAAAGTCAAAATAATGAATACTTCCATATTAACTACTGTGAATTTGTTTACTGAGCATGTCTGATGCAAGCAAATGCATCTGTCACTATTGCCACACCACTTGCTGGTATTATGTTTTGTGAAAAGTGAAATCATAAAATCATACTACTTTGACACGTAAGTATAAAGTCAAAATAATGAATATTTCCATATTAACTACTGTGAATTTGTTTACTGAGCATGTCTGATGCAAGCAAATGCATCTGTCACTATTGCCACACCACTTGCTGGTATTGTGTTTTGTGCCAAGTCATAAAATGAGAATTATAGAAAGGCAGATAACGTTATCGCTACCTAAAAACTATGCGATGATTTGGCAGCCAGCTGATTATCTATCGGAAACTGGAATAAACACTGTAAAGAATTCAAAGATAACTCAGTCGTACATTGAAACTATTATAATTTTGACATTAAATGTTAAAATAGACTTATCATTATGATGTGACGGTAACCTTGCATGGTCACAGAAAAGTTACTTAACTTACTGAACTGAACTATAGTTACATATGATAAGTAAGAGTAGAAATTTACATAAAATAGTGACGTATTCCCACCTCCAGAAACAAGTATCTATTGAGTAATCCAGGACCTTGAGTTTTCTGAATATAAATAGCGGTGAAATAAAAAAAGATGGATATTCTTTACGTTGACGTATGTACGTTATTATTAGGATAACATACAAAACTTGGTGTTTTAATGTGTAATTCAGTAACCCCTGTTCTAGAACGAATCAAAATATATAATTAAACAGCTGAGCATTGTTGGCCAGTTAAACGTATGCTGGCAGAATAAAGATAAATATATAAACAGCTGATCTTTGTTGGACAGTTGAGCGATTGTTGGAACTTGTTGAGATTGCATTATTTTGTAATATTGTGTTGTGTTCCGAAGTTGTATTGAATAAATGTCGTTACCAATTGAAATTCTGGTATATATAATTCTTTGGTTTAGGAAAAACGATAACGTTAAATTGTTATTTATGATACGAGACCCTCGATTACTTTTTGCACATTATAGTTTGCATTTAAATCAGTAGATTACGAAATTGTACACACATGTTTGACCACATTTATAACTTGAACAACAACATTACGGATGGTGTAGTGACGTATTTCTAAACATCTCTTGCTCTCGATTTATAAACATCTTGAATGACGATCAACCAAGAAGTATTTAGCCTTAGGAGAGGCATAAAATCGCTCTGTTTAATCGAAGCTACCGTAAATCGACCCTTTGATGTGATCTTTAATTACATTCACATGCCGATCGTTCTCCGACAACAGATCACAACAATCCCAGAACATGTGCAATGAGTTGTACACATGACTAGAAGCTTAATGTAAACTGCAAATGTATAGGTTGAGCTGTAGCGAAGATTATCACTCGTGGAGGTGAATAATATGGATTATAATTTCTGTCTCTGTCTGTCTCTTTGACTGTTTATCTGACTGCACGATATCTCGTCAACAAAATGACCTATAGACTTACCATTTGAAGCTTCATTTCTGTACGAGGAACACTGAGTTTGATGGTGGTACATTTCACTCTATGGGATTTGGTTGAGCGTTAACGAATATTATTTTTACATTGGTCTTATAGGTAACTATGATGGCAACGGGAAAATAGCAGAATAAATAAATGTGCAACCAAACCCAATACACCCATAAGAGATTCAAACAGGTGATAACACATGTAGCCAAACTAAATACAACTTAATTTTATAGTGACTTTATGAAGATTTTTATTATTTGAACACTCAAATAGAACCCAATTTAATGAACACTAATCCGAATGTATCATGTCGCAACACTTTTGGAGATGGCAATTTTTCATGAATTTTCTAGTTTTTTCCTACTTTTATAGTCTTAAAAGAAGGAGTTCTATGATGCGTCATTTTCGTGTCAATTTCTTTCTCTGTCTGCAGTACATCTCGAGAATGCGATAACCTACATATTGTAAATGTCGCATGCGAAGTTTGTTACTACACGTGATTTAGCGTTCTTTTATCTTGTTTATAAATGCAGCAGCCATTTATGTTTCGTGTTAAACTATTTTTTTCTCTTTTTTATATGACGTACCTTTGAACTTTTAATCTGAGCATAATCACTATTTCTACGTTAACTCTTCCATCATATTGAAACTTGTTCATTGATTCAGTATATCTGATTAAGCTTTATAGTTACAAAATAACAAAAATACGTTTAAATAGCTGCCTTTAAATCCCATTAATAAAGAAACTCAGCAAATGTAATAGTAACTTGATTTGTTGCCAATTTTTTCAGTCACTAAATTTATAGTTTTATATTTTAATTTCCGATTGATGTACTGTACAGTTGATGTCTTGCATGCTTAAATAGGATGCATCCAGTATGTGATGCAGTCAGTGTGTCCAGTTGGATCGGTTAGGAAGTGTAATTTTGGATTAAACAAGAGTGAGCGTTTAGCAGCCGACATTGATAAGTAACCGATACACTAATACTAACGACTCTTAGCGTCCAGTTAATTAGTCCGGTTCCATTAATTACAAGACCATTGTTAGCCGTTAATGTCTGCTCACAAGTGCTGTGGTAACGTCACGTCGCACAGCAAGCACAACGCTGTGAACAGAGGACATCATCTCCCTCCACTCGGAACGTTAAAAGGTCGTATAGTTGGGAGGACGAGTGGAAAGAGACAAGTTGTTGAAAACTCTAGCCTTTTACCGCTCCGGAAAATGTGCCAAGGTATTTTAGCAAAGTTCATGGCCCGCTTCCTCATGTAGGTGAATTACACAGTGTTCACGTTATTAACAGTTACAGGTATACACTACTAGTAATCGTATTATAAATTGAAATTCAACGAGACATACTTAAGAAAACGTTAAAATCTTTTATACGTGTATAAACTATTTAAACTATTCATGTATAAACATGAATAGTTAACATTTTGTTAAAAATGGTATATAACAAAATGATATGTAATATATAAGAGATTACATCAGCCATTAATGCAATCGATCAAAACGCTCTAGTAAGTGTGGGAAGTCTGTAATCAAGTCGACTGCCACACTTGATATTTCTCACAACGGTTGATTACATATAACAGTGTCTTTCAATTTGTTTCTTGTAATGCACCTTAACAGACTAAGAAGGGAGTTTTGCAAATTTAGAGACAAGTGCAACTAAAGAATCTTCGGAAATATGATGTTAACAATTATTATTATTATTTGCATGCTAAATACAATCAGAATTACATTTACTTAAATATGTGAACATCATTTGGATTAGCTCTAAATAAAATTGTATAATATCGTCTCTCGGAAATAAAAAGGAAATATCAATAAAACTATTGATACACTCATGAAACTTTAAAGCTATTTCGCATTTGTTATTCTTGCTGCACACATATATTTAGTGGGCCTGGTAAATTACAGATTTTAGAACCACTTTTCTACCTGTTTAAGAGTCCCACTATCCTCCTTCGTACAAGTAATCAGCGAGTGTAGTAACTGGTTGTTTCAGGAATAAGCAGTTATTTGCTATAACTAAACAAGTTTTATTATATATTACAAATAGCAGTAAAATACTCTATAAAATACTCTTTTACCACTCTCGGCTGTCGTATATACAAATTAACTAAACAGCCTTATTAATACAATTATAACACACTTAGGTATTGCTTTAATGTAATATCGCTATTTGTTTTACATATTAAATGAGACATAACAGCTATAACTGATTTTACAGAATGTATTGATTCAAGACTCTACCTGTTTTATCCACTGCCATCACTATACCACAATGACACAGAAAATCTTTGCAATTAATTGTGTATTCAAGTTCATTAAATACGATTTGTACTACTTTTATCATTTAGTTGGATAGAAAGATTAGTAACGTAAAAACGCAGTGTTAGTGTTATATATTTTTATAACTTAAGTTGTAAAATTGTCCTTTCCAAGTGACATTATTCGGCTACTACTACAATTTGACTCATTCACGCTACACATGATTAAAATACGTAGTTCACAGAAAACAAACGATCTATTCGGATAAAGAAAGTCTAGGAATACATGAGCATAAATTATATATTAAATCCGTGGAAAGAATGTGATATAGTAAGCCAAGTTTTAACCGTAACTTTCAAACCGTACGGTTAACTATAGTATTTGTAACTCGCTATTGGTGTTTAGAGAGAGATTAACACCACAGTAGACAAGAAGCAATATCCAGCGAGCGCGCGTGGCGCGGACATAAATCACGGTGTTAGTGCAAGTCGTCTTGAAACATAAAACACTCTATACACATTGTTGGCCTGTTTCTTACGGCCGGTTGAGTCAGTGCAGCATCTTGTACTCTATGAGCACAACGATCAGTTTGTATAACATTGATTCATGCAATTCAAAATACATCAAGCTATACGTGGCAGGTACATACTATCATTCATCCCATACGAAGGTAACTTGATATACTCGTAAGATTAAAGTGAGAACAGTTTTATTTTTAAACGTTTTTATGTGCCACAATATGGCAACAACTTATTTTATAAATTTATGTTCTTTAAAAAAATTCAACACTTTTACAAGGATTTATAATTCTTAATCATGAAAGATTACAATTTAATACAAAATAAAAATAAAAAAAACTATTCCCCCCGGATGTGCTAATGTTCTTGCTTTTCACTTTTTTAATTCTTATAAACCACAGTCTTTATATTTAAATTTAATAATTAGCTGAAACATATTCACTGGTTGAAAAAATACATTACAATTATGTTTACTAAGCACAGTATGTGCGTGCAATATCAAATATGCGTGTTTATATGCAGTTATATGTTTCAGTATTCTTGGGGAGAACTTTCTAGGAAATAAAATACATTTTCTGTTTATATAAAATCTAGAAATGAGGCTTAGAAATTGTTATAATTTTCAACGATATTAAAAAGCCAAAATGCAATGCAACAAAATTAAACAAATCCTTAAGTTTTAATGCCTAAAGTAATTATTAAACACGTCAATGTTCACATAGTACATTTTATGAAGGAAGAAGAACACTAACACGTCTTATTTTAGATGACAACGTTCAATAGTCAAGTTTCATTAACTAAAACAAGGTTTTGGACAGGGAAAGGTGATAAATCAGGAGAGACGTCAAATTGTTATTTTATTTACAATTATTGAAAGTGAAGACAAATTCCTTTTACCTATGGACTGAAACAGCTAAAGTGAATGTTTTCTGCGACAAATACAATAGTTTTTTAATTTTGGGAAAGTTTTGCAATTTCCAAGTGTCTCAATGTCATACCTAATCGATAAAGAGTACGCCTTACTTTTAGGTGAATAAAAACTTATACAGGCGGTCTGGGGTGACATCAATAATTCTTTTATGGCCTCATGGCGGCACGCAATATGCTTTATTGAAACCACATCGAAATTCCTCACTTTCTAACGTTATTCCTCTTGAAACATAGCGTAAAAATATATTGCGGGTTATATGGAAATGTTTATCGTGATCAAAGGAAATATTAAACAACGTTTTTCTAAATTACGGTGGAAATGATTGACACTATAATAACCCCTGGTTATTATTGTTGAAAAGAAATATGTGTGTGTGTGTGTGTGTGTGTGTGTTATGTAAAATACATATAAAAGTATACCGATTTTTAAAACTTATATAAAAAAGTAAAGATGTCTTATTTTACCAGGCGAAGTTAGGACTAAGAACCCTAAACACTTAACCTGGGGACCAACGGCTTAAAGGTGACTTCCGAACCACCACCAATGGCCGGGCAGGTGGGCTGCTTGCAAGGACAGGATCGCTCAACGGTTACCCATCCGGTGTCAAGCAGCAGCCACGCTCGACGTTGCTTGATCTGGGTATCTCAGGATAACCACTGTACCCGTACCCGCTACACTGCGTCATTAGCGAAATGCGTTTGGAAAGGAAATACAATACAGCACAAGGAATTTACACAAGTATATTATAATGAACTATAGATAGTGCTTTCCAATACGAAAAGAAAATAAATAGTACAATGCAGAAATGGAAAAAGTACTGTAAGAATCACAATAAAAGCCTTTCCCCTATACCAAAGATATATTTAGATTAAATTAATCTTTCAAAGTTAAATATTATAGTTAGCACTTAGTTGAGGGTTAGAAATTGCACTTCATTCCAGCAATATTAAATAAACGTCTTTACATCTATGAAACCTATGTAAAAACAAAATACAATAATAAATTCGGGATTAAAGAGGCAGAGCTAGTCCTATCCAACACTATAGATAAAAAGATTTAAAAATAAAGTTAATATTCTTAAAAAAAAGTGTAAGACCAGAGGTTCATCATTGGAGGCGATAAACCCGTATTGGCAAAAGTTGAAATTATATTCGAGTAAACCAACCTTAACATGTGATAAATGATTCGAGCAGTTCCTACTGACCGACGAGGGACAAAAGAAATCATAATTGATGGATGTTCCACTTCGCCAAAAATGCGATTGTCATCCCATGAAGCGTAAACCTCTACTAAACAATCCCAAAATATAACCTAAAACACAAGTATTTCCAAAATATTTAGAAGCTTAACCGTTGAATGACACAAATTAAAAATGTGATGTATTTATTACAATGTTTGTAGTTTGTACAAACTTATCTTTGGCGCATACCGTTACAATCGGCGTAACACCATGCGGTTAAAAATTCAATAAATAATTTAAGATTTCTCTTCTTTAATTTAATTTTAAATACTTTGCATTGTTATTTTATGGTTATATTTTAACAACTGTTGACATTACCGAATATAGATTCTTATCGTAGGTTAAACTCTATTTACTCGTATTAAGTTTTCTAAAGTTACGCTCATTACCATTATACAATTGTACGGATAAAATAAATACGTACGTTTTCTAGAACCGTTTTACAATTTATGCGAGAAAAATATAATCGAATAATAATGTATTTGTACTAATGTTTGGTAGTTTAGCATTACTTTTTACACTAAACATTTACTTTTATTTCGAGAGTCTAGGCTATGTCATATCGGCCACTGTGACTTTTTTCTTAATTTTCGCGATACATGTTGCTTAAAACTCTTGTATATACAGGAGTTTTAAGCAACGAACTTTATTTAAAATTATATCACCTTTCAATAAATAGAAAAAACTTTGCGCACTTACAAGTTATACAATAATATAAATAACAACTTTTATTATCAAAGTTTGGTATTTTCTTTAACAAAATAGAAACAGTGACATATTTTACGAGTAATACGTAAAGTACATTACATTTGAGGGGCATCAATTAATAACATTTACATATCTTAAACATTTAATACAACACGATTAAAACACAAAATTTCAGATTGGTGGCACTCGTTGATTGGATTCAAAACAATAAAAATGCAACAAGGGATCTTCTACGGCCAGTTGTAAACTGTAACAAGCGAAGATAATTTAGAGAATTTACTCCTGAATTAAAGTGGCGGAATGTAATGAATTCTTCTGCTGAACCTTGAAGTATGTCACGCGGTGACATAAATATCTTTTTCTCTTGTGCTGCTCACAGCTCTGCAATGCAGGGGTTTATTGTTGGAACAATAAGTCAATCAATCACTCTATGTATATTTTTAACCTCAATGTAAATAAATGCAATACATTACAAAAAGATCTCTCACATAACATTTACACGCTCATCCCTCAGAATAATTGTCACTACATCTATGTCTACATTTACACTTGTTTATGAGATTCACTTAAATGGTGAACCCGTTAAAGTGACGTATTCAGTTCTCTACGTAATTATTTACGACAATTAAGGTAATGTTCGTACATGGAGACTTCATCACTAAATCTGTAAAAAAATCAATCAAAGAAAAATATTTGTTTGAGAAAGTTAAATTTAACAGTGATGGTTTATTATCAACTGTGACAATTAGCTGAGCGTAGCGAGCATATCACTCAGGGGTTGGAAAATATCACATGTAAGTTTTGAGAATGAACTACTGATTTGAAATTTTGAATGAAGATAATTTCTGTAGATTCATGTCTCTTCATGGGATTTGGCTGAGCGTTAGCAAAGGGTGATATATCGGGGATGAGATGAGCTTTAAACTTAATCTTTTGTATATTTATATCACTAAAGGTTCTGGAAAGATTCCTCTTCTGTCTATCCATTTATTCTTATGCTTGTCTTTCGCTGAATATTATAAGAAAAAATTGATTCAAAACTTTAAAATTTGATATGTAACTTCATTTATACATAAATAACATCATATTTTCTACATAGACAACATCATACTTGATGTGGTCATGTTCTTTTATAGTATTTAGTTGAGCGTTTACGAAGCAAAAAGCTATCCACAGGATATCACGAGAAAAATTACATTTGCTGACTTTATATTTTGCATGATAATTCCTTTATACAAGGAAAGATTGAGTTACATGATGGTGCATGTCCTGGCTGAGCGTCATTGAAGCGAAGCAAAAAGTTCTCTTCTGTCTGTCGGAGGACTGTAAATGTTTTTTTCGTTCTGTCCAATTTGGTGTCCGCAGAACAACACGAAGTTAAAACCAAGTACAGACTTGAAATTTTGCATGCCTGTGTTTGAAAACTACAGGGAAGCTTGTTATGCGTCATGTGGTCTGGTATACTCCTACCTTGGTTATTGATATGCTTAAAACTGTTCTGCCATAAAAAAGAATAATAGTCTTAGTTTGCCATTTTAATATTGTTTCGTATTTCCAATGAGTACGTACAAGTTATACCATTGGAAACGCCCAAACATGAAACTTAAAAAATCATACAGTTTTAGTTATAAACCTAGGCAGCTCTGAATAAACCATTTCACTGGCAGTCGGATGTTTACACAAGATGGATTCAGTTGAACCTTTTGTCTTTGTAGAGAAAGAAAATAATACCTCCGTTTACACACTGTCGTCTCTGGAATAATAATTGGAATAAAATAAAAGGAAATTTAATTAATTTAAGGTTTATTCAAAGCGTTGTGTAAATGTCAGAATGTGATTCTTATTTTTTATCAGACGCTATGATTCCTGTTTTATTTCTACATGCTTTAAGACCAAACGTTTTCTCGTATTTAAATTATTTTATTTTTAATTAACAAAATTAATTTAAATGAAGATTGTCCCAAGTTACACAGTAGGCCTAACATAAACCACCTAATTCAGTATGTTTAGAAACATCAGTAAAATATTAAACATATAATTTTTGTAAAGTTTTATCACGCTTCTAATAATTAAAACAATCATAATTTTTATAGTATTTCATTTGTTCATTAAAACTATACAATAAAATGCATTCCAATACTTAGCTTGACTGTATCGATTTACGTTGCTTAGAATATAAAGTAACAACTACGTATATATCCGGTTTTGGAGTGTGTGTCGATTACCAATAACCTTTTAATGTCGCAGAACACGGGGTTATTGATCTGCTTGGATCTTTGTGGTTGAAGAAGTTCGTCAAGCTATCACACATAAGGGAGTTAGGGAATTGGAAACAAGTTCAATATCGCGGATATTACTGTCCTTGTCTACCCTTTCCTGCTCTCACCTTTCCGTTTTGTTTCCCGTCCTTTATCCTTTTATACAGATAAAAAATTAAAGGGTAGTGCATGTGGCTGTACATATAAAGTCTTGGTTAATAGTAACAATGTGTACGGCTTATTAATCGATATATATACTGAGTTTATAGTAACTAAAAATTGGTACTGAAATAATTTATATCTTATACTTATATTTTCAGAGTTCTGTTGTACGTGTTTACAAACGATACAATTTTAAAGGAAGGGGGATGTAGTTGCTCAGTAAAATTAAATGGATTTATATTTGAAATTAGAATAATCTTCAGAAATATTAATAGAGTAAAAGTGAAATGCTAAATATGGTTCGCGCTCGATAAATCGTCAAATGAGAGGAAATACAGGATGTACATGTCCTATGAAAAACTTTTGCAAGGAGTTAAAGCCGAAAAGGAACAATTCATCACAGGAGAGGGAACGAGAACAAAACAGTAACAATAAGCTTCTTAGAACATTGGTCAGTACTTGAGCTCTACAGCAAATTGTGGTTACGGAAACGCTACATATCGGCTTGAGATTGATCTCTACAGCACACTTCTATTCAGCTTACTGTACATTAAAACTAGGAGCGAATTTGACTTGGAAACACTACGAGTGGCATGTGTTGGGCTCTACAGCAAATTGTGGTTACGGAAACGCTACTTATCGGCTTGAGATTGATCTCTACAGCACACTTCTATTCAGCATACTGTACATTAAAACTAGGAGCGAATTTGACATGGAAAATTTCAAGGTTACAATGTTCACATGTTACTAGTTTTCATATGGAACAGCAGTTGTGCTTACAGAAACAAAACATACTGTAATATAGGTCAGTACCGAGTTCTATAACAAACTGTTCAGTAATAACCAGCAGCAGGCTTGGAGTCAATATATTAGTAACTGATCGGCGGTTGTGCTCATATACAATATATATGTTAGAATATTGGTCAGTGTTTCAGCTATACAGCAAACGAGCAGCTGTGCTTACGAAAACATTTAAAAGTAGATTCTCGGAAATCAATACTTTGGAAAATTGGTAAACACACGATCCACGGCTAAAGATGGAATAAAAACTTCTTGTCGAAAAGTGTGATCACGCGGACGTATTAAATCCTAATATAGCTAATTAGGTTGAACACATATGTGTGGATTGTATTCAAAGCAAACTGAAATTATTGATGTGCTACAAAGAGTAACGTTTTTATGGGGGTATGGAATGACAACAATTCCTTCACTACGCTATCAGTGTATGAACAGTCACATTGAAATAACTCATGTGGACATTACTCGTCAACTGTTTAGCTAGACCTAGATAATCACATTCAACAGCTGTTAACAGTGGTTTTCTGTAATTGTCATTACGAGCGAACACAGGTTCAACTAGACCACAGTGGTCACTGGTCGCTCGCTATTTACTGCTCCATAATGGCTACCGGGCCACCAACATACCGAGACTGATACACTGTGGCACTGTACAAGTGTATATTATATGTTTTTAAGTTATGTTATACCTCTCAAAAAGTTGTATCATTTAGTAGCATAATATTTATATATTATACTGAGTACATTGTATGTAAAGACGTTAAACACGCCTGCACTGGTACAGCTTTAGTTCAATTTTATTACTGACAAACTGTTACTTTATTTTACAGGTGGACTGATGAACTGATTAAGGAAGCATATCGTTACAGTAAGTAAACAGAAACAATAGTTAATATTATTTACTATTTGGAATATGGAAATAGCTACTTTATGCTCGGTTATCGTAAAGATATGAAGAGTTGATTTATAAATAATTAAAACAATATATTTAATTCTTGAGTTATTTTATCAATATAATAATTAATTTTATTGAACTTTTATAAGGTAATCCGATATAGAGGTTTATGTGTGTGCTCTAACAATGGAATTATATTGTGTATTAAGTACGTGTTAATTGTGTAATAAGTAATACTTTTCTAATTAAAAAAGTCGATATTATTCTATTTTACAATAAAAATAAACAGTGACTCAATAACCTGCTTCTGACATCGATAAATAAATTTAAAGTAAGGAATATTAAATTATTTATTAGTCAAATACTTTATTGGCCTTTGCCTTCCCTGGAGAAATTCACCAATAATGTTACCGCAATGTCTAGACAGTTCATTTATTACTTACTAAAGAAGTGAATATTTTCAAAGAGGCAGATTTACGTGTTTAATAAGCAGTTGAATACAGAGATTCTTCAGCCGGATGGCAGATAACTTAAACGAAATCTTCGTGACAAGGATTTTATATTTTGTAAACGTTCGGATCAAAATTAACTCTTTAAAATAAAGCCGAAGAGATATCGGAACAGCTACAGACTTTTCCACTTAAACTTTTATCTTTGACGTGTCCGTTCCTCCTTACATCGAGTGAAATACGGTGTGGAGATAAAATGTTCAACTACCATTACGTCAACACCTAAATAACAATAGTCTGTATGTACTATACTACCACAAAAACCATATATTGTGAACAATTTACTAATAGTAATGAGCTGAAGCAATATATTGATCTTATAAAAATATTTCTAGACAGAAAACCCTGTAATACTCGCACAATAACGACGAAGTAGACGTACAGATCGGTCTACTACGTTTTCCCTAACGATGATGGAGAGAGTAAGATTGTAAAGCATCAAGGCCTCATTTACTTCAGCTCATTTTCTCTACGTGTTACTGTTCTTACACGTAATGCACCAGAAACATTACAGTTGATAAGATATATTTCTGTAAATATGCTATTCCACTCAAGACCGCACAATACAATCTCAAGCTTTTATACTGCCCGCACAATAAGGACCAAGTAGTTGCACAGATCGGTCGACTACGTTTTCCTTAACGATGATGGAGAGAGTAAGATGTAAAGCATCAAGGTCTCAATTTATTTCAGCTCATTTTCTCCACGTGTTATTGCTCTTACACTTAATACACCAGAAACATTACAGTTGTTAGATATATTTCTGTAAATATGATATTCCACTCAAGACCGCACAATACAATCTCAAGCTTTTATACTGCCCGCACAATAAGGACCAAGTAGTTGCACAGATCGGTCGACTACGTTTTCCTTAACGATGATGGAGAGAGTAAGATTGTAAAGCATCAAGGTCTCAATTTTCTTCAGCTCATTTTCTCCACGTGTTATTGCTCTTACACTTAATACACCAGAAACATTACAGTTGTTAGATATATTTCTGTAAATATGATATTCCACTCAAGACCGCACAATACAATCTCAAGCTTTTATACTGCCCGCACAATAAGGACCAAGTAGTTGCACAGATCGGTCGACTACGTTTTCCTTAACGATGATGGAGAGAGTAAGATGTAAAGCATCAAGGCCTCAATTTTCTTCAGCTCATTTTCTCCACGTGTTATTGCTCTTACACTTAACACACCAGAAACATTACAGTTGTTAGATATATTTCTGTAAATATGATATTCCACTCAAGACCGCACAATACAATCTCAAGCTTTTATACTGCCCGCACAATAAGGACCAAGTAGTTGCACAGATCGGTCGACTACGTTTTCCTTAACGATGATGGAGAGAGTAAGATGTAAAGCATCAAGGTCTCAATTTTCTTCAGCTCATTTTCTCCACGTGTTATTGCTCTTACACTTAATACACCAGAAACATTACAGTTGTTAGATATATTTCTGTAAATATGCTATTCCACTCAAGACCGCACAATACAATCTTAAGCTCTTATAATGCCTGTACAATAACGACCAAGTAGATGTACAGATCGGTCTACTACGTTTTCCTTAATGATGATGGAGAGGTAGGCTGTGACGCATCATAGCCTCAATTTTCTTCAGCTCATTTTCTCCACGTGTCATTGCTCTTACACTTAATACACCAGAAACATTACAGTTGTTAGATATATTCTGTAAATATGATATTCCACTCAAGACCGCACAATACAATCTTAAGCTCTTATAATGCCTGTACAATAACGACCAAGTAGTTGCACAGATCGGTCTACTACGTTTTCCTTAACGATGATGGAGAGAGTAGGCTGTGACGCATCATGGCCTCAATTTTCTTCAGCTCATTTTCTCCACGTGTTATTGCTCTTACACTTAATACACCAGAAACATTACAGTTGTTAGATATATTTCTGTAAATATGATATTCCACTCAAGACCGCACAATACAATCTTAAGCTCTTATAATGCCCGCACAATAACGACCAAGTAGTTGCACAGATCGGTCTACTACGTTTTTCCTTAACGATGATGGAGAGGTAGGCTGTGACGCATCATGGCCTCAATTTTCTTCAGCTCATTTTCTCCACGTGTTATTGCTCTTACACTTAATACACCAGAAACATTACAGTTGTTAGATATATTTCTGTAAATATGATATTCCACTCAAGACCGCACAATACAATCTTAAGCTCTTATAATGCCTGTACAATAACGACCAAGTAGTTGCACAGATCGGTCTACTACGTTTTCCTTAACGATGATGGAGAGGTAGGCTGTGACGCATCATGGCCTCAATTTTCTTCAGCTCATTTTCTCCACGTGTTATTGCTCTTACACTTAATACACCAGAAACATTACAGTTGTTAGATATATTTCTGTAAATATGATATTCCACTCAAGACCGCACAATACAATCTTAAGCTCTTATAATGCCTGTACAATAACGACCAAGTAGTTGCACAGATCGGTCTACTACGTTTTCCTTAACGATGATGGAGAGGTAGGCTGTGACGCATCATGGCTTCAATTTTCTTCAGATCATTTTCTCCACGTGTCATTGCTCTTACACTTAATACACCAGAAACATTACAGTTGTTAGATATATTTCTGTAAATATGATATTCCACTCAAGACCGCACAATACAATCTTAAGCTCTTATAATGCCTGTACAATAACGACCAAGTAGTTGCACAGATCGGTCTACTACGTTTTCCTTAATGATGATGGAGAGGTAGGCTGTGACGCATCATGGCCTCAATTTTCTTCAGCTCATTTTCTCCACGTGTTATTGCTCTTACACTTAATACACCAGAAAACATTACAGTTGTTAGATATATTTCTGTAAATATGATATTCCACTCAAGACCGCACAATACAATCTTAAGCTCTTATAATGCCTGTACAATAACGACCAAGTAGTTGCACAGATCGTCTACTACGTTTTCCTTAACGATGATGGAGAGGTAGGCTGTGACGCATCATGGCCTCAAATTTTCTTCAGCTCATTTTCTCCACGTGTTATTGCTCTTACACTTAATACACCCAGAAACATTACAGTTGTTAGATATATTTCTGTAAATATGATATTCCACTCAAGACCGCACAATACAATCTTAAGCTCTTATAATGCCTGTACAATAACGACCAAGTAGTTGCACAGATCGGTCCTACTACGTTTTCCTTAACGATGATGGAGAGGTAGGCTGTGACGCATCATGGCCTCAATTTTCTTCAGCTCATTTTCTCCACGTGTTATTGCTCTTACACTTAATACACCAGAAACATTACAGTTGTTAGATATATTTCTGTAAATATGATATTCCACTCAAGATCGCACAATACAATCTTAAGCTCTTATAATGCCTGTACAATAACGACCAAGTAGTTGCACAGATCGGTCTACTACGTTTTCCTTAACGATGATGGAGAGGTAGGCTGTGACGCATCATGGCCTCAATTTTCTTCAGCTCATTTTCTCCACGTGTTATTGCTCTTACACTTAATACACCAGAAACATTACAGTTGTTAGATATATTTCTGTAAATATGATATTCCACTCAAGACCGCACAATACAATCTTAAGCTCTTATAATGCCTGTACAATAACGACCAAGTAGTTGCACAGATCGGTCTACTACGTTTTCCTTAACGATGATGGAGAGGTAGGCTGTGACGCATCATGGCCTCAATTTTCTTCAGCTCATTTTTCTCCAACGTGTTATTGCTCTTACACTTAATACACCAGAAACATTACAGTTGTTAGATATATTTCTGTATAATATGATATTCCACTCAAGACCGCACAATACAATCTTAAGCTCTTATAATGCCTGTACAATAACGACCAAGTAGTTGCACAGATCGGTCTACTACGTTTTTCCTTAACGATGATGGAGAGGTAGGCTGTGACGCATCATGGCCTCAATTTTCTTCAGAATCATTTTCTCCACGTGTCATTGCTCTTACACTTAATATATACACCAGAAAAACATTACAGTTGTTAGATATTATTTTCTGTAAATATGATATTCCACTCAAGACCGCACAATACAATCTTAAGCTCTTATAATGCCTGTACAATAACGACCAAGTTAGTTGCACAGATCGGTCTACTACGTTTTCCTTAACGATGATGAGAGGTAGGCTGTGACGCATCATGGCCTCAATTTTCTTCAGCTCATTTTCTCCACGTGTTATTGCTCTTACACTTAATACACCAGAAACATTACAGTTGTTAGATATATTTCTGTAAATATGATATTCCACTCAAGACCGCACAATACAATCTTAAGCTCTTATAATGCCTGTACAATAACGACCAAGTAGATGTACAGATCGGTCTACTACGTTTTCCTTAATGATGATGGAGAGGGTTAGGCTGTGACGCATCATGGCCTCAATTTTCTTCAGCTCATTTTCTCCACGTGTTATTGCTCTTACACTTAATACACCAGAAACATTACAGTTATTAGATATATTTCTGTAAATATGATATTCCACTCAAGATCGCACAATACAATCTTAAGCTCTTATAATGCCTGTTACAATAACGACCAAGTAGATGTACAGATCGGTCTACTACGTTTTCCTTAATGATGATGGAGAGGTAGGCTGTGACGCATCATGGCCTCAATTTTCTTCAGCTCATTTTCTCCACGTGTTATTGCTCTTACACTTAATACACCAGAAACATTATAGTTATTAGATATATTTCTGTAAATATGATATTCCACTCAAGATCGCACAATACAATCTTAAGCTCTTATAATGCCTGTACAATAACGACCAAGTAGATGTACAGATCGGTCTACTACGTTTTCCTTAATGATGATGGAGAGAGTAAGATGTAAAGCATCAAGGTCTCAATTTTCTTCAGCTCATTTTCTCCACGTGCCATTGCTCTTACACGTAATACACTAGAAAACATTACAGTTGCTAAGATATATTTCTGTAAATATAGTATTCAACTCAAGACCGCTTAGCAAAATTTAGCTTAAAATACAAAGTAGGGTTTTTTCTCATGAATGTTGATAAAAGACTCGATGACCAAGTGATAATAGAACTTTAAATGTAGTCTAGAAATACCGTGTCTACTTTAGTACTTAAGTGTACTTTATAATTTGGTACTGCCACTCTATATTGTTATTAACACGTCCTCTTATTTTCCTTCACAAGTTCTTCGCTTGACAAATGGTATGGGCATGGAAAAATGCAAATAAATTAAAAAATCCATTTTGGTTTTAGTACAAAACTGGCTTATCAAATTATGATTTGACTCACCATTAGTTGATATAAATGGAGCAATGCTGTAATTCAATTGCCTAAAGGCAAACTATAGCAATGTTGTCCTAATGATATTTGGAATTATTAAATTAGTGACGTTTTCAATTCATCCTCAAGGCCTTTAGCATAATTATATTAGGCTATCTCCATCTTCTAAGTGGGCATAGACGTTCCCTCTTCAAATAAGAATTATATTTTACACAGATTATTATAACAATATTTTAATGATAAATCAATTATTGCTCTTCCGCTGCCAAAACTCAGCCCTCATGCTGTCTAGAAGATATTTAGTCTATATTAATACAGGATTCGGTAGTGGTGAAATGGGTAAATATAATTATTTAAAATAATACAATTGAAATTTTAGCTTCACAGATTTATGTCCCATTTCTTAAAAAAAAAACTTGCGTGTATTATATATAATTTACTATAAAGGGCCAATAGACGGTCAGGTGCGATACAATATAGCTGCAACTATGTTGACGGCATCGGTGATTCCATTCTTAGAACCCACACGACGGACAACTGTCCACGTCCAGTATAGTGTCATTATTTCTCGGATATCACCGTACCGAGCCTGTTACTTCACATCTCTTAACTTCAAAATTAAAACAATAGACAGAGGTTTACAAAGTTTACAACCCACACGACGGACAACTGTCCACGTCCAGTATAGTGTCATTATTTCTCGGATATCACCGTACCGAGCCTGTTACTTCACATCTCTTAACTTCAAAATTAAAACAATAGACAGAGGTTTACAAAGTTTACAACCCACACGACGGACAACTGTCCACGTCCAGTATAGTGTCATTATTTCTCGGATATCACCGTACCAAGCCTGTTACTTCACATCTCTTAACTTCAAAATTAAAACAATAGACAGAGGTTTACAAAGTTTACAACCCACACGACGGACAACTGTCCACGTCCAGTATAGTGTCATTATTTCTCGGATATCACCGTACCGAGCCTGTTACTTCACATCTCTTAACTTCAAAATTAAAACAATAGACAGAGGTTTACAAAGTTTACAACCCACACGACGGACAACTGTCCACGTCCAGTATAGTGTCATTATTTCTCGGATATCACCGTACCGAGCCTGTTACTTCACATCTCTTAACTTCAAAATTAAAACAATAGACAGAGGTTTACAAAGTTTACAACCCACACGACGGACAACTGTCCACGTCCAGTATAGTGTCATTATTTCTCGGATATCACCGTACCAAGCCTGTTACTTCACATCTCTTAACTTCAAAATTAAAACAATAGACATAGGTTTACAAAGTTTACAACCCACACGACGGACAACTGTCCACGTCCAGTATAGTGTCATTATTTCTCGGATATCACCGTACCGAGCCTGTTACTTCACATCTCTTAACTTCAAAATTAAAACAATAGACATAGGTTTACAAAGTTTACAACCCTCATGGTGCCGGACCAGGGTAGTATTGTGTATTATCAAGTTATATTATTAATTTTATGTGAACTAATTCATTACTCCTATGCAGAATATTACAACTTCAGCCCCCAAGCAGCACGGTGCGCGGTGGCCAGTCTTGAGGTGATTAACATTGTCAGCTTGTGTAAGCTCTGGGAGTGCATGTGTTAAAGAGCACTTCAATGATGTGATTCCTCAATGTATGCAGAAAGATCAATAGTGGCAGTTAACCAAATTCAATACGTTTAATAAAACTAAATGCAGTTTCCTCCCAAAATCGGCCAAAAGAAAGAACACTGGAGAAAAAAAAGAATTTATATACCATAAACAAATAATGGTCACACGTAAAATAGAAGAAACGCAAACAAATATGAGTTTATTTACCGGAATATATAGAGCGCAAATAATGGGTCTATTTGTTCGTACATAAAAAAGAACAAACATAAACAAATTATTTACAACATGCGACAAAAAAAGCACGTGATGGATTATTGATCCACATTCAGAACAGAATAGCTCACAACAGTAACTGGTCACAATCTCCATTTGTGGTCTATTCAGCGCACCACAGTCGGATTCGCAGAAGTGGCGTACATTTCTTGGATGTACAACTACGCTCAAATTGATAAACAATAATCCTCTTGGCCAGACTCCTCGTGTTCAATATTATCAGTGAGGGTGCTTTACATCCAGTTTAATACGGAGTTATAACCATGCTGAATATGTGAATGTATAAGACCCATCGGAGACAACCCTCAGCTTAAGTCTGAGTGGGCGGCGGGATCTGACATTAGCAGCAGTGGGTGGGTTTTAATTCTATTGTTGCTCAATATCTGACACCGATCCTATTAGTTTGCGTAATACTATTACACAACTACTGAAGTATCGTTTTAAAATGTTAACTAATAATACATTAAATATTTTTAATACAAAATTAATTTTGCCCAATACAAGGCCAGTGAATAAGTGTCAACTGGTGATAGCAACAAAGGTAGACAGGAAATCAATAACGGAGTTGCTTTTGTGTCGTCTATAACGTAAAAGGTGAATTTATAACTAACAACGAATGAATGGATTCTTTATTTACGAGAAGAAATCAGATTCTCGTCGGTTGATATTAGATATTTTATATTGAGAACCGTCTGAGAGTGGGATTGGAAAGTCTTCTCGTTTACAGCAAGTGATATTGAATTATAATTATACTTGCAGGAGGACGCGTGCTATAGAGAGTCTCTGTTAGCGAAATAATAGTGAATACTGGTGAGAGTAATACGATTGTTATATACCTGATAACCGATTTTAATATTCACACATAAACTACGTAACAGTGTAGAGTGCACTAGGTCTGACTATACGAAGTCAGATTTATTTACTTTTAGTGCTATAATACAAAACACCCAACAGTACTCATATTTCGTAGTACGTAATTCTAGGTTTCAGTTACTTTTATTTTTGAGTATTACAATAGTAAATATAATACACTACTTTCAAAATACGGCCGTAAACAGAATATTCTCGTTACACCAACTACAAAGTTAACTTTAGCAGTACAATGCAGGCAATTATAAACTACAGGGTGACAATTAGGTTTGGAACCTCTTTTTTTAATTTTTGAACCACAATAAAAAGAAATACCAAAGTTCACACGTGCTTACTGGTGATAGTAACGCATACATCTGCCCAATTACCGACCGGATAATCCCTTTGGGGGACGATCCACAAGGAGTCAGACAAAATTCTTTAAATAGCAGCATAGGTCAAGTTTGGTATCAAATTAAAGGTCTTACTTAGCAGCGTACAATGTAAATTATTAAGTATTACAAGTAAAAAAACCAATTTTTAGTACCTGTGATCAAAGTAAGTGTTCAAAATGTTCCCCTCCCATCGTCTGGCAATGTCCTAGGCGGTTGTAAAAGCCATCCACTGCATTTTGAAGGTAGTCACGAGGAATATTTTGAGCTTCTTGGACTATGAGATTTCTTAGGTGCGCCAAATCTCGAGGCTTAGTACGATAAACTTTATCTTTGAGGTATCCCCAAAGAAAAAAATCCAGCGGAGATAAATCAGGGGAACGAGCAGGCCACTCTACTGCACCACGTCTTCCAATCCATCTGTGAGGGAATATTGTATCCAAGTATTCTCTAACAAGGAGAGCAAAGTGTGGTGGTGCGCCATCTTGTTGGAAATAAATTCTTTGAAATTGTCGACCAAGAGCAGCTTGTAGTGCAGGAATTATTTCATTTTGGAGCATTGCTAGATACGAGTCACCATTTAAAATTACCATTGAAAAATAATGGGCCCACAATTTGATTTCCTATAATACCTGCCCAAACCTAAAGTTTCTGTGGATGCTGTTGTATGACTCTCTTCTTTCCAGTGTGGATTGCTGTTGTCCCAAATACCGACAATTATGTCTATTGACACTGCCATTCAACATAAATGTTGCCTCATCACAAAATAAAATATCGTTCAAAAGGATTTGTTTTCGGTCAATTCTATCCATCATTACTTCACCAAATTCGAAGCCACCGATCGAAGTCGTCTTCGTTTAGTTCCTGAATCAGATGTACTCAGTACGCCTTGAAAGCTGCCTTTTGAACACTTTTCTGACTGACTCACGGAGACATTTCATGAGTTTCTGCAGCAGATCTAACTGATTCATTTGGATTCTCGACGAAAGACTGAAGAACATCTATGATGCGGCTGCACCCGTCACTGTTGTTGGTCTTCCAGTTCACGATCGTTAAACGCTACCAGTCTCTACAAAACGGGCCACTGTCTTTATTACTGTGGACTTAGAGATAGAATATCTCTCTGGAAAAGTATCATTGAATAAATTTTTAACTGCTTCATTATGATCTTTCATTATCTCCCCACCCACGCATCATTAAAAGAGTTATCCTTTCACGCTCACTAAGTGACATAACGGTAAATAAACAAATTAATAACCAATTTTAAAAACTTGTTAATGACCGAAAATTATTCCATCTAATAACTAAACCCGCTGAAAGCTCCAGTGCAACTGAACTGTTACCTTCCTAACAAAATACAGATAACAACGGTTTGCAGTCAAAGTTCACTTGTGGGTCACAGTTCACTCTTTGGGAAAACCCAAAGAGGCACTTTCACATTCTACTAACAGTAGTTGTGGTATTGGTAATAATTATTGATTCCTGGCTTCGATTACTACATTGTCAGATGTACACTTACTTTGATCACAGGTGCTTAAAAATTGGTTTTTACTTGTAATACTTAATAATTTACATTGTTTAATTGTTTTAAAACTCAAAGAGCTATAACTGCTGAATGAATCCACCTTTTGAAGTCCGGTTTGCGGCATTGTACTCTGCTAAGTAAGACCTTTAATTTGATACCAAACTTGATCTATGCTGCTATTTAAGAATTTTGTCTGACTCCTTGTGGACTCGTCCCCCAAAGGGATTATCCGGTCGGTAATTGGGCAAGATGTGTGCGTTACTATCACCAGTAAGCACGTGTGAACTTTGGTATTTTTTATACTGTGGTTTAAAAATTAAAAAAGAGGTTCCAGACTTAATTGTCACCCTGTATAAAACAATTGTTATACAACAACAATGGGGAACAACTTTTTCTGTATAAAGGCCTAATAAGATTTTAACAAATTTATTTCAAAGTATATATATATATATATATATATATATATATATATATATATATATATATACGCATATTATAAACGTATTGTAAACAAATTGTCAATATCAATAAGAGAATAACTGACCTTCGTACACAAGGTCATTGAGTACACAGTAACTGAACAGGTTTATATTTTAACATTTTATAGTTTGAGGAATAAATATTTTTTGTATGATTTATTTTGATTTCCTTTCATTTTCTTAGAATTCAGTTTATGGACAAGTATTTACTATTACAGTAATTTGAGTTAGTACAACGAAAAATCTTTGAGTTATAAAACATTTTCAATTTAAAGCATATATGAACATTTTTAAAATTACCTTGTAGTTTAAGGTTTTCGTTAATTTCATTAACTACACTAACATTTTTCAAACATTTAACATTTCTTTGTTGAACACAAAACTAATGTTGGAATAAAAAGTAATAATGCATATTGCTTTGTGAAGTGCAAATTTTAAAACACATACTGGTACACATAGCAACAAAATTTACAAAATATCTACAACTAGCTGAATAAAACAATAATTATTCTACATGTATTTGTGAATTGTAGTGTAAACAGTTACTCTATAAAAAGTTAGGAAAGAAATCTTGCCTATCACCAAAAGCACTCTGTCAGCTGTCGAGGAGCGGACAGACCTCCGATAGGCTGAGTGTGTAGCGCGGAGATTTGATTGAATTATTGATCTCCTGATACGAGAAGGCCGCGAGTTTATTTACCCTCGCAGTGTATCACCAGAATCCCAAATATTTTTTCCGGTAAATCCATATCGGCTCTGTTTTTAATTGGCTGAGTGTGACACGAAGCGTAAGCTGTTTACGTCGACGCGTATATGGGTGGGAAGACAGAGATGAATAAATTAAATTATAACAAATACCACGTTGCTCCCTTGTCAGTATCAAATCCTTCAAAAAAAATATCGTGATCATGCGCAAAAACTCTGTAGACTTATGTACAGTACCCCGCTTACTACTCGTGTGTAACGGAAGATACGACATAATTGAATGGATAAAAGAGCTTTGATTTATATAAAATACTAACTACCCGTATTATAGTTTGCGGGCTATTTATTTTATAGTGTAACTATTAATATAAACTGCGAAATATTCATTAAATATATAAAGTACTACATAAACTGAGTAATTAGCATTGACGCGTCCTGACACGGTTCTGATTATAAGTCTGACAGATATGTTTTGAATTCCGCTCAATCAACCCAACAAAGTAATAATTGTATTATGTGTGCCACCAAACCAATTTTAGCATTTTATTTTCACGGAGCGTCTACAAATCATGTTCTTCAAGCCGTTTTGAAAACACGTTAACGTAGTGACTTATCATGAGATATCACACGGATAGACAGGCACGATTTTAAGAGCCGGCTCTAGTGACTCGACCTTGAATCTCTCTCAATAACAATTTTAAACCTCGTGCACTTTTATGCTCTCATTTGTGATCGTAGTGTTACGAGAGAGGTCTTATTGATAGGTCTTATTTATACGCTTGTAATTTTTTATAAATATTTCAATAAAGAAGTACCCAAAAGTTTATAATCTTTCGTGGATAATCATTAAAAATATCGAAAAAAAAACTAAAAGAGCGTTTATGCGTACTACTAATGGTATCTTTAATACAAGACACCTACTATAATTCTACGAAAAATAAGAAACGTAAATGTTGCACGAGGTTTAAAATTGTTGTTATGGGACTAAAATCAAGATGGCCGACACTATAGTCGCTTTTGTCGATTTCTCAATAACTATAGTAGCACTCCAAATTAATTATTATGCATACTGAAGCATACATTAGATCTTGATTATTAACACGATTTTAAACTTATACAACATTAAGAATAAATAAGAAAAGTTCCACACGGCCATTCCCCGCAACAAATCAAAACAAGCCACAAGTTCTGGAGTCGGCCAGATAAATAACAGTTTTATCAGCACCGCTGCACACAAGGGAGACAGACGAGTCTACAAATTTCACCGGTTCTTCAGTTAACTAAGACGTTCTAATGATAAACTGTTCCAAACAATAACGACATTCGGTCTCCATCAGTGAACGTCCACCTATTATCATTTATTCATTTTCAAACATTTTTAAATGGGTATTATAATATTTGTGTTTTCAAGGACTCGCTGTTTTTTACTTTACACAATTTCCTTAAATTTTTGTTTTATTTAGTGAGCAGCTATCACCAAAACTTTAGGATGACACTCCTTCTTACCAGATAAAATACGCCAGTCTTTAATAATTCTAACGTTCAGTATACCCTTTTAATCCCCCCTATGGCCCTATAAAGACTTTGGAATACATTGTTTTTACTGTGCAGTTACCACAGACATTTTAAGGTGTTATTGCTTCTTACCAGATGAAGAACAATCACAAATATTTTTCCAGACTGCACTCCCAGGATGTTCTCAAGTACGGTATACTCTATACTACGGATAATACAATCCTAGATTTCCTCTGTTGGATTACAAACCATTCAAAAATTATTATGATGGCGGTAATTATTTGTAAAACATTCCAGTTTAATTAATCATGAAATACTGTTAAATGTAAATACAAAGTAATTACATTCGAACGTTCGCATTGTTGCGGAATAAATGGAGAGGAAGGAACCTGTCATTAATTATAGTAGTTTATAAACTTATTAATTATTGAAATGGCTTATCCAATAATGAATAATATGGTATAAGGATATTATCATGGTAAAAATGATAGGAGTTAAATGAAAGATTGCTTAAAGTGGATTTAATGTTTAAATTTCTATGGAGCAAATGCTTTCACTTCAATAAGTATTACTGTAGACGGTTTATTCTTTAATTGATGTAGCCTAAGTAAAGTAAGTATAAGTAAAGTAAGGTACTTTGGTATTATTCGAAGGCTACTATTTTTTAACAGTTCTCTTACCAAGGCGCTTAACAAAACTACATTATTAAAAAGAACAGACTTTATTTGATTTAATGTGAAAATTACATGTTATCATGACGATTGATTCTCGATTTCTGGTATGTTATTAGGCTACATACTTGTAGGTAAGTTTAGATTAGATTATCATTAATATGTTACTAGTAGTAACAAGTTAAAGATCACCTTTACGGGCTTGATATTAGCTTATGTGATACGAGTTTGAAATTTGGTTACTATACTACCACGTGTGCGATCATAAATGTCGACTTTAACTTTTTAAAAATTATAGTACGTACGTATGTACCTGTATAGATTAATAAAAAAATGGTAGATATGGATACAGTGGTCTTTATCTTTCAGACATCGCTTCCTTTTGGGAGGCAGAAAACGAGAACCAATCGTCGTAATTGATATTTAATTTTCACAGTAAATCAAATAAAGTCTGCCCTTTCTAATAATTTAGTTTTTAAGCCCCTTGGTATGAAAACCGTGAAAAATAGTGGCCTCTAATAATACCCAAGTGCCCAAGTAATAATAAAAGAAGAAATCAAGTAAACAATAAGAAGTGTGATATTCTAAAATACAGTACGGTGAGACCAAACCGTGTTTGAGTTTTCAATCACTGAATAGGTTCACATCAGTCGTACTACATTATATCAGACATTTGATAGATTTCTTGATTGTGTTAGTAACATTATTTGTAAATGAATTTTGGTTTTCCATCGTAAATATGATTGTTTATAATCAATAAAAAGTACGTTTTACTGCAATAACCTTATAAATAAACATAAATAAGAAATATAAATGTAAAAATATTAAAAACTAAATATTAAACTGAAATTTACTATTTTTGTGTCAAAACTGAAATTGTAAATAAATCAGAAAAAAACCATTACTACTAAATTTTAGTGAGCAGATGTCTATTGTAGCATCCACGTGAAGGGTTGAAATCAAACAGCTAGCAGTGACGAATTTTCAAATAAGAAAACCACAGGAAACCAATATAGGAGACAAAATATATGAGTGTAGACGGGGTTAATGACTGTCGTGCCAATGTGGGCCAATTGCTCCGCCGACCGCCGACCAGTTAATGGCCAATGCGTAATGGTTCATAGTAGGTCCGTGCCAATTACTTCTAGTCGGGGAGAACCATAACATATGTTATTTGATTCATGCATCGTTATATTAAACGAAACTAATTGATTAGGCTATTAATCCAGTTTAATGTTACAGACGACTTAATTTGTAGCGATAACAATTTATCTGAGCAGTTTCCTGGGACCACACAGTTTAACTTAAGTTACACATATAAAGTGCCAAAGTTTCAACATAAATGACAACACAGACAATGATATTTAATCTCAAAATATCCACATCTACGTTTATACATAGCTCATTTTTAGCAAGAAAACAGTTTATTTTGGTATCAAATAATAATAAAAACTGCCACGATTAAAATTATTATAGTTGTGTGGATACATCATTTTCGTCGTAAACGTTACGTCTGTTCGTAAACTAGAACGATCGTCCCTGAATTTATTGTTTATGTTCGCCAACTCAAGATTTATCTAAAATGACCGCTACTTTTTTGTTGTTCGTTTTAACGTGCTTCAATTTTAGGATCTTTGTACATTTATGAATCAAATAAGATTTAGAATCACTATAATATACTGTAATATTTGTAATTTTGTTGCGTTATACATTATAGTTAGCAATTGACTGAGCGTTAGCGAAGGTTATTGGTCATGAGGATGGAAAAGGTTTATTAATGTATGTCTATCTATCTGTTTGTCTGCCCGCCCGTGATCTCGAAAACGAACTGATCCATAGACTTGTGCTTGAATTTTGTATACGAGATTGTGTGATGGTCCATGACACACACACTCCATGAAATTTGGCTGAGCGTTAGCGATGGTTATTGGTCATGAGGATGGAAAAGGTTTATTAATGTATGTCTATCTATCTGTTTGTCTGCCCGCCCGTGATCTCGAAAACGAACCGATCTATAATAGACTTGTGCTTGAATTTTGTATACGAGATTGTGTGATGGTCCATGACACACACACTCCATGAAATTTGGCTGAGCGTTAGCGATGGTTATTGGTCATGAGGATGGAAAAGGTTTATTAATGTATGTCTATCTATCTGTTTGTCTGCCCGCCCGTGATCTCGAAAACGAACCGATCTATAATAGACTTGTGCTTGAATTTTGTATACGAGATTGTGTGATGGTCCATGACACACACACTCCATGAAATTTGGCTGAGCGTTAGCGAAGGTTATTGGTCATGAGGATGGAAAAGGTTTATTAATGTATGTCTATCTATCTGTTTGTCTGCCCGCCCGTGATCTCGAAAACGAACCGATCTATAATAGACTTGTGCTTGAATTTTGTATACGAGATTGTGTGATGGTCCATGACACACACACTCCATGAAATTTGGCTGAGCGTTAGCGAAGGTTATTGGTCATGAGGATGGAAAAGGTTTATTAATGTATGTCTATCTATCTGTTTGTCTGCCCGCCCGTGATCTCGAAAACGAACCGATCTATAATAGACTTGTGCTTGAATTTTGTATACGAGATTGTGTGATAGTCCATGACACACACACTCCATGAAATTTGGCTGAGCGTTAGCGAAGGTTATTGGTCATGAGGATGGAAAAGGTTTATTAATGTATGTCTATCTATCTGTTTGTCTGCCCGCCCGTGATCTCGAAAACGAACCGATCTATAATAGACTTGTGCTTGAATTTTGTATACGAGATTGTGTGATGGTCCATGACACACACACTCCATGAAATTTGGCTGAGCGTTAGCGAAGGTTATTGGTCATGAGGATGGAAAAGGTTTATTAATGTATGTCTATCTATCTGTTTGTCTGCCCGCCCGTGATCTCGAAAACGAACTGATCCATAGACTTGTGCTTGAATTTTGTATACGAGATTGTGTGATGGTCCATGACACACACACACTCCATGAAATTTGGCTGAGCGTTAGCGAAGGTTATTGGTCATGAGGATGGAAAAGGTTTATTAATGTATGTCTATCTATCTGTTTGTCTGCCCGCCCGTGATCTCGAAAACGAACTGATCCATAGACTTGTGCTTGAATTTTGTATACGAGATTGTGTGATGGTCCATGACACACACACTCCATGAAATTTGGCTGAGCGTTAGCGAATATTTTTTACATTGCTCTTAAAGGTTACCGTAATGGGAACAAGAAAATAGCAAAATAAATAATTTTGAAAACTCAGAATGCTTAAAAAAGATTTTCACATATAACATATGAACACAATAATATGTAGCCTAATTATCTTAAAACATACTTTAAAACATATTTTTATGGTGACATGGTGCGTAGACTTATTATTTAAACAGTGGCATGAAACACAATTTGATAAATAAAACTTGAATGTGTTTATGTGGCAAGATATATCAAGATAGATTTCATCTGTGAACTTGGAATTTTGCAGGAAACTTAATATCTACATAGGCTCGAATGCGTTCTATTATGGTGGATGTCCAACCGTGGAATGTGGCTAACCATCGTTAAAGCCTCGGCTAAGCACTCGTTAGGCTCACTCAAATTCTTTTTCATTTCCCGGAGGATGTAAAATTTTCTTTGCCATATGATTGACTGTCGTTCCACATGTCGATAATGAAGTGAGCTGTACGTCTTGAAAATTTGCATTTAACCTCAGCAAAGCGTGAGCAGCGCCATGTGGTGGGGCGTACTTCTACCTTGTATTACACCACAATCAATATATTAATCGCGTGAATATGCGTGTGCCTCTCTATGTGAGTAATTTAATTTTGTACTAGCGCTGAACTACATGTAGGTTGCACCATGTTTGTTGTGAATACTTTCAATCTGAAACGAAGCATCGGTGGTATTTTTGAATATAAATCGAGAAATAATAAAGACCGATTGACCGATACCACGCTGTTCTCTGTGTTATTGGCTCTCTACAATGTTCACCCTCAACACGAAAAAACATTTTTCATACGTACACCCACACATTTCAGTCGGTGAAGTTTTGATGAGCCATCCATATCACTGCAGAAATAACCAACGAGTAAATCAGCTGACAATCGCATAAATGTTGTTCCCTCCGTTTCACCCCTCAACAGAGATGGGAAGTGCCCCTGCGAGTAATTATTCAGGAAGCATCTCTATAACCAATTTTGTCTCGCAGTTTTTACCAGGAGTGAAATTAACCTGAGTTGGAAATAATAATAAAGAGCAGTTTAATAATTTATCAAAGGAAATTTGTTCGAGTGACGCTGAAAACATCAAGTAGAATGTAAACCGTCTTTCTTTATTTCTACAAACTAACATTACAAATAACTTGAGGTATTTATTAAAAATAAAATAAAAAACTACAGTAAGGTACTATATATCCCGATTAGACAATACCAAGAAGCAAAGCAATTGCAAATATTTAAGGAACTAGTCCATGAAGAGACAGTGTCACTGGAAACCATGGTTCGCTTTACCCATTATGCGAGTTATTATGGCCACATATAACAACACTCACAGGTAACAAAAATCGCACGAGAAGTTACATGTTAGCTAATAGTCGCCGTCTTGTCACAGAAACACTTAAAATTCTATAGTTATTTCTCAAACAGGTGAGCTCATCACAGTCACATGATGACTGCTTATCAAGTAATTGTATTACAAAAATGTTGTTTATTGCAATAAATTACTTAAAATATTTAAGTCCCAATTTCTGATATACAGTGTACAGTATCCATTGAAAAATATCGATCGAATTTTGATAAATCCCCTAAATAAGTTTATTGAATGGTAGTGGTAAGTATGCAATCATCAATATCAAAATACGAGAAGTCTGGTTTAGGTAGTACTAGATATAAATAATCTTTAGAATCTAGTATTTTGTATTTACGAAAATAACGTACCATAAAGACGACCTTATCGCTACATGATACAAGATAGAATGAGTTGCAATTTGTATGGAACGGATAATTGCTTCTAAAGTCGTAACACGAACACAGGTTTGAACGACGTTAGGACTTTTTCACGTAATATCGAGAGGGCCACCAGTTGATATAATTGGCCGATAATTTATTGCGGTACAGCGGTGAACACTGGGCGTGGCGTGGCTCGGAGGCTGAACGTGTGTAGGATCACTGATAGCCAGTTTAGTAAAGCAAGCAGAGACTCCGTGCGTCGTAAAATGGGTTTAGCATGACTCCAGGTTAGGGTGTAGTGTGTCCTTGGAGCGGCTGGGTAGCAGTAGTCACATGGAATTGAAGCGTGCGTTTGCTTACATTTTTACATTTCTGGCAACTACAAACACAATTTTCATTATAAGAGAATATGAGGATAGAAATAAAAGAGGAAAGGATTAAAATGATGAATTCCCCTTTCAACGTGACTCTTGTGTAAATAAATGGACGAAGAGCCCAAACGTCTGATTTCCTGTCAATTTGTAAGAATTTCAGACACTCAATCAAAACAGGAAATACTGAAGTACGGAGTTCTGCAGGGCTCTATTCTTAGTCCCTTACTCTTTCTTATCTACGTTAATGATGCCAGCTCATCTGTTCAACAAGGACGTATCGTCCAGTATGGAGATGACACGACTCTCTCTCTCTCTCTCAACGCAAATTCAATCGAAGAACTCGAAAATGTAACATTCATTGAGCTCAACAACACAGTTCAACACTTTAATGAGCTTAGTCTCAAAACCAATTCAACAAAGTCAAATTTCATCCAATTCTGCTTGCGAATCACAAACGCAGACAAAAGTCCGACAGTAATGTTAGACGATACTGAGATTGAAGAAGTCTACACAACAAAATTCCTTGGAATACACCGTGATCGAGGGTTGACTTGGGACTGTCACGTAGACCACGTTTGCTCAAAACTATCCTCAGGAATATATGTTTTGAGAAAACTATCCGAGTATTGCCCGACCCAGATATTGATGACGGCATACTATGGAGTAATCTACCTACACATATCCTACGGATTAACGTTGTGGGAAGGTTGCGTAAACTCAAATTTCTCAAGAATCGTCATTCTTAAAAAAAGCGATCAAAATAATTGCCGTATTTCGTAGTAGAGAGTCGTGTAGGCAAGGTTTCAAAGACCAAAACTGTTGACATTGCCCTGCCTCTATATTTTAGAGACCTGTCTTTTTTTAATCTAAATGTAATGCCGTAAGAGGTAGTGATATACACTCTTATGTAAATAGAGGCAGAAACAACTATCGAACTGGGGCACACAGGACGGTACTGTTTGAACGTTTGCCTTCCCAGGCAGGAGTTCTCTTTCTCAACAGATTACAAAATTCGATAAAAAATGCCCCAATGCCGAACGCATTTAAAGCTCGTCTGAAATCAACTTTAGACGCAAACGCTTTTTACAACATGGACGAGTTTATGACATTTAATTCGGAGACCCTCGATTGGCAGACTGACTAGGGGCTAGAGTTGGACAATTCGAATTTCGAAAATTTCCTGTAAAAATGTCTTATGGAATAAAATATTTATTATAATTATTATTACAACCGTACAAGTAATTGCAAGAATTACCCACACCCGCACTCAGTTCTGTTCCCTCACTGTGATAGTGACATATCTCTTACACTCCTGTACAAGTAATTGCAAGAATCTCCACATCCGCACTCAGTTCTGTTCCCTTACTGTGATAGTGACATATCTCTTACACTCCTGTATAAGTAATTGCAAGAATCTCCACATCCGCACTCAGTTCTGTTCCCTTACTGTGATAGTGACATATCTCTTACACTCCTGTACAAGTAATTGCAAGAATCTCCACATCCGCACTCAGTTCAGTTCCCTCACTGTGATAGAGACATATCTCTTACACTCCTGTACAAGTAATTGCAAGAATCTCCACATCCGCACTCAGTTCTGTTCCCTTACTGTGATAGTGAAATATCTCTTACACTCCTGTATAAGTAATTGCAAGAATCTCCACATCCGCACTCAGTTCTGTTCCCTTACTGTGATAGTGACATATCTCTTACACTCCTGTACAAGTAATTGAAAAAATCTCCACATCCGCACTCAGTTCAGTTCCCTCACTGTGATAGTGACATATCTCTTACACTCCTGTACAAGTAATTGCAAGAATCTCCACATCCGCACTCAGTTCAGTTCCCTCACTGTGATAGTGACATATCTCTTACACTCCTGTACAAGTAATTGCAAGAATCTCCACATCCGCACTCAGTTCTGTTCCCTTACTGTGATAGAGTCATATATTTTACACTCCTGTACAAGTAATTGCAAGAATCTCCACATCCGCACTCAGTTCTGTTCCCTTACTGTGATAGAGTCATATCTTTTACACTCCTGTACAAGTAATTTAAAAAGTTCCATGTACGTAACTATGTACATGTATTAACTGAGTTTGGTTTTTGAGGGAATATATAATAAATAAAATAATAGTGACAATCGCGAGTTATTTTTGATGACATTTATAAAAGGTATGAGTAAGATTGGGAAGTAGCTTACTTAAGTTAATCAATCAAACCCTGCTACAGATTACAGACAGGACTTTTAAAACGTCCTCAATATGTTTGGGAATTCGGTCGAATCATATCAGCGGCTTTGGGCTGTGAGACAAATGATTTTAATTTAAATAAAGTTAGATTTTTAATTGGGTATATCAAAACCTTCACATGAGTAATTCGAACATAAAATTAGGATTAATATTCACTGATGTATTAGGGTGTGAACCTGTTTGTCAATTATATATGTAATTATACTATTTAAACAGCATTTTCTTCGAAAACAAATTTTTTCAGAATTGTATTAACAAATGCCGACTTTAATTATTTATTTAGTTCAAAATAATAAATTATGAAATGAAAAACAAGAAACAATGGATGTACAGTATCTGAAAAATTACTCATTTTTTTAACTAGATAGACAAAGTTTTAACTCTCTAGGGTTTCAATGACTAGTTTCAGATGCACATAATTTAAATAAATGTAGAATTTCCTTAAGGTACTGTCGTGCAATACAAACAACTGCACAAGGAAATTGGGCTATATATAAGCATCATTTATAGGTGCTACCTGTGTATTTAAGGTAATAGTTGTTACAAGAACAAAACGCTCCGTATATAAATGAGCCATTTGTGCTTTAAAATGTCATGTACTTTGTTTACTACACGTTCATCCCATTTGGAAACCTTTCGTAAGCCAATAATTTTACCGTAAAACAATTTTAACTTCACATACGTTATTAATTATAAAATGACGTACATAGCTTACAATTTCATACGGCTGTTGTAAGACGCTTAATGTGTATTACGTGTTTTAACACGTTTCGTTTAAATAGCATACTAAGTAATAATAATTTCTGTTAATTATAGTCCTGTAGCCGACAACAAATTTGCATTGTATAAACATACAATTTGATTCGTCTTGAATCCCGTAAAAACATCTCCCTAAGAAAGAAAGCTGTAATCAGCAGGAGTAGTTTAGAGGTCAAGACGGAAGGGTATAATTAAGTTTGCAAATCTAAAATAATACATTTTTAACTGTCGCCTCCTAGAATATTATTGTTAAGAACTGATCCCACACCCAGCAACTCCGTAGGTGCCTATGTTATTTGGTAAGTTAGCTTGAGAATGCTACTTAAAAGATTTATAAGTTTCCTATTTTTATTCTAATTACACCCACGTAAGGTGCGCGAATGACGGTGGGATAGCGTGGGAGAGATCGCGGTTGCATTATATAAATCTGTAGCCGCCGTATTGTATACATGTCATCCTCTGCACAATTTCCTGCTCCATAACTCTTGTTTCTTGTCCAAACAAACTAAGATCGTTCCCTATATCCATAAGTTCGTATCCATAAGTCCTACTGACTCAGTACAAGCGCGGACAAAAAAAATGTCGGTGTTTACTGGGAACCTCCTCGCTCCCGGCATCCCTGCCGACGCTTCAGCAGGAAGTTAGCCACTGATTTAATAGGAAAATCTCATTTATTTTCCGTTTCAATAAAAGTAATTAGTGCTTTTGACGGTTTGACGCAAGCGTCCCTTTCCTAGTCACGTGTATGAATATACAATTTACATACATTATACTAAAACATATTACAACGAATAATCGTAGTAATATCGTATTTTTAAAGACAATGATATATAATAGAACAAATAAACTTTGGAATAAAGAACTATAACATGTAAATCATACAACAAAAACATTTAATATTTCACAAAATGACCGTCATCTACAAGTGTGTATATTGGGTGAAATATACTCATTCTGTTTCATAATAGGAACATTACAAAAAATGACAATATGTGATATTTACCTGACCGTGAATCAATATAATATAAATATTACTCATACCTGTGACGATAATGATTTAGTATGACCTCACACAGTTTAAATTCTTTGATTTTTTCGAATATTTCTGTTTCCTTATCACGTATTTGTACGATGATTTGTTATATTTAGGTGAGGTTTCTTACGCCAAATTCAAGTAATAATAAAAACAATTACATATTTGTATATGCGAACAGGAAACCGACAATTGAAGCAATATTACCATTCTAAAATTTATTGTTTTCCTACAAATATATACACACTACACCAACAATAAAAGTAACAAATCTGTGTTACTAATTAGTGAATAAAAAAGTGTAATAGTTTGGAGTCTGTTTACAGGAATAACTTAAAAAGGGTAAATTGTATCTACATGTTATAAACAAAGTTTTTATAACATTTATATACAACGCCCTTACTTTATTCCTGTAAACAGATTTTAAACGAAAGCCATTTTGCTTCTTGACTTTTGAAATTACTCACTATTCATTTTGCAGAGTTTCCAAATAGTTATAAAACTTACAGGCCTAATAGTTTTGAACAAAAAACTAATCATACGTTTTACTTCTTCGATACAATTCATATTATTTTAAAATAAAAAAAATTTATTATATTTTTGTGTGACATTTTTTATAATTTTTATTAAATAAACAATATTAGCATAAAGAAATAGCACTAGATGAGTAAAAAATGAGTTTTAAGTCATTTGAATTTAATGTACAGACGATTAGATACATTTATTTGTTACAATGATAATATAATCCATACCACTTTACTATGGTAGCTCACAGTTCATCACATGTTATAATTTTGCATACTGTAAGCGTCAATAGTGATGGTGGAAAATTAAATTACTCCAAGGAATGCTTCATCAGTCTGCTAAGGAATGCTGTTAGACTACGTCTTGATTATTAATGCTGCTGGCAGCTCGAGTAGGGGGCGAAAATAAAATTATTTGAACTAATACAAATTACAAAGTAAACATGGTATTAGTGCTGTATATAATATTGTAATAATAATAATAATATATATATATATATATATATATATATATATATATATATATATATAATATATATAGAGAGAGAGAGAGAGAGAGAGAGAGAGAGAGAGAGAGACAATTTGACAATTTCTTTATTTCCCCTGCCCTGATTCGGTCCATTGTTCCGCTCTTCCATCAGGACAGGCATAACATTTACAACTCATTAACAAATTGAGTAGTGGCGAAGGCTAACAGAGTTAAAACAAAAACACAAAACTGCACAAAAAAAAACTAATAACTACAACTAAAAAATGTTATAATATAGTAATAAAAGAATAAGACAGATAGAACGAAAGACAATCGTAAAGAAAGAATATCTTTACATTACCCTAGCAAAAGAGAAATTGTGGTCAGCCTACTAAGTGATAGGCTTCTAAGACGCTCAGCAAATTTCCATGGTTGAACAGGCAACATCATTATTGTCTCGTAGAAATAAAGTTTCATGCGAAATTTTAAGTCAACATGAAATCTTTCTCTAGATATCTTTGTTAATTTAACTGGGTTTCACATCACTGATAAGATAATAAAAGTCTACATATCAAGCCACCATAAAATTACATTGAATGTGTTGAGTGAATTAAAATACATATGTTGATGTGTCACGTGTTACAATATCTTATCCATACTCTGAGTTCGTTTACACATTTTTCTATTCCGCCAATTTTTCGTTACCACGGAGGTTACCCATAAGATCAGTGTAAAAATATCCGCGAACGATCAGACAAATCCCATGCAGTAACATGCACCATCATCGAACTCAATGTCCTTCATCTAGAAATAAGTTTCATGTACAATTTCAAGTCTATAGATCAGTTCGTTTTCGAGATATCGTGCGGACAAACAGACAGAACTGAAATGTTTTCCAGCCCCACGAGTGATAGGCTTCGCTAACGCTCAAAGAATTACCAACTATAAAGTAAAGCACAGCTAAATCCAAATGATAAAGAATAATATATTAAAGCTAAACCAGAGTAATGAACACTAGCTTTTGTTCATACATGTACCAAAATCCCAAATTTAAAGCGAGTTAAAAAGAACTACAATATAGTAGCATTTATTTTAGATGGATCTTGAGTTAACCAAAATAAACAACTTCGGGGACGACTGTCGTCCTAGTTCAACGAACAGACGGTCCATTTACGGCGCAACACATGTATCCGACACGTACAGTACTTTAACAGTTGGTTATATTTGTTCTCAATAACGTCTTCTTTGGTTTAGTCTTTATTGTTGTTGTTTCCTCATTTATTGTTAATTCTTTTTCGCAAACATAGAACTAATGCAATTAAGAAATATCTGTTTAGTTGTTTATTTAGCTCATGTTGAAATCACATAGTATTACAATATTTAATGGAGAAGTTCAACAATCAGAGTAGAAAACCTATATTTAAGCATATATCTGGATTGTCAGAAAAACTGATCAAGTCCCGGAAAATAACTGTATTACACCCAATTATAGGTAATAAATAGTACTTATAATAATTATAAATGCATATTTTAGTGAATGATCTACTTCTATACAGAATTCTACAATGTTTAGTACATTCGCTATGTTTGATGACTGATATATTAAAATTTTATTTACTGACATTTTGATTCCTAATTTGAACGTCATTTAACATATTGTAGTTTTTAAAAAAATATAATATATTTGTTTATACTACTTGTAAGACAACTGTGATCATGGCATTAACTACCAAAACACGTGTCTGTGACTAAAAATGATTAACATTTCATGTTTTTAATGTTAATATAATATTTATATATAAATAAAAAAAAAGCAAAACCAATAAAGGGAAATTATTTGGAGCCACTTCCTAGGGGAAAAATACCTACGATTGGGTTTCAAAATACGTTTCCTTATATTCTCAATTAATCGCGTCTGTATATCTATAATTTTAAATGTACATGTATTCACTATTAATGAGGAATAAACTCAATTTTTACATTAGGTAACTTCCAAAAAACTACACACACTAAGTGTTATATTTTTAAATTATAAACTAAAGTAAAATATAATGAAGTACGAAAGGAGTAACAGTAACATTTTAATTGAAAAAAGCATTATTTTACATACTTTACACTTTACCGTAAAAGAAGATAACAAACTAGCAGAGCACGGAATTAGTTCACTGCATTCTATAGAGAGCCAATAATAGCAAGGAGTAAGTCTGGAGGGTTCTATAGTGGAGTTGTGGAGGTGGAAGTGGAGGGATGATGGAGAGAGCAGCAAGTAGTGACACATCAAGACCTACAATCGTCTCTCGACATCTCATTTTCTCAGACTCCCCGCCACGTGGTATTGCTCCTTCCCACATACAACAATAGCAAGGAGTAAGTCTGGATGCCTCACTAGTGCAGGTGTGGAGGTGTAGGTGGAGAGATGAGAGAGAGAGAGAGAGAGAGAGCAAGAAGTGACGCATCAAGACCTACAATCGTCTTTAGACATCTTATTTCCTCAGACACCTCGCCACGTGTTATTGCTTCTTCTCGCCCACATTGGCTTGCGATACGGTGAAATACTTCTAAAGCGACTCGAAACACCTGATAAATAGAAGTGTACAGCTTAATTTTTACTAAATAGAAAGTTATTCCAGATTAAATTTATTAGTAAAAAGGATACGAGTACAGTTTCTGCTATCTCTCATCCTCTTCTCTTTTTCAGTCTTTGCGAGTATATCACATGCAAATTTACTCTCATCCTTTCGTATGAGTAATCACACAATGAGTCTTTCATTCCTTTAAAACATTTAAATTTTAAGTTTACCCTATATTTTGGAGGAGAGGGAAGTAATCCACTTGTGATATTATTCATTTCATCTAAGAAGGAAATTCTCGAACTCAAAATGAATATGGTGGAGGAAGGGGGCACTCGGTATATGCTACTTGAAATTTTTCGGACATTTCCAACATTCATAAAAAATGTATATGGCAATTAACAGTACTTTCCTAAATACTAAAGAACATCAAACATTATTCTGTAACAGAACACTGAATATTCAGGAAGAAATTTGGAATACATACATAGTTTATACTAGTCTCACTATGCATAATGATTCTACTGAAAACTACAAATAATTAATTTAAAATAAAACTTTTATTACTAAACACATAACAGTAGTTACGGTTTGGGAGATAAGACTGCAGTTCTACGACGCGACGTTATTTTCGATGTTGTAAAGATACTTGAGATCTTCCAAGTCAATTATAAAAAAATAATTAGTCGTGTTTTGGAAATGACGCTGCAAAACCACTACGTTACAATCAATATTACTCATATCTTTATGAACCTTTTGGAACCGATTATACGAAAAACGGGGTCTGATTTGGAAGATAACGTTTTAGTGCTAATCGTTACAGGCGATAGTGTAACAATTTCTGTGAGAACATTAAATCCAATTGAAACAAAAATAAGAAGCCAGGGTTGGGAGTTAAGTTGCAGTGCAACGACGTTATAAGCGATGTAAAGACATTGTAATCCTATTCAAACCAATTATAACAACAAAAAGGTGTTTGGTTTGGAAGGTAAAGCTGCAGTGCTGCGACGTTACAAGAGAGCTTGTAAAGATCTTTGAGATTCTCTCAAAGCCAATTATTACACAATAAGGAGTCTGGTTTTTGGGAGATAAGGCTGCGGTGCGACGAGAGGATAGGGTAATTAACAAAGAGAGACTGGTAGTCGTCTTTATCTTATGTTTCAAAAGGCTTTTAATTACTAAATCTAAATAAGGAACATAAATGAAAAAATGATAAATTTTACATAGATTTGTATAGTGATAATATTAAAAATAAATTATAAAAACACTGTTATATATAAAACGTACTAATACAAAGGGATATATTACCTTGGAACATTAAAACGCCATATAATTTAAGATAGCAAAATAAGTAATTAATTATTCAGTAAAATTTTCATAAACTTTCGAGTATTACGTTGATTGCATTGGGTTGTGTAACACTGTATTTGATACTTAAAGAAACCTGTAGCTTTAGAAATTAAACACGCGTAAAACCTCACAACATGAGTAGCGAATAATTCATAATGTGGAAATTTAATTGTATTATAAAACCTGTATGATCAAAATTTTGCAGTCTATCTATCCTTCAAAGACCGCATCTACACACGATTAATAAAAAATAAACCGTTAATACGTCTTATTTGTATTGTCTGAAGTAAAAAATAAAATATTTATAAAACACAATCACGAGTAATTTCAGTACTACTGGAGCGGTCTGTTAGTGAACAAGCTTTGGATAAACTATAAACTCGACATTGATCTGAACTGTCGCAGTTACAGAGATCTGTGAAGGGGTTATCACGTCTGATCGTACACGCCAATAAGTACAATCCTTTGAGCTAAATCACATTGAACTGGTTTTTCTAAATAACTTCTTTCTTTGGTTCTCTCTTAAACTTCCTTTGTGCAGCTTTGTGTTTATTAGTGTAATAGTAGTACTTGATGAAAATTGAAATAGTTGCTTTTACTTTGAGAGGCGACAACAGCACACGTACACGCCTTAGTAACTCAGTTTTAATTAAACAGAACAGCCATTGTAAAACAATCCAAAACTACTTCCTTTAATTTTTACACCTAGGTAACTCAAAGAAACGATTTCAGTTTGTTTCCCATGTGAGCGGTACAAGCATTTTCTCGTAGATTAAAAATGCCTTTTAATATAGGGAATTGTTCGTTATAAAATATCCGTTATATAATCTCCCAGTTAATAGCGATAGTATAATTGTGTTGGGAACTTTGGTTGGTGCAGACTAAGCCTGTGTTGTCGCGTGTGTTGCAATGAGGCCGATGGATGAGTATGAAATAAATGTTTATTTGCTTAGCTATTTATTTATTTCTGCCGATACTAATAAAGCAATTGTATTAAGGATAAACTGTGTTCAGTATTTCGGCTTATTTATTAGATTAATGGACATTTATAAATACATGGTAAATTTAAAGTAAAGTAAAGATGTATTTTATTACCAGGCAAAGTAAGGACTAAGAAGCCCTCTTTAACACTTAACCTGGGGACCAACGGCTTCCGAACCACCTTTAGTACCTTTTACTTCATTTAGTACTTGTTTATTTTTATAGTAATTTAATTAATATGTCTCTACTATTCGAGGTAAAAATGTACGGTTATTTCCAGTAGACTATTAGACTTTTTGCATTTATAATTAATAATTGTGTTTAATATGGTTTAATATCAGTTTAAAGTAAAGGAAAAGCCATGCAGTTGTAACTGTATATTAATAAAAAAGTTCATTCCATTTCTCGTGAAGACTTCATCTCGAAAGAGGCCCGGGTTACTACCCGGTACTGCCAACATAATAACGACAAAATACTGCCGTCACGACGTACATCTGCATAAGAAATCGCAAGCTTTTTATTTGACTAGTAACTTACATTTTAATTTTTGGCTTTCACAGCATTACAGTGAAGTCTCCACATATCCTAAAACTTCACTAATGACTTAATGACTTCAACCTGGGTGTATTTCCCTCTGTTTTTTAACCCAGTCAGGTCTAACGGTATTGATAAATAGTAACAATGAAACAATGCAAAGAAATATAATTAATATAGAAATGTAATAAAAAAAATCCAATTAAAGAATCGAAATGTACCCTAAAAAGCTATTGCGATTATTTAAAATATATACATTAAGATAATAAGATACACTTTATCAATACGACTTTATGTATAAGGATTTTACCCTACATGAATTCATTATGAATTGAATAGGTTTCAGACGTAAAACATAAAGTTATCATGCTTTAATCCTACGGATGGTGTATAACTCATAAGAGAAATCGAATAAGTGGCCTTACTAGATACATTAACACTGTGTACTCGTGCATACTGCCTAAACCTACGTACCTTCCTGTACCTTGTCTGTTGCAATGGACACAAGAAAGCTCGAGGGCGAGAAGTGTGTACTGTACGGAATGGTGAGCAAAAACATTTGTAAAATAACAACTCGCGTTGCTTTTGAAATTCCACAGTAACACGGGAATATTCAATGTTAAAAGATCACGGCATGAGGTCACTGGACTTTCAGGAGGGAAGTTAAAACGTCATTTGATAGCGAATTCGTGATATCCGTTCCCCAGAGCGGGGAAGCATGACTTGGTAATGAGGAAGAACAGACGAAATGCCCGAGTCTCGGGAGACAATGCAAGATTACTCCCACACTCCGACCGTCCCTGTGGGGCTGTGGGCCGCTACACCGCCTCTTACTGCCTCTCCTCGGTCGTTTGTAAATGTTCTTTCATGATCTACTTAATATATACAACAATATATATATATATATATATATATATATATATATATATATATATATGAAAACAATAATATAATCGTAAAGAATTTAACGAAAGAAACTGAAATCATCAGTACATTGTTAGTAAATAAATTGTTTTCTTTCCACAAAGATTCATTTAAACATGGGCACAGATAATTGCTGTTGACTCCCCCAGTTACATCTCAATCATTCATCAATTGTATGAAACAAAATAAATGGGATGCCATCAGCCACTCGTGGAACAAACTCAGCGTTAAAACAGACAGCTCCTTGTAAGAAGACTTTCAAAAAATGGGGTTTTTAAGATATATTACTTATTGAAAGGGAACGAGAGTAATAATTTATATTTGACCACTGACTATTGTTAATTTAAAACCCACACCTTTTTAATGTGATGCCATGACTTGGATACAACTTATAGACAGATTTGGCACAACGGAATATTTCTTAACATTATGGATGTTATTTGTAGTCATTATGTCAAAATCCACAACTCCGAAACTCGTTCAATGCTCCCTGTCATATTTCATGGAGTCTTAAGAATCACCAGGAACACTGAAGACCATTGAAATAAATTTATTTATTAGTATTATATCCTAATCCGATGCCACAGGTCATGTTCCATAGGATCTCCAACTAAAAACAATAACAGGAAACGTAGAGAATTCACCAACATTTGTAATTACACACTTGTAAGTCATCTCTCTAAATCCCCAATATTTTACAATTATTAGGGAATTATCGAAAGACAGTCAGCAATATCGGAAAAGTTTACAGTAATAAGCAGCTGAAATGACAGCGAACTTGTTTGTTTTAAGGTGATTTGCCGAGTATACAACTTTGTAACGGATCAATGCGCTGTTATTCCTGTGTTTTACAGCTTTTATTGGAAGTTTATATCACTCGAAACTTAGAGAGAATCTTTAAACATTCAAAAGTTCAGTCACTAGAAACGGTTTATTTAATGCTGTAATTACAAATGAAAACTTTACAATGTTTAATGTCAAATTTGATTGTTTATTACAAAATTACACTATAAATTCTAAAAAAAACTAAAGTGAAAACTGACAAGTCACTAGCTCTCATTAGGTATGTAGATAACCTCCCATGCACACGCGTTCTTTGATAGAATCATTGCTCCTGGGTTACAAACTTGGATTAACTTGTACCCTAATAGATCGCTTAACCTACTTAGATATACAGTACTATATGTGCACAGGAATGCGACTACTGCAGCTATGTGAATATGGTATATTTTATAACAGAAAGAGTTTACAAAAAGTAAACCATTGATGTTTGGCTACCTACTGATACATACATTTATATTAGCAGGCACTAAATTACACGGTGTCTTAAAGGAAATATGTGGGACGCACAGAAAGAAGTAGGTTGCACTTCCACCTTCCTACCCACAATATTGAAAAACTAAATTAGATACTATAACACAAAATAATTCAATATAGTACTTATAATATTTAATAGTTTTAAATAAGAAAATAAAAAATCATTGTTTTATTGTATAGATTAAAATTTTATATATATATATATATATATATATATATATATATATATATATATATGATGCTTGTAAGCTGCACATTCTTTTATCTTGAAAAGTGTATTGTAAAGATTAAAAGGTTTTTCTTTTTATTATTGGCTGAGATTTAGGAAAAATTGTCAACCAAGGGACTGCAATAATTTATTTCTGTACGTCTGTCTATCTGTCTGTCCACAAGGTATCTCGAGAATGGAATTAACAAAACGACTTGAATATTGCATGAAGTTTCACTTCTATATAAGCACCAACGATTCAATGATTCATCTCCCTAAGGTTAAGTGTTAGTGAACATTTTTACATTGTTCTTAAGAGCACCCATTTTGACAATGACAAAATTGCAAAATACATAAATTTTTGAATAAACTCGCAAAAGTAAGATAGTTTATCATATGACTCGGGTAAAGTACGAGCTATAGACTTGAAATGTCGCATGCAGCTTCATGCGGTGAGGCATACTCCATATATGTACAATAGCTTGGAGCTCGTCTCCCTTATTACAATCATAATACTGACTGGACCTAAGCTGTACCATGGGTTTCTCTCTATCACATGGTTGCATCTTAGTTATGTACAGATTATTAATTTCGAGTACGACTACTACTGTAATATGTGTCCCCTGTACGCAATACGTTCTTGTGCAGAGATAGGTGAGTCTTACAGAATATTTGGTAACAGCCTCTTTACTTTTACACTATTTCATGGTTTGGTACACGTAAGTTACTTCCCAGACTTGTTAAACCACATTTAGTACGTAACTTACTTGATGTAAGGCATTTCATAACCATAAATCAATAATAGATAACCATTATAATTTTGTTCATTTAATCGTACAGAACTAAAGATCCACTTATATTACAGATTAAGTGAATTACGCATAACCCTGATAAGACTAGTAACAATTATAAAGTAAGTGATTCATACACAGGATATCTATTTAAACACCTTACATAGTAACTGGCGTCGTTAATATTGGCTCAGGAGGACCTTAAAACTATAATGCTTTGAAATACAAAATCGTTCATCCTTCCACACAACCCCAACACCAAAAATTCCTAAAGGGCAACACGTTTTACAACACCTTATTCTCAAACATCACTAAACTAAAATCCTATTCAAATATAATAAGGGTTTGGATGAAATTAAACCTAATTCATAACCACTTGCTGGCACATTACGTTTGAAGTTTTTAACAGTAAGGTTTTTAAATAAACTTAAAATTTAATAAAAAATAAAGTTTTCAACTTAGTTCTTACATTTTCCTTTGCAAGTCTGCATTTAAAGATTGTAGAATAAGTTGAAGTGTGATTATGACTCATGCATGTCTAAAATATCGAGCATTATGGGTAATTTATTACAAACGGATTGTAAAAAGTAAAACAAAGTAGTATATTATATATATATATATATATATATATATATATATATATATATATATATATATATATATATATATATATATATAATTTGAATAACGGTTTGAAAATTTTGATGACACTAATGTGATTAAACAAAAGAAAGAAGAAAATTAAAATTATACTTGCTAAAAATAAAATTAGTCACATTCCAAAGTAAATTTATTTGGGTAGTAATTGTATGGATGAATGACGAATTAATCTTGCAGCTAGTAAGTGAGAATATTTAAGGCCTATAAGCAAAATCAGTTCTTATTAGATAAGACTGTTCACCAAAATGTATATTTCTTACAAGTTTAATATTGAGTGTTGCTAAGCAAAGAATTTTTTTTCAGCACCTCGATGTGGAGGGGAAGCTTCAAGATAAGCTTAAACCTTGATATATGACTCCGCAGCACATAACCATTAAATCATGTGAATTACGCGTTTTAAGTGAATATTAAAAGTTTCTTTTATCTCAAAGTGAATGCTATTACATGAGCCACTGAACCAGAAAGTCTTATCTCCAACCGGCTACTAAGGTACGTGTTGTACGCACTGAAATAGATCGCGGTCTACGTTTACAATAAAACTTGCAATAAAACTTGTTAGACACTGTTCTTCGACAGTAATCTTTAGCAGAATATTCAATATATTGCGAAAACATGTAAGAGTTACTAACCCACACATATGAATAAATAATAATAGGAATAATAAAATTGGAATGGGGATTGTGTAGATCAACCATAATTTCAAACGAGACAGAGGTTCCAACATAAATTAAAGCTTAGCAAACACAACAGTTGGTTAATTTATTACCTCTTGCGATTTTAATTAAGTACATCTAAGTATGTAGGGCGTATTTACATATACTGTTCTTACATAAATGTTTTCTCACAGTTTATAAAATTAGTTATAGAACATAAGTGCACAACTTATCATGCATTTAATATATAGTGCCTGGAAGCAATTCCCTAGCGAAGCCACACACATTAAGGAGAGTATCTGAGAAATTGTACTCATAGATTAATGTATGAACTCATATAAGCTTAATTATGCAGCTTTGTACTTATCCTAGTGGCAGAACGACAAAATAATTTCATATGTTGTATTTACATACATTACTTACGGATCACGTTAGTTCACATACCTGAAACAAAATATAAATTAATTATTTTTAAACTATTATTTAAAAATATTTTAATATGATAAAATATAACTACAAATATATTATAAAACTGCTTTGTAAATACATTAGGAATACATAACCCATAACAATGACAATTATGTACTTCGAGTTAAATAAAAACCAAATATTTATTTGCAGGTACAGTGTTTGTTTGTAAACCCATCACAATGGGCAAGTAGACAACGAGTTCTCGGCTCCGAATATTAATTAACCTCGATCCGCCTCATAGCTACTTAAGTTCTGATGGCGAGATACTTTTGTTATTAACAAGATTTCACAGCCCACTCTAACAGTGATTTTGACACCGGCTCCGAAACCACATGCAAACATATTCGCTAGAGTTTTATAAGCAAAATGTGTTGGTAGTTATGGCTCGATCAGGGAAAAGATATGTTGCTAGGCATATCTATGTATGAGTATACAAGAGAAGTATAACAATGTTGTTGTGCCTTATTTTTATTGCACAGTTACACTCATACGCATAAACAAAATTATCTTAAATATGTTGCACTCATTGTGACAGAACTCATCTAATAACATTATTACAATTATTTTTGGAACGAATTGGGCTGCTAAATTAGAATAATATTACTTCTTACATCAGATATAGTGTTGTATTACAACAGTTGGATTGGAACAGAATGTAAGCAAACAAGTACTGATGGTGAGCCCAATTTGCAAGCACAGTTCGAAGACCCCGTTGGGAGATTGGATTTCTTGAACTAATCTTTAGAGACAAAACGTGATGGTCTGTGACTCGTGATAGCTCTGATGAAACGGTTGACCCAAATCTCTAAGTACTAATTACACGACAAGTGCATTTGGTAAAACAATTCACACGATACGTTTACTCGGACACTAAGACCATGGAGGATGAATATGTCTCGTTAGAATTATAATGACCACTATTATTACTAAGAAACTTAAACAGCAAAATTGAAAATAGCCTAATAAGATAGTAAATATAATTGGAGACAAATACGTGGATTCAACAATACAATTTTTGAATAAATATACACAAGAAAAACAATAGGAATTCACAATACTTTAACTCAACTCAACCTATAAATAAATTTACAACTAGTATTTATAGCTGTGTCCATATCAGCGATAAATCTCATGGACATAAAACATGTGTTTGTATAGCGAACTCTGGTGGAACATCGTCACGTCCATATCAAAAGATAAACCCTCATACAACTTTTGATTAGTTTGATGCCAAGTTAGGTGTTGTGGTCAGGATCGGCCCAACTTAGTGAAAGAAACTGTGTCGATAATTCCCAAACGTCCTCTACATAGTTTGAAACCATCCATATCTGGATACTATTTCACAATGTCATTACAGCGTTCTCCAAACAAAACAGGTAACTGAACAAATTGCATATTAAATATAACCATAATTAAATTCATAACGATTAAATAAAGTCGAATATTAAATATCAACTTCGCACACTTACCTTTGGCATTCAATTTTTAAGTGGTAAAATTTAGATTATTAAAAACGTGAAGAACAGTTTTTAAAATTTTAGGATCATACTTTCAAGTAAAATTCAGTAAAAAGGTAATTTGCATTGCACTGTATATACGAGACCAAATAATGAAGTCATAGTTTTATGCGCTTTCTTATATTAAGTGTACGTTTAATAGACTTACTTCGGATATATAAAATTAACAATGGCTACAGTAATAATGAAATAAGCTTTAGTAAGTCTAAAGAACATCATTCATGTGCACTTGTTTATTATACAATTCACATGACGGTCGTATAGAGACAGTCGCAGGTTCACACTTGTCTTCACACGTCTCACTCTGCTCGTGAAAAGTATCGTATGTCCCGCAGGGAAGTTAAAGTTTCAAGAATACAGAACTTAGGCCTTATCGTACGTTTCTACGTGCAATATTTAAAAACAACGTACTGTGTTGTTTTTATACTTGAAAATGTTCTTAGTAGTCCACACTCATCATTCATTTTTACTTTTTCTATGAAAAATCAACAATATTTCTTAACATAGTCAAATAAAAATATTGTTTAATTAATTTACGTTCCCTTTCGTAACTGAATGTTTTCGGTGAATGAAACGAAACAGCACTCCGATCGAAATTATCTGCAGTCTGGTTAATTAATAGCAAAAACCAGGTTGGAGCTGTACATCCTAAATGCATGGAAAGTAAGATATTCTACAATTGTAAATAACCTAACAAAATTGCCACTAAAACAGGATAGAACAGGTAGCCGTTGAAAGTGAAAACTGCACTAACATGCCTAATATCAGTTTGGGAGATGTAAAACCAAACGAATCCTGAATATCAATAAAGTTTTTTCCATAATCTCTTTTCATCACATGTTCACTAACCGTTGCTTTCTTACTGTAAAATATCTCTTTTTTGTTATTAAGAAATAAAAACAATCAAAAATGAAGATTTACGAAACAATCTTTTACCAAACATAGGGGGTTTTAAGTATGACCGTGAAAGCATAATGAAGCAGTTAAACACTTTGAATAAAACGCAACACCGGCATTTGTTGTATCATGTAAAACTGTGGTTTAACTATAGTGGAAAAATAAAGGTAAGACTAAAGATAAATGCTGAACCAGGTTAATTTTAATTACTTAAATTAACAAATATTTAAAAATATAGAGGAAAGTTACTATACTTAATACTTAATATACTTCCCATTTTAGCTGAGACACATGGTTTATATGTTTATGTCATTATTAAACGTGCGTTACAACAGTAGTCTACATTATTAATAATTTCCTGTAAGATGTTTACACTCTATGTGTCAAAATGATTGTAAATGAATTTAATAACTTTTATTCTCTTTATTAGTTAATTATATTAGCTTTTATGTTAATAGCCTTTAAACATTTTATTCGTCCCCCATCTTGAAACGTAATATAATAATCTAAAGTTTATTTTTCTGTAAATTTATACTGAAAAAGTAATAAAATATTAAAAAAAAACACATAGATACAGACGGCATTTGTGATCCATGTTTTGTATTAAATTTTATGTTTGATTTAAGGTGTATAAGGATAATGCAAAATATTCCTTGGTGTTTGAATTTACAATATAGTATCCACTCAACTTTGGTAATGAAACTAAATTATATGGTAGAACATAAAACAATCACCTTTCACAAATATTCGAACGATACACCAATGGACACAAACATATAACATGTTGTACAGTCTGACGTATGCAGAAAACACAGATCTGAAGTAAAACTCGTGGCCCTAGAACCAGATTAAGACTCGAGATTAAGTCTAGCAGAGAGCTACAAGTACGGCTCCAGCTCGATGGGCCACTGGTGCTTTAGATAACACGAGAGTAACTGCTAATGAGGTGGCTGGTGCTGAAACACAGCACAGAGGTAATCAGCTTCTTTCCATCCAATCACTTTTGAGAATGTCTTAATCTAGCCTTGTTACTGGTTAACTAGTATCCAGTTATAGTGTGATTGAGTGCGATTTTGTTACAATAAAAAAATACTAATTTTAGAGGATATAAAATAACAATAAATTTATAAAATCATACAATTTGAGTTTTTATTTTCAAAATTTATTTTATATTTTAAGTAATGTTATTTCAAATCTAATTGGAACATAAGATTATTTACTAGTATATTTACACTATCTTAATAAAATTATAAATGCTTTAAGTGTTTTTGTGTTTTAATTTTACAGATAAACTATTATACTGAACAGATTATACTGAAAATTTACATGGACCTATTACTGTCCCTGGTATTAATATAGGCTTATTATTATAAAGTGCCCCGCATTACGTCCTACTGGTCTTTAAAGTAGTGAAAAAACCCATCTTAGTCTCTAAAGCTGTGAAGTAATATTTAAAAGAGCCTGTGAAATCAATAATGAACTGTTCTGTGTAAACAATGTTTTATGACAGCACAATCATATGTTTAATTTATTTAACAGTTTTTAGCAAATACATATTAGACATAAAAGACACAGTTACTATATAACTTGTACTATAAATATAAAGACTGTTGTAAAACCCATATTAGTTATCTTTTAACAGAAGTAGGCATTTAGAGCTGTGTATGTTTTTTTTTTATTTATCGGGAAAGTATGTTTTCTTATTGATCGGGAAAGAGGAAAAATCTACCATGGAACCAAAAATACTAACAACAGAGTAAATTAAAATAGCTATATACGTTTTAACATATTTTCATGATCTTGGTTAAAAGGCAAACTTAACATTAGCGTCGGAAATATAATTCACTCGAACCAGAAGTGTTCATACAGGTGCAGAACCTACGAAATTGCATGCACGGGCGCCGGTAACCGATAGTTTAAAAATTGTTAATATCAATATTATAGAAGCACGGATTTATAACGAAAGACAAACAAACGCTGGAAAACTCACTTAGGTTAACTAGTGCCGGTCAAGAGAACTCGCTATCGTTGGACAAAGCCTCGTCGGTATTAATACTAGGGCTGGCCGTCGTATTGCGCTGTAAACACTTGTTCCAGGAAGAAGTTTTAGTTTTATTTTATTTTTTGATACTACATTTATATGTGTAATAAATATACCATGCATTTTTCTTGGCTACGAAGTTTCTATGGTTTGTTTTCTCCACAATTTAAGTTCGAGTAATGCTAAACAACGGGATTATACAAAGATTGAAAGCATTATTGTTTTATTGAATTATTAGCAGTTTTATTGTGGAAGAATTGTCCAAAAAGTTCAACTCTAGTTACTTTATACTCGACTTCAACAAGACTAGGTTACAAAAAATGTGGTTACTGATCACCAATAGAGATGGTAACAACAATCTCATTAAAAGGGCGTAATGTGCCCGGTCAGCCTAACGAGCTGCAGACCTTGTTTTCTGCTATCCAACAAACATCCGAACCTACAGCTTAGCCAACAGCAAAACCTTTCAAATAAAAAGTCTTGCCCTTAGACTTTTTACTAAGGAGTTTATAGACTTGAAAATGGTCTATTCTAAAGGAAAAAACTTAAATTTGTTAATATAGTAAAAGGAAAGGAACAGGACACACACACACACACACACACACACACACACACACACACACACACACACACACACACACACACATTGTTATTTTTGTTAATTCCATCCAAGTAAAAATATACAGGTGTTCCAAATTTTACGCACACCCAAGTGATTTTGGAAACTAAAAGAGATACAGCAAGGATTCAAAGGACAAAGTGGTGCGTAATAACAAGAATAACAAAGTAGTGTGGTAAAGTTAATTATTAGTTGCGTCTTAAAACTCTCATTGTGGCCACAAATTTCAAATTGTAACAATTCTTTTATTAGTATTTATATTGAAAGTTTTTATGTTTTTCCAGTTTTTAAATATTATAATTAAAAAATTAAATATTATAATTAAAAAATAGTCAAGGCCAGCGAGCTGGAGGTGTAGGGTACGAGTCGCACTTTATAATGCAACTACCTATTTCTTTATTTTATCACGAGAAAGATTAAAAAATGTTCAAGGCCAGTAAGCTTGAGGTATAGGGTTTGAGTCACACTTTATAATACTTATAATTCTGAAAAATCTATTATTTTTAAATCACCGCAAAATCTACTTTCTAATCTACTTTTTAAGTATAAATGAGCCGTTGCATTTAGAAACATTTACTCAAACAGCTCACTTCCTGCTTGCTGGTCTAGAAAAACTTTTAATTATAATATTTAGAAACTAGAAGAAATGTTGTGAAGATTTTATGTAAAAAAGTTTTAACGTAGGTACTAATAAGACAGTTGAGACAAATTTTACCTAATAAGCTTTTTGAGCGCAGCGACCTATAATCAATTTAACTTCGTTAATTTGTAGGTGATGAGATTACGAATAACCTTTTCAATTTAATCTTTGCTGCTATAGTTTTCAAGATCTCTTCAGTGTGCAAAATATGTGGAACACACTGTATATGTTCGCCTTTAAAGTTTTATGAAGTAATTTAAACCCCTTAAATAAGCATGTATTTAATGCAATAATTATTATTTTGCAGTCTTAATATTAAAATGAACTGTTTTTAGAATTTTATGGGGAAGTAAGTTATCTACCTCTTTTTATGGGTCGAACATAATATATTACATTAAAATGATTGGCTGGATCTAGTTAAACCGTAGACACTATAAATACATTTTAAATCAATTTATTTCTGATACTAAATTTTACTACTAAGTAAGTTTAAATTTATCAGTTCCCCTACTAGTGTTACATAGTCTCGAAGTAGAGATTGCGAATTCTGGTGTCAAAAGCTGGATTGCACTCTATAACTACAAAATATTGTTTTTCCTAAAATCAGTACAGGATTTACGATGTACATCAAACGTCAACTACGCTAGTTTTTTTAATCTAAATTGGGGAGCCAAGAATAGCAATCGATAATTGTTTCTCAATAAAATGTTTTGAACTTGATAAATGTAAGACAACCAAATGGGAATTATAAGTAATACTTTTATCACTGTCAGCGATCTATATAATGAGAATGGAAGTAGGAATTTTCAGCCACATAGCCCATCTGGATGATACAATCACAGCTGAATCTGTTTTTATATTAATTTGGCCTGTGCCTGAGGGTTGATTTTACGTGATTAACGTCACAAATAATATATTAGAAAAAAACTATCCATCGGTTTTCTTAAGGCTTTCGATGCACCCAAATTTCACCCTCACCAACACTATCACGGGTTACAATCGATCGATTTCTATGTTAAGGGAAATTCCAATACCGATTTCGGGAAAACTAATTTGTGACCTTACACATTGCAAATCGGCTCTTGGTTCCAACAAAAAAGAGAATTAGATTTAGTGTTATAAAAGGAAATATTCTCAAATATTTTAAAATGTTTTTTAGATAGTAAATCTGAAAGGGTACATGTTTTATGTAACCCATAAAGAACATAACTTCTTTTAACAAGTAGATAAACACATTTGCGAAACACAAAGGTAATGTAAAATAACGGTGAATGAAATCACAATAGCTCTTGTCGCTATTTATGTACAATCAAACATGGATGCAAATGAAGTTCTGCTGTACTCAATTATAAACTGTGTCAGTTCCACACGTGGCGAACGCACCTGCACCGCTCTAAAACCAGCTGATTGGTAACTTACCGTAATTAAAGTTTATCGAAATTATTAACACAGCTGCGACTGGAGTTTAAAAGCTGTTAACTGGGTCATAAGTTTATGAACACTATTGGAGTCGTTTTACCGAATTCTGGAGGTTGGGTATAAGCTTACCAGAATATTTGTATTTATTTACTTGGTTAATTTGTTTACATACAATTATTCGTACTACTCAGAGTCAACTTGGACTATTATTAAAATATAAAACAAAAACTCTTTCATAAATGAACCATGAAATTTTGAATTCTAACGACATCTCTAAGAGTCTCAATTTTTCCCTTGAGATTGACAGTAGTAGTTTACATAAATAGATGAATATTGTATTGACATCAAACATAAGGAGAATTTAAATTGTTTATAATCTAGGGGACAAATCTTTAGTACCAGAAATCTAAAACAAATACTTTTTGAAGGAGGACGCTTTTTCGAAAACCCTCAATATTTGTAAGTTGTTTTTCATTTCTCGCTTAGAAGGTAAGAAGTAAATTAACAAGTTTACTTTGTGAACTACAGACTAAGGAAGTCTCAGAGAGGCTTGAAGCTCAGGAAATACCGTGGCGCGACTTGTTGTATTTGCTTAAAACGAAAACAAATTTTAGTGAGTTACTCGAATAATATAAGTATGCCTGAACCGATTGCTCATACCCGAAAGCTTTGACTTATAACTGGCACTTGTGTAATACGATCTATAAATATCCGAAAACGCAGGTTAATAGTGTTAAATTTAACAATTAACTTGACTCTGACGGTTTGTCAAAACTATTAAAACCAAACATTTGAAATTTCGTTTCTCATATTTTATACACGACGTTACGTGTTGTTCCATAACAGATTTAAAAGATTTTCGAATTTTATTTACTGTTTTCAAGGAATATTTCCACAAAGATATAATGTATCGCATATATGATCCATGATTATCTCGAGTGGATACACTCTCCTGTAGAGTTCTATACTGCTGGAGAGATTGGTATCTGGAGAGAAATAGATCAACGTTATAAATATTAGCGTAAGTCATACTACACCGTTTGTATGTTAATCAGAAATTAATGAAGTTACAACTGAATTACAAAGTTTAATTGTACCGGTTAAGTTTTATTTACAACTTTAAAACCTCTCACAGCGATACCAAATCAATACAATAGTAAATTGAATTGAATATAACCAACTAAAATAATTAGAACAAATAATTAAAAACTACATCAAAATACGATAATAAGTGTTAAAACAATTAAGACAAAGAAGCCCTCTCTAATACTTAACCTGGGGACCAAAAGCTCACAGGTGACTTGCGAACCATCACCAACGGCCGGGCAGGCAGAACGATTTCTACGACAGGATTGTTCAGCGGTCACTTTTCTAACCAACGTCCACGCTCTACATAGCTTGTTGATTAAGTTATTTTGCTATAACCACCGTACTTTCTACACTGAGCCCTTGGGGAAATTAGTAAATTTAGCTCGCATGACTGATGTTAGCACAAGTTAATATTTCAGAACATGTGGCGAGAATATTTGACTATATTAGTGGTCTCTTTAACAACCACAATGTAATTAATAACAACCTACATTAATGATGGTACTGTAATTCTATGTGGGCTGGCTCATGTTGATAGAGCCAATCATAGCTGTGTACAGAGATAAACAGTTATGAGATACTGCTTCTAAAATATCTCTGAGACATTTATTTCAATATTTACGAATTACAAAATTTACTTAATTAAAAAAACAGAACTTTATTTCTTATTAATTTTTATTTAACAGAGTACATCTATAAACAAATATAACAATATTTTATTTATAAAATGTTTGCGAGGAAAAAAACAGTGCATTTTGCACTATCTTGGTCGTACAGCATTCATGTTTTTATACTATGAGCATTCCACAATTTTAAATTGGGAGGCAAGTAATAATACTACTGAACACTCTTGACCTCCTTCAGCGACGATGTTACAATTCCTCAGAGACACTCTAGAGCCCACATGACAAGCGTCTATGTGATTGCCAGCGTTAATTAGATTAATACTCATTACTGTGTTCAGTGCTCAGTAAAACGGAGGAATAACATTTAAAAATTATTTTATATTTGATCGAAATCCTGAAATGCATTTCTAAAAATTCGGATTCTATTTATCTGTTTTTAAACTACAAAATCTACTCGAAATTAAAATACGTTGGAATACAAATTTGATTTTTTACCCCAAAAATGAATTAGAATAAAACAGTAAAGAAATATAAAGTATTGCATTTTTAGTAAGTAATCAATATCGACATTGATTAAATTGTATAGTAAATCACATTTTCGATTATTAAATGTGTTTTGTTATACCTACTTAAATTGTGCGATTTCACTAAAAACTCTGTATGGCATAATTCTCAACCATTTCCTAAATAAAACTGTACGATATTGTTGAGTAAAAGCATGTGTTATCGATATTCAAAGTTGGAATTGATGTTACATGCGAGTCAGAACTATCGGCACCTAACATTTGGTAAACAAGGTATTAGAAGGCTGTAACCCTCCATATCGCTATCGTACTCTGGTAATTCCGCCAGAAATATCGCTGGCAGACATCCAAGATCAAGGTCGGTGGCTCCACATAATTTATGCCGATATTATTACGCCTCTCCACACTAAGCGAAATGAGAATACCACTTTTACTGCCACACCATAAGCAATTCAAGTTAGCCTAAAATCTCTGGGTACGTTGTCTGTCTTCAACAGTAAAGCATACAATTGGTCCGGCATGCGACATAATTCAGTGCTGCGAAACTATTTATTACAGTTCTTACAAATAAAACTGTAAAAATGGAAAACGTAGTATATCTATATTATCTTAATCATATTACAATCAAATCTTTATTGCTTATTAATTAATAAGAGTAATAAATAGGTGGTAAAGATGACAAAAACAAATTATTTAATGATTTGTTTCTTCCTGTAACATACAGGGAATCTATATTTGGAATAGTTAACGACAAAAAAAGACAAATTCTTTATTTAAGTCTATTGAAAATTACAAGAATCGAGATCATACGCTTTTATAGATGTATTTTTTATATAAAAAAAGAAGGAAGTAAACTAAAGATTCACAAGAGGCCATAAAAAATTGAAGAATAGTTTTATAGTATTTTTATAGTTTCAACTTTGAAGAAAGATTGAATTTGCACTTAATAAAACATAAGATGAAGATATTGCTATTTTTATTCGAATTTAATAGCACGAGATGGAATGTTTGTAGTTTCGCAGCTTGTTTCAATGGAGTAAACTTTAATCAGAAGATGAAGGTAATCTCATCTGATAAGACACGATTGAGTTGAAGATTGGTATGGATGAACGTAGGGTACAATAAAGGTTACAGTAGTGTTCCAATTTACGTTGTAATGGAATTATCGTAAGTTTAGTTTAGTAGATCTATACGATCTAATCTACCTGCAAGGGTCCGTTGTAACAAGTTACACGCGATTAACTAACATATTTTGTATTAAAAAATTGATCTAAAAATTTAAAAAATCCGTATTGATAATGGAATGGGAATCTGTCACAGTTTCCTCCCGGTTCGTATTTAAATAATTTTGAAATCTCTATTCGCTTCCCTAATAAGAAGATGAAGTAAATTGTGGTATATTTTTTATCAATTCTTATATTTTACAGGTCAATAAATTACTAGAATTCTGGTTCTACCTAGCGTGTATTGTAGTGACGACGTGCCGAGCTAAAAATATATGAATTCAACTACCGCCATAATATTATACTCGTATAAAATACAAAAAAGCAACCACACACACGCACACAATAATAAATGAGCAGACGCATAGTCACAATAATTTAAAACTCCATAAATAATAGATTAATATCGCAACAACATGATTAGACTTTTGAACGTATAACCAAGTTCAAGCTTTTCAAGGTAAGTTGTTTCTTAAAAAGTAAGCCATCTTTAACTTAAAAGTAGTGCAAGCCAGTTGAACTCTAGAGATTTGGTGTGATGTAAGAGAACTCAACATAAACACAGTGACACCCATTTTACAATATAACATTTCCATTATCCAGAATATAAGATTAGTTTATCAAAGGAGGACTTAGGATGACTTCAAATATTTCAAAACACTGAAGTAAGATTCATTTACTCTAGCGCCTCTAGCGTTTTAACCACGTGTCTCCCTATCGCAGTTGCTTATCTGCTTCCTATGGAAGTCTTCTGCAGGATGCTGACGTGCTGCATGGTCCACAAAGTATTGTATCTAAAGAAGCCGCAGTATCTGAGTGAGAGACTTCGTTCCCGGGAAGAGCTTGTTGAACAATGCGTCCGTCAGCGTGGAAGGCAGCACTTTAGAGGCTAGCCGGAAAACCTTTTCATACTTTCCCTAAGTTTGTTACCCTTATTTGAGAAAATAAATACATTATTATTATATGATTTTCCAGAAGGCATTAAATGTGTTACAGCTTCTAAAGTCTTAAAAGTCAAATTAAAAACAAATGTTGCAGAAAAAGACTTGATATGTGAACACTTCTTAATGAAATATATATAAAAAACTAGCAGTTGCCCGCGTCTTCGCACGCAATTTCCTGTTGAAAAACAGTACACTATATTCACGTATTCTTTATCTATCACATTCTAAACACTCCTGAGATAATTGATAGGCGTTCCTTCGTGAGCCTCTTGGGCGCATTATGAATGTATGTACCATATTTCCTGCCTCTATCTTTAAAAGTTTTTGCTAGGTGTTGATAAGTTATTCAGTACAATTAATTTATATGATCAATCTCGATGATCTAATTAGGTTATAAAGAATCAAATTTGGTCCGTTAAAATTAATTTTCTGTCTACAATATTTCCAGTATTATTGTGGAATTTGCCTTTTACTCCGATGAAGAAAATGTATCAACGAAAACCAATTTCAATCATAAAGCGTCTTCTTTCGGCTCTTTTATTTACCTTAGATCTAACCAAATTCGATTACCTTATGTGTAAACATTCACGGCTTTGTACAATTAGATGGTTTTTATAACAGCGTTTAATATTATTTTAACGTATAACGTCTTCTATGCAATCTGCATTACACTACTGATCAAGCACTTTACAATAAACATTTTCTAAGTTTTAAATGTAAACAAATGTTTCTGCCTCTTTGATGAACTTCAGTTGAAAGTATTAAAAGGTGTTAAGTATCACATCGCCTTTTATTACGTGTCGTAGCGCAGTCTGTCGGATCCAATATAGAACACTCCAACATCATCAACAATTTATAATTAAATAATTAATCAAATAAACCATTTAAATTGGACCAAATTGTGAATCAGAACTATTTGCGAATCCCCTTCAACACACACAAACAATTCCATCAAAATTGGTCCAGTCGTTTAGGGGGAATTCAGTCACATACACACGAACACAAGAAATATATATATATATATATATATATATATATATATATATATATATATATATATATATATATATATATAAAGATAACTGATAATTCAAAAGTTATGTATTTGTTAAATATTAAATTGGTATACTTTTATGTAAATCCCGTATAGTGGCGTTATTCTTCTTAAAAGGTAAAAAAAGCTTTGTACAGTCCTTTCAAAATTTCAAATAAACTGTTATTGGTGTATGAATTACTTTTTTGTAAAAAGAGTTAACAGGTTGATCGTTATTTTTTAGAACCAAAACTTATCAGAAATTACTGAAAAGAGAGCAAACATCCTCCAAAGTCTACAAACCCTAAGATCTACATGCAAGCGCGACGCGACGTTACCCAGCATCAGGGGATGCGGGTTAGGCTCCAAGCCAAACGGGTCCACAAAGCGCTCAGATTAAAGGATCTAGGTCAAATATTTGGCTCCTTCTGGATTACAGCGTAAAGGTTCTCCTTAGACGGCACAAAGAGACCGCTCGTGAAAATCACGTAATAATACATGAGCTCGGGCGGTAAAGTTTAAAGCTACTTCGAATTCCTTCACCGTGTTGGGGCTTGTGCAACAAACTTTAATACCATTAAGAATACAAGATAAATAGGATTCATTAGTTGTCCCGTACTTTTGATGAAGCTAGAAACTACTTAAGTACGTCTAAAGTAGAAAACTATAATGGCAATACACAATTTATTCAGAAATAGTACAGTACACTATACCTTTAAATATTAGGTGTCGTTGAAAAAATTTGCAATCAACTACTGGCACCTTCTTAAAACTTTAAACGCTTTATATTTAATTAAGTAACTCATGTTCGACTCACAGTGTAACTTTGAACATGGTTTTGCTGTGTTATACCTGATACCTGATGTCTTCTTCATTGACCAGCGTTGCTGGATTGAAAGCGTCACAATAAAATAAATAACTAACTAAATTTTACTATTTACACTATTTACAAATGCAAGTGGCGGCAAGGCTAGGCTATGTTGCTCGCGTTCTCGAAAAAATCTTTGATTGAGTAGAGAGGGTTGGCCAGGGACCACTTCCTAAGCCTGCATTCAAAGTCCCTGCTCTCAAGAGCTTTAAGATGTTGAGGGAGGCAGTTGTACATTCTTACTACTAATGCGGGGAAACAATCTCCTGTCTTGCCTAGCCTACAGGAGACTGTATTTAGTTGTGAGCTGTTCCTCAGCCTGTAGGCATCCTGAGCTTCACCCCTAGTTCCGAAGGCTGCAAGGTTTTCCTTGACATGTAACAAGCTGGCGACAAAATACTAGCTAAAAACCGTTAAGATCTTAAGTCGGTTGAACAAGGGCTTGCAGTGATCTAAGAAGCCTGCAGATGAGATGATACGCACAGCATGTTTTTGCAGCAATAACATTTCGGCACATCCAGAAGAATGACCCCAGAGCAGCAGACCGTAGAGAATGTGGCTATGAAACAGCCCATGATATATAGTGACAAGATGTTTTTCCGTCAATATAGGCTTCAGTCTGCGCAACAAGCAGGTCACTCGAGACAGTTTCTTACTCAGTTCTGCCACATGCCCGTTCCACGTAAGTTTGGAATCAAGAGTAAAGCCCAAAAGTTTGACACTCCCCACTGTATGGTTAGCTAGAGATAAGGTGCATGTTAAATCCTGCGTTTTGGAAAGGTTTAGACTGAGTTTGTTGGCTGAAAACCATTCCTTAGCTCTGTCATAGACTTGGAGCGCTTGAGCTCTCGCATCTTCAGGTGTGGCTCCCGCTTTAAAGAATGTAGAATCATCTGCGAACAGAAGTACGTCACCCACCAACTCTAGGTCATTAATTAGTACCAAGAAGAGCAAGGGTCCGAGAATCGAGCCTTGAGGTACACCGTGCATAACAGGCAGCGGTTTGGATGAAGCACCGTTAACAAAATATTTGTTCTCTTCCCTCCAGATAAGAATGGAACATTTGAAGAGGCTGCCCTGTAACTCCGTACAACTCAAGTTTTCCTAAGAGTATACTGTGGGAAACACAATCAAAGGCCTTGCTGAGATCTGCAAGAATCAGCACTGTTGACTGCTTTGCTGCAAAAGATTCCAACACTTCTGCCACAAGTTGACGCACAGCAGTTGTAATTGAGTGCTGGCCCCTAAAACCATGCTGTGATGCCGAAAAAAGATGGTTCCTATCCAAGTGATCGACTAGTTGCTTCTTCATTACGGTTTCAAAAATTTTGCTGATAATAGGAGTCAATGAAATGGGTCTGTAGCTCTCGATGATCTCAGGATTACCCTTCTTGTAGACCGGTATTGTATTGTGTATTGTTATTACGCTATAAGATACATAAGTATAAGTAACATAAGATTATATTAGATAAGTATTTGTTTATTGAACATATGTCCACAAGATTTTAAAACACTTGGAAACCAAATTATTAGCCTTAAAGACTTTTATATGCTTTTTGTTTCCTAATTTAACTACACAAAATAGAAGTTCATAGGTAACTAACAATGTATTAATAAATTGTTGTGCTTTGTGTACAGAGAGAATTTGCTAATACTAAAAATCTCAAAATAGGCTTGTTTATTCAACAGAAGTAGTCTGATAGTAGGAAGGACATACATTGTTATCATTTTATAATTAAAGACATTAGGTCATTTTAAGTGTAAATATAATTTTATATTAGTATTTTTATAAACATTTACATTTTTCGAGTAAGACAACTTTTTGATCAAACTGATCAGCAAACATCTGTTACAATTCACTTTATAAAAACGCATATGGAAAAAACTATATTGAAAACACCCAAAAACTTAGTATGCAAATGTTTGGTGAAAAAAGACAGAAGTAACCAAAACAAGCAATTTGCTCTTGGCGATAGAATTAATTGCAACTTCATTACAGTTTATAACATTAGAGAAAAATCCACAATGGAACAAATTGAGTGTATTTAACCACTGATGAAGTTGCTGGCCCTTAAAGTCGCCGAGAGAAAGGGTGTGGCTCAGTGCGGAGCTGAATTCAACTCAACAAAACTGTTGTTCCGACGTCAATCTCATCGTAAACCGACGTAACAAAGGGTTTTTATTTCCAAGCGGCTTCGGCTTTTCGGATATTAATTAGTAAAGAACTGTTTAATTTTTCCATCTAACAGCGTTCAACTGTCAGGCGAGTATCTTTCTGGAATTTACATAATTTGTACCATACCTGTGACTAAAAGTAATTGATTATTTTGTAGAACTATACAGACACTCACACACAACCATTAATATAAAACCCAGGTTTCTGACGAGTGAGATTCAAATTTGGATTGAGTTATATATCATTCTCCCTCGTTTCGTGTGGTGGAGGAGGAGGACTCATGACAGCGGAAAGATGAATTGCTCTTGAAGTAAAATCTGTGTAATTAGTAAGAAATGAATCTGAGTGATGATCCTGTTCCAAAGACAGGAGAATTAAACATGAGTAAACAAAGCGACATAAAGCGCTGTGAAACTGTAGAAACTGTCTTAATTGTTCCAGTGAAAACAACAAAGAGGAGACAAACTTGGGCTGCACCAATCTTCGCACAATAGTCTGCTAATTGATAACTTACATCTAATTAATATGCAATTAACTCTGAAATGTTTCCGCCAGTTAACACATTAAATGAAGAGAACACAAGAAACTTGCGGGTCGTGGTTAAATCCGAACAGTCTAAAGTTTTGTTCCTGTCGTGTGCACCAGAAATATTGGACTGGTGTGTTTTATTTTCCGCACTTAAGAGCGTTCTCAACCACAATTTTGCAAAAAACGTATTTAATTTAAATTATTGAAATATAATATTTTTATAATAAGACTTTTACTAATTAATAACAATACTATTCCGATTTTAAATCCATCGTCGATAATGCCTATAGTTTTTTTCAGAAAAAAAAGGCAAACACTATTTATAATCAGATGGATTTGATAAATAAGGTTACGATACCTTATCAAATCAATGGATATAAATTTGTATTCTGAAATTACCACTAAAATTATTCTAGTATTTCAGTAAAGGTTAATTGTATAGCTTTGTATAACTAATCCTCACAAGTTGCTGATACCAATATAAAGTTATAGAATTTATCTGTATGAGGAACACCGGTAAATATTTTTATTTATGACGAAATTGATGTTAATTAATAAAGCAGTTTTTAACTGTAGTTCAACACTTTAATTCTCTCACCATTAAACTGTTGAAAAATGCATATTACTTATATTAGTTGGAGCGAGGAGGCCACTTATACGCTGGTCAACCATCCCAGGTATAAAACTTGTCGAGGGTGCCAGAATCATGTTTTCTTTTTCTATCTGTTTCTTTTATTGCTGGCAAACTTAAAAAGGCAAATCCTAATGCCTTTTTACAGTATAAGGAAATATTCAATCCACATATACTAAACAAGGAATTATTTAATAATATGTGACAAAGATAATTTCTGGCTGGTATAAGCTATGGAGTTTGATTCTGATTTTGAATTTAGCACAGATTAAAAGTATATATATCTCAATGTTAGGAAATTTATAAAATGACGTTAGTTGAAATATATATTAGTGAATATAAAACAACTTACACTTCCCACAACTTATCAATCGTTGCTTTATTTTCTAACTATAACTTTATCAATTCACACATTGTGTAGAATGTACCTTCCTCACTATATGAGGCATACCGTATTTGACATACAATCCGTTCTTAACAAACATTCGTTCATCTTCTTCCAGTAGCATAATAACCGAGGGTGATCAATGCACTTAGAACAAACAATTTAAATCCAAATTAAACAATACTATAACCAACAAAATAACACAGAAAACTAGAATCATCTCAATCTCTACATGGAATCGTTTCCCTTCAAACACATTACTGACAACCAACGCCCGGTCCACAACCCGGCTCAACTCTGCTGATGTTACAAACGCCTAACATTTTCGCTTCCGTCCCTTTTTGAAAGCCACATCAACAGTTTCCTACTGCAGTTATGTCGGCAGTTAAATTCCGGTGACGGAAGTTCCGCAAGCCAGACCTTGTTGGGGTAGCGCACTCGCCGACCACAGGTCGTCAATCGAATGTTTACCACCACTTCAAATGTCTGCAGCCATCACTGCACGAGACGCACTCGTGACAGCCTCATCTCACTGCTTTCAACAATTATTCATTTACTAACATGAACTTTACGACTACAGTAAACTCTGTGCTTTGATTCTTAAATTAGACGCCATGTAAAATAAACAAAATTATAAAAAAGAAAACAATTACACCTGGATGGATGTATTTATTATCCTTCTCGTCTTTTTATAAATATTACGCCTTTTTCTAATCATAATGTATTTAAACATTTTAACGTCTCATTATCTTCTTCCAGCTGTTATTTATGCAATATTGTTTTCCTTTTACACTCAGTCATCACTGCACCAAGAAAACACCCGTTACTTCAACAACTTAATAACCACCGCTTCAGTAGAAGTACTACGGTGACGATTATCGCAACAACCGATCCAGTCTAAACGTACCTATAAGCGGAAGTAGAGGAAACTAAAAAAGGCATAATAAAAGAAGAGGAAAGTAATGGCGAGGAAGAGTACTTACAATAGTTTTAATACTTCTATAGGAGCGATGGGATATGAGTATTACTGGACTCAGGAAAGCTCCAGTACAGTTCCAGTGCTCATAATGTTCCATCCATTAAAATTTATTTAGCATCTAATGTGAACCCAGATGTGATTCTCTGAACCCACAGAGAGGTCTGACACCAAATGACGAACTAAATGGTCGTGTAAAACGCAAATTCAGTGCTGTACCTCTGAGATAGAGTAATAGAAGATAACATAGAAGACTAATTAAACCAGAATACAGTCACCTTCACGGAGTGTAAACCACTCAGCGTACAGCCCTACTCACTACTCGAGTGTTAACCCTTACTAAAACTAGCGCGAGTGAGAGTCCTCTCATTTTGTGATGGAAACCTGTATCGATTTCACGAAAAACCTAGATTGCATTCTTATTCAATGCAAATTGGTTCTCGTCTCCCGTTCTAAAACGTGAGCCTATCCAATAGATGTTGAGTTACTGATAGAGCCGGGTAGCAATCATCAACAGCCGTAGAAAAAGCGCAGCATTCATCACACTACATAGGATATGACGTCATTACTAAGTGAACCGGAAAGTGACAGTTTATTATTATTAGAACGACTGGTATCTGCTTTTTGTTTTAATCATAATACAGATTTAATATTCTTCAGAAATATTTGAAATTTTCTGAAATTTAATTTAGTTTTCTCAGATTGTTAGGAAAAATTCTTTTGTCACCGCCATGTCATTACTTTGCCGCCACTGCTATGATGTTATCAACATACGTTATTCCTACATTACTCAAGGTTGAAACGCGAGTTTCTTCAAGTTTTTTATAGAAACCCGCAATCCAGTGTTTTCACTGGACGCAGACTGTATTAATTGAAATCACAATGTATTAACTTTACTAATAAGTAACGATAACGTGCGGCGGCTAAATATCAAACAGATATCCAGGAACGCGTATCGACTGGGAATTACCGATGCAACTCTGTATAGCTTTATATTGATATTGCCTGGTAATAAATATTATAAAAATACATAATAAATAACATTTAACGTTTAAAAGGCATTAAGTAGTGTTGAATTGATAGAATCCGGGATTTTTTTCCCCAATGAAGTACATACTTTATCACATTAAACTTTACTTAATGATTGTTCAATAGTAAGAGTGCTCTTAGTTATATAAGACGAACGCATGGTTTGGTAAATATTACATTTAACTGACCATAGTACCGTGATAAGTTAAAACAAAGTAACACACAGAAGTTGACTATTTCATAGCTTCTACGAAAACAATTAAATAACATATTATGATGATTGTGACGGATGAAATAAAGACTAACATAATTTTGTAATTAATTAAATATACAGCAAAAGCGCAGAGCAGCGAAGTAATTATTATTTTTATCATTATTATAATTTGGGCGGTGGTGCTGATACGCGGAGGTCTTAATTAAAAACTCTTTTTTATTTTGTTCTGTTTGTAGGAAGAATAGTTTGCCAAGAAAACACGACCCGGTGTATTTGGCATTTAAAAATTGTTTTAGGTTTCGTACTTCACATATTTTACTTATTCGTTTATTACGCCAACGTGTACATGTTAATATTCGAAACAAAAGCAGCTCAAACAAACTAGATTTACTGTATATAGAAATCAAATTTTCGTTGTCAAAGAAGGTAAAAATCTTGCTGGATTATAAAAATTATAACAATTATCTTTAGTCTTTCAACTATATATGTATATAAATTTATTTTATTCATTTTATATGTATTTAAGCATTATTGTACACGTCATCAGAAGATACATGTAAAACACCCTTGAAGTTTAATTTAATTAGTAATCTTTAAAACTTACAGTACTTTGAATTGGAAGTATCCTAGACACATATGATGATTACTTTACAACTTCTTTAACTAATTATATGTTTTAAAGAATGGATATTAGATCTATATTTATTCTACGAGGTTGTTATTAGCCAGTGACAGAAATAGTGGCTTAATAGCATACTTAGAAACACAATTTATAATTTAAACTAGTATTCAATCTTCATATGTCTCACAAATATGCTACTAAATGAAATAAAAAAATCTGCCAGCTTAAACGCTATTACCGGAGCTTAATGTTGTACTTAACGACTTTAAATCGCCAAAGGCTGCACACAAGAGAGCACGAGGTACGGTGTCGGTCCGTGGAGCGCGCACAGGTTTTCCTTGTTTATATTCAGTACTGTATATTTATAACAATCTGTTAACCGAGGATTCGCTTACAGTCCATTATACCAAGGTAATTAATGGAACGTTATTAATTGAACCTACAGCTTTTATTAAGTTATCCTAATTACCCAGTTCTGTGATATTCTGCTGATTTATTAACTCATAAAGATGATTTGTAAAAACAATTGTATTACACAGTAATGGGAGTGGTACATGTTACTTTTGACCAGCGACCAGATTCCTTTATTAGGAATCTTCATCTTTACACTTGATTTGATTTATCAAATTATTATGGCCTTCTGTTGATAAGCACAGTAATGAAATGACAAAAAAGTATATAAACATCTTGTTCCATGTCAGATTTAAATAATTAATCAAATATTATGTCACATAACAGAGATGCACTGTCAGGTGTATTAGAGCTGACCAGTAGCGATCAGTAATACATTATGTCAATTATTATATAAATGCTAATTTTATTATGTAATCCGCGGAGTCTTGCGAATATGAATGTAACTGTACTACTAATATGTAATAACCAAACTATTAAACTCTCCTACAATGGAATTGTGAATTTATTTGTTTGTATATTACACAATGAGAAATGAATGAACTAATTACCACGTTTCTATACCAACTACGGTAGCGCGCAATACAGCCCCAGCCCTAGCCTTACATAGAGATAGTACTCGTGAATGACCGCATGGTTAGATGTGGTGCTGAAATATACTTTTAAAATATGTATTGGCTGCTCTTAAGGGAAAATATTCTGTCTGTCTACACGATATCTCGAAAACGAACTGATCTATAGACTAAAGGATTATGACAATAGCAGAATAAATAATTTTGTAAACAAACTCAGAAGACTTAAAAGAGATTTTAACATGTAACATATGAACACAATATATTACCTAAATATCCTACAATACTGCATCATTTTATGGTGATATGGTGCGAAAACTTACTATGTAAACAATAGCATTAGTCACAAACTTGACGAATAAAAACTTGAATTTGTTATATGTGGACAAGATATCTTAAGATAGATGTCATCTGTGAATTTTAAATTTTTTCATGAAACTTTAAATTAAATTAAATAGACAAGAATGAGTTCTATGATGGTAGATGAAGACAAGTAGCTGGGTCATTAGAGCCTGTCACTCATTAGACTGACTCAATTTGTATTTTATTTCCCGCCAGATGTAAAAATTGTCTTTGCTATATGTTGATGATCAAATGAGCTGTAGGCTGGAACATCTCCATTTATAATCTCAGCAAAGCCTGTTATGCGTCATGTGGTGTGGCGTACTTCTACCTACTAACACACCACAATTATTTCATTTATCGCGTGAATATTAGTGTGTTTCTCTATGCGAATAATTTAATTTTGTACAAGAGCTGAACTATATTTAAGTTACAATGTGTTTGTTGTGAATACTTTCAATTTGAAACAAAGCATCAGAAGTGTTACCAATATAGATCGAGAAATAATAAACACTCCTTGACCGATACCACATTGTCCTGTGTTTTATTGGCACTCAACAATGAGTTCACCCACAACACGAAATAAAATACTGATCCATCCACCCAATCGTTTCTGCCGGTGTTTTTTTGATGAGCTATCCATATCACTGCAGAAACAACTAAAGAATAATTTAGCTGACAATCAAGATAATATTGTTCTCTCCAAATAATACCTCAATATAGGTGGGAAGTGCCCCTGAAGAGTAATTATTCAGGAAGCATCTCTATAACCAATTGAGTCTCACAGTTTTTACCAGGATCGAAATTAATCTTTACCAGAGAAAATAATAAACAGTATCTTTATAATTTATCAAGGGAAGTTTTGG